>NC_065579.1:118844309-119152330 GCF_024542745.1 Macaca thibetana thibetana
CAGGAAGATCAGGTGGTTTTTTTTTTTCATTTTTTTATTCTTTTTTTTTTTTTTTGAGACGGACTCTCACACTGTCGCCCGGTCTGGAGTGCAGTGGCACAAACCCAGGTTCAAGTGATTCTCCTTGCCTCAGCCTCCCAGGTAGCTGGGATTACAGGCACCCGCCAGCACTCCTGGCTAATTTTTATATTTTTTATATTTTTTATTTTTAGTAGAGACGGGATTTCACTATGCTGGCCAGGCTGGTCTCGAATTCCTGACCTCGTAATCCGCCTGCCTCAGACTCCCAAAGTGCTGGGATTACAGGCGTGAGCCACTGCCCAGCCGAAGATTAGTTTTAAATGGAGTCAGGACCGGGGCAGGGCACAGAGTAAAAAGAGTGAGAATTGTTGGAATATCTTCAGACTTCAGCATCTTCCGGCTTTTCTCTCCTTTTCTAACCCATGAGACACACTAAGTAGTAAACGAGGGCATGGAAAGAGGAAAGGACAAATCTTTATGGTGTAATTTTCTTCCTCCTTCTCTTCCTTTCATGCATCATGCAAAAGAACACAGCCACTGTGGTATAGCCACTCCCCAATTATAAAAGCATGGACAAACGGACAATTTTTGTAAACCCCTGGGCCCCTGGGAATATAATAATATGAGCTTCAATCTTATGAAATGGACATTTTTATAGATTAAAAAAGTTGTTGAATATTGACAATTTCACATCACCCTAACAGGGCTCACCTTATATAATTTTGTCAGCATTAAATGTGATGATACACAGGCAGTTCTGACCATAATGCCTGGCCACGAAGTAATGACTAGTAAATATTAATTGCTAGTGCTACTACTAGGATGACATTGACCATGACTGCTAAGAAGCCAAAGCACAAACCAAAGGGAATGGAAAGAGCAGCCTGAGGCTTTCACGGCAGATTTTGGACTTGACTGCCAAAGCTGCTTGTTTCCCCTCAAATCTTGCCCTTCAGGTTTTTCGTTGTTATTGTCTCCCCCAAGACAGAGAAGCCAAAAGTTCACAAAGGTAAAACAGGAAACTCCACGCCTCAGTGGCTCTATCACTCCTCCTGAAAAGATGCTCTGGGATCCCTGGGTTGTCTAGAGTTCTGATGACTGGGGAGGAGGAAGAGGGGAGGGAAGGAAGAAGGGATGATGTTAGAATTGCCATGCATAGCCAGGCACGGTGGCTCATGCCTATAATCCCAGCACTTTGGGAGGCTGAGGTGGGTGGATCACAAGATCAAGAGATGGAGACCATCCTGGCCAACATGGTGAAACTCCGTCTCTACTGAAACTACAACAATTAGCTGGGTGTGATGGCGCACACCTGTAGTCCCAGCTACTCAGGAGGCTGAGATAGGAGAACCCCTTGAACCTGGGAGTGAGCCTAGATCGTGCCA
The DNA here is from genome assembly GCF_024542745.1 of Macaca thibetana thibetana. Lineage (NCBI taxonomy): Eukaryota > Metazoa > Chordata > Mammalia > Primates > Cercopithecidae > Macaca > Macaca thibetana. The sequence goes on from NC_065579.1 coordinate 118,845,716, forward strand.
CTGCACTCCAGCCTGGCGACAGAGTGAGACTCCGTCTCAAAAAAAACAAAAACAAAAACAAAAAAGCCATGCATATTTTTAAACATCTTGATGTCAATAAAACAGCTTCCAATTCAGGGACAACTGGGGCACTTGTTTTGATCATGGGTTTCTCACCCAGCAGCCAGTTATTTTGGTTAAAACAGAAGAGCATGTGTTTTCTGAAAGGCAGCAATTTGATGAGTAGTTTATTCTCCTCATTTTCCAAAGCTTCAAGGTGTTATTCCTGAGTTATTTCAGCTATTCTTCTCTGCTTGGGGCCTTTGGAAATGTTCTTCCCTGAACCCAAACATTCTCCCCTCTTTTCTTCACCTGCTTCACCCTGCAGAGTGCTGAGCTCCAATATGACTTTATGATAACTTTTCAGACACTCCACATCCATCAACCCTTCTGTTACATGCACTCATATCACTTGGCAATTTTTCTTCACAGCGTGTATCGCATTTGACGTCTTGCTGTTCTATGTGAACTGCCTATGGAGCATCCATTGTCCCCCACTGGACTCCAAGCTTCAGGATGGCAGGTACTCACTGGGTCTACTTTATTTTCCACTGTCCCCAGGACCTAGCCTGATGAATACCACATGGTTAATACTCAAAATATATATTATATTTATGAATCCATCATTCAGTCATTCATAATAATTAAGTGAAAGCATTCATCAGTGATAGAGGCTTGGACCTTCCCCACTGGGGATGAGTATTTGAATTGAGGTACAGAAGGGATGGCATCAAGGATGTCACCTCGTTCACCCTATAAAGGGGAACAAAAGGAGGGAAAAATCCTTTGACTCTGAACAGAGTCCAACTCATTGTGAAGTCTGGAAAAGGTGACTGAAAGGTATACCAGCATTTCATTAAAAATCCTGCATATGCAAACATCGACTACTGAACTTCAGACACGACCAACAGCCCAGAATGAATGAGACGTGTTGGTGATTAGTTTGAAGTGAACAACAGTAATACAGAATGGAAGGAATTCCAATTAGAATTAAATGGGGGAAGGAACACTTACTCTGTCACTGTGAGATAGCACTCCTGATCACAGATCCTTAGCTGGTGGCAGTGCTGGTGTTTATAGCCAGGTTTTCCAGAGTCACTGTGGTTTGTGAAAAGGAACAAGCACAGCAGATCTAGGGAGAGAACATTTTGTTTGGGTTATACTTGTCAATCAAGTGGTAATTTATCTGTTGTACATCTCCCCTGCTAGAGAGGGAACATAATGTAAGAAACTGGGCCTTATTTTTTTCATGTATGTGAATGTTTTTTGCCTGTATTTGAAATGCCAGCCATCATTTGCCATGTCTTCTAGGGACAATCTGCATTAAGCCCAGGTAAGTAGGCAGCAAATCATATGATCCACCCCTATACCTTCCCCAGCCTTTTGTTCCCCCTTATAGGGTGAACCAGGTGACATCCTTGATGCCATCCCTTCTGTACCCCAATTCAAATACTCATCCTCAGCGGGGAAGGTCCAAGGTTCTATCACTGATGAATGCTTTCACTTAATTATTATGAATGACTGAATGATGGATTCATAAATGTAATATAGTTTTTGAGTATTAACCATGTGGTATTCATCAGGCTAGGTCCTGGGGACAGTGGAAAATAAAGTAGATCCAGTCAGTACCTGCCAATCAAAGGTACTGGGCCAATCAAGTGATAATTTGTCTGTTGTACTATCTCCCCTGCTAGAGAGGGAATCTAACGTAAGAAACTGGGCTTTATTTTACCTCTCAATTTTATCCAGAATAAATGCCTTTGCATAAACAAATGAATGATTATTATTGTTGGTATATAGCCTCTGTCACTCACAAAAACAAACTATAATCAAAATTCACAGAACAAGATAATTCTCACTCCATAAAATATGCATCAACAAGAAATATTTATTGAATACCTACCATGTACCAGGCAGTATGTTACACATTGAGAGGCACACAGGGACTATGTCCTCAAAGAGTTTAATTGCCTGGTTAGGGAGTATCTAGTGAAAAGCCCCTCTGGATCCATGTAACAGAAACTCACTCAATTTAACTCAAGTAAGGAAAACAAAGAAAAAGGATACAGAATTTAAGAAGTAGAAAACATAGGCACTAGAACTAGAAAACCAAAAGTAGAGGCCACTTCACTGTCTCACTCAGGCTTGTCTGTCCACTTTCTTACCTTGCACTTGACAAAAAAATGGCAGCCAGTCCTAATACTACACGATGACCTCAAAGATCAAGCGCTCACCATAACTGATTTACCATGGCTGGGGAAGGTATAGGCATGGATCATGTGATTTGCTGCTTACTTACCTGGGTTAAACGCAGGTTGCCCCTAGAAGACATTGCAAATGATGGCTGGCATTTCAAATACAGGCAAAAAACATTCACATACATGAAAAAATAAGAGGAAGGGGCAAACTACAGATGGCATAGAAGTCCCTGGAAAGGAAGAAATAATGATAGGTTTGGTCAGTAAGAAAGATGGCAAAAGAAAATACAATGGAGTGAAGGAGTTGGTCCCAAATTCCAAACTTCAATAATAAGGAAGAGTTTGAAACCTTCTCTTTCACGAGTCCTGGCTGTGATTGTTCTAATTGCTAGAATGTCCCAGAAGGTTTTGTTAGCAAACCCAAATCCTCCAACTGCTTGGAGGTGATATTTCAGAAAGGTCTTTTAAAATTGTCTCAACAGTACCATTGACTCCCACGACCTGTGAGTCTGGACAAGTAATGTCTTACCTTCTGTGGTATTTGCACAGCATAAAGTGATGACACAATTAGGCACACAAATTAATAATACCTAATACTCACTTAGACCTTAGTAGGTGCCAGACACTGTTCTAGGTCCTTTATGCATGTGAACTCATTTAGTCTTCAGAGTGTTTTGTTCAGGTGTCAAACATTCATTGAGTTTCTACAGCTTACGGGGCAGTTAGCTAAAACCTACTGAGAGTCTGTAACCTGCTTCTCCCCATTCTACTCTGAATATTTCCTCTTGTTTGTTGTAAAAGACAACTAAACATGTGGCAGTATAGCATGGAATCAAGAGTGCAAGCTGCAGAGTCAAGCAGCCTGTAGAGTTTGACCTTCTTTTTGTCACTTCCTCCTTAGAGATGTTGGCCAAGTTTCCTATCCCCTCTGAGCCTCAGTTTTCTCATGTGAGGATAATAAGAGTGCCAACCTCAAATAGTGCTCTGTGAGGATAAAGTGGAAAATGTATTGAAAGCACACAATATAATCCTTTGCAGAATAAGCACAGTCAACATTAGCAGTCAGCTTTTGCTATTAAGAAATCCGAAGCAGAAAGTCACAAAATAGCTGAGATGGATTTACAAAGGAGAATGTGGCTAAGAAAGACTGGCTAGGAGGAGTGGAATGGGGTAAAGAGAAAGGACGCACATGGAAAATAATGTTTCATTACAATCTGAAGGTGAATATAGGGCAGAGTCTGACCTCCTCCTCCTGTTGCTGCTTATTTAAATAGAGAGGACCCATGCCTGCTACATTTGCAAATGCTCCATTTCCCCTCTGGAACCCATTTTTTGATGTGTTAAATAGATACTGCCTAAGATCTTCCCAGCACACAAATTCTATGAATATGGTGTTAGAGGGATTTCCCCTTATTTTCTCTTAACAATCAACAAATTATAAAATAGAAATGAAAATAAAGTATTCCCAACCACATATTAAGTTATTATCAATTATTTATCATACATAGACAATGGGTTTAAGTCAACTCCCTACTCCCAAGGGAAGAATGAGATGCAATAAGCCCATTGGATTTTTCAGTTTAGTCTTTGGTGTTCTTCAAGATCAGGGGTCCAGGAAAAGCTGCCATAGATTGTAAGAAACCAAGGGAAAAAAATGGGCACGCAGTAATGCTACTCACTTGCTATGTGGACATGTATATAGATTTAGGAAAATGAGAAGTAAGGGTTCTATAAAGATACACCCCAAACTTGTAACCTTCAGTAAAGAAGATCATGATTAGAAATAGTGGTCCAAGGGCACTTTAGCTTCATCTGTGATACATTAAGTTTTAAAAAAGAGAATGCATTTATCTCTTGCTTAGGTAATTAAAATTTAATTGTTAAATAGGGACCCTTGTTCAGGGAATGGTTGTCCAGGGAACTACAAGAAAAAGCTGCTTCGCTGGTTGATTTCCCCAAGGCCAGGTCAGTGTTCCAACCCCTGCTATGTTGCCCCAGAACTTAAGAGGTGAGATTTCCAACTTAATTATTAATTGAACTGAAAAAAGTGACTTTCTGGAGACTGAGGGCTAATTTTGATGTTGATGTCAACATGTAGATGCCTGTATATAAATTTAAAAAAAAAAAATCTGGTTGTGTTTTCCTAACTATTGTTTAAGCAAAATTACATGGCAAGACAAATGTGTATAAATTGCTGTCTTGGGGGACTCTTGAGAAAAATATGAAATAAATGGAGCATCAAGAAAATTCGTTCAGCTGTGGATGTAACTGCATCCTCAACTCTTTCTCTGTGAATTGCACACACACACACACACACACACACACACACACACCCCTTCCCAGTCCCTTTCCTACAATTCTCAGGAGTTTAGAAGTGAAAAATCATATAATCAACACTTTTTAAAATAATTAATGGAACAGACATGTAATGGAGAATTTATAGGCACAGATCTTCCTAAATCTTCAAGCTAACCTTTGGTCTCAATTACTTCCTCTATAATCTTGATCAAATCCACTGTAAAACCACAAATACTTCCATAGTCTCCACGTGCAAAGCATTCTGTACTTTTCTTTCCCCTGTGCCTGTTAGAAATGGTGTCAAATTCTCCCTCCTGCTATGCCCATCACTTCCATAAGAAAAAAATTCCTCTTCCTGCCTTTCTCCATGGCATTCTGAATATCTAGTACTTCGTAGGAGATACTAAAAATAATAAGCCAATTTAAAACTCCTTTTCTTTTTCTTTACCAGTAACTGTGGGGGCGGGAGGGAAGCAAACTAAAGTATAAGAATTAGGTTAAGAATTTGCTCTCTGATTGTACTGGGCCCATGGAAATTAAGGATGCCTTTAAAATCCGGGGTTCAAAAGGTCACTTCGGGACCATGAGAAGTATTGCAAGAAGAAGCCATCCTCCAGCTAGAGGTGCAAGAAAGAGAATCTTTGGAAATTTAGATTATGATATTGGAGATTAGAGAGTAGCTTGACACAGAAATAATCATTCCACAAATGTTGAGGAACCTCAGGCTGTGCAGACACAATTCTTTTTTTTTTTTTTGAGACAGTGTCTCACTCCATTGCCCAGGCTGGAGTGCAGTGGTGTGACCTCGGCTCACTGCAACCTCTGCCTCCCAGGTTCAAGTGATTCTCCTGCCTCAGCCTCCTGAGTAGTTGGGATTACAGGCCCCCACCACCACCCTCGTCTAATTTTTGTATTTTTAGTAGAGACGGGGTTTTGCCATGTTGGCCAGGCTGGTCTGAAACTCTTGGTCTCAAGCGATCTGCCTTCCTCGGCTTCCCAAAGTGCTGGGATTACTGGTGTGAGCCACCATTCCAGGCCCAGACACCATCTTAAGATCTTGTTTAATCTTCATGACAATGAAATCATTGTCCCTATTTGCCAGATGAGGAAACTTAAGCTTAAGGGGGTGAGATCGCATAAGGAGCTGAGAATTTAACTCAAGCAGACTAACGCTAGTACTCTCATGCATCACTACCCAGCAAGAAGGGAGGTAGGGAGGGAAGGAAGCAAGAAGAAAAAGAGGGAAGGAAAGAAAAAGAACAGGTGGATGTTTAGTTCAAAGAGAGTGAAATTGAGAAATTCAGTTTTAAGAACAGCGAATACCTTGAATCCAAGTGATGTTTGGAAGGGGAGGTAAATCTTAGTCATGAGGTTCACAGAGCAACCGGGAATAGAAATATAGCAAAACCAGAATGCATCCATATGCCAAAGGAAAGTATGTCAATTAGGGATCCAATAGAAACAGCTGTTACACTTGAGTTAGGAGAAATGCAGGAAGATTTATTTAGAAAGAGGGCATTTAGAGTGGTGCATGTGCAGGAGAACACAAAGGCAAGCAAAGTAACCTTGCAAGTGCCCACCATCTTCAAGCCTAAGAGACGAGGGAAGGAAGCTGTTGGCAGAATCTTAGGGAGCTGTGGAGCTTGAGAGGAACAGAGACCTTAGTCTGGGGACACGCAGGCTGGCTGAGACCTTGGAAGTAAGGGCACCCATCCTTTCTTCTCCTGTCTTGCAATCTCCCTTGGGGGTTCTGCATTAGCTGAACCCAGCTAAGTGCCAAAGAGCAAGGGTTCCCTAGACTAGATGGTCAGCCACTAGGAGCAGAGGAGGGGATCTGGAGGGGAATCTCAAGATACCCAGCCCAGAAGATGAGGGCAGAGCTGTCAGCTGGAGACAGGTGTGAAGTAGATTGAGTAGATAAAGACTGAAGGAGGGGAAGAAGAGAACTGAGGTTGCACTTTGGCTCTGATATTAACAAGTGATAATGTAATGTGAAAACACATTCAGTCACTGGGGGGGAAACTGCTGTTTTAATAGTGGGTTAGCTATCACCTGGGTGAAGCTTCTCTGAGTCGTGCAGATGTTTACCTAGTTGATACCATGTCACACAGTGCCTTATGGGAGTGTACTAACAGTTACCTGGGTTGCTACAATACTGGAAAATGACTATTTGGGAAAAGGATGCCCAACCATTTTGGGACCTGGGAGGATATACAGAGGTGAGAGGAGCGATGGATAAGGTGTCAGATCCAGTGGTCCCTTTACTCGTCACTCAAAGGCAGAATCATGGAGGGAACCCCTTTATTCATATCTGGACCCTATTCCCAAGGGCCTTTGATGACAGAGTTGGGAATGAGCTATGTTAAGAAACAAAGAGCCATAAAAGACAGAAGAACATGTCATTCCGGCAGAGGATTCTCTATGTTCCTAGAGGGCTTTGAGGTATAGTGAAGGGAAAAGTTAAAAATACAAAAAGCAAAAGCAGCTCCATTCATGGGGCTGTTTGTTGTCAGAGCCATAAGTCTTGTTCAAGGAGATGTGATCATCGCTACATCAAGTTGGTAGCTGGGGCACCCAGAGAAAGTGCAAGTCTTCAGGATGGTGAGGAGCGAAGAATGGCTCTGCCCGGTACAGGTAAGAAAGGTTCTGCCTGGTGTAGGTAAGAACATCTGCCCTGTGGCCAGAACAGGATGCTCTGGATGAGAGGGACTTGGTCTTAATTGGGTCAGAGCCAGGTGAGGAAATGGACCAGCAGCCCAGGAGGCCAGTCCACAAGGACCACTACACATCACTGGGATACTTTGGAAATAAGATGCCCATTAACTCAGATTTTTCTTAAACCATGGGTGGAATGCAAATGGGTCCCAATATTGACAGCATAGAAATTATCTTCAGGTAGAAGCAAATGACAGTGTCAGCCAATGCAGACCTACTCCTGGAGAAAATTTTTGCCACTAGCTTTTATAAACTGCAAGATTCAACTATGGAAAATGCAAGAATTGCCAACTGACCATCACTTAAAAACAAAATCTGGATAGATAAAATTTTGGGAGTGAGAAATGCGTGATATAGTGCTGCTTCCTGGGGGCCAGTTGTTTTGTTATTTACACTTTGAACCTTTAAAATCTTTTGGTGCGGCATGGTGGCTCATATCCATAATCCCAGCACTTTGGGAGGCCAAGACAAGCAGACAACTTGGGCCCAGAAGCTTGAGACCTACCTGGGCAACATCTGAAACCTTGTCTCTACAAAAAACACAAAAATAGGTTGGGCATGGTGCTACATGCCTGTAGTCCCAGATACTTGGGAGGCTGAGGTGGGAGGATCATCTGAGCGCCAGGAAGTTGAGGCTGCAGTGAGCTGAGATCTCACCATTGCACTCCAGCCTAGGCAACAGAGTGAGACCCTGTCTCAAAAACAAACATACAAAACAAAGCAAAACAAAACAAAACAAAAACCAAAAAAAAAAAAAAAAAAAAAAGAGAGAGAGAGAATAAACTTTCTAAGAAGTTGTCTGATTTGTGAAATTGCAAAAAAAAATTTTGAAGACGGGGCACAGAAAAGGAGGAAGAGTTCTTTAGTCAGCAACTAGATGAAACACACACTTTGGCACACGGTAGCCGTTTCGTCGTTAGCCAATTAGCCATTAACTTGAGCACATTTGTTCTCTGTCCCCACTGAATACAGGTTGAAGGAATATTTAGAGAATTCTGGCTTGAAAGGGTAAAAAACTAACAACCTGCCCCAGTCAGTCCCCCATGGGTATTGAACTCGGGAAGATTTTGTTGGAGAAGTCTGAGAGTCCAGTCCTACAATTTTACACAATTTGTTAAACGTAAAACATTGCTTTGGCTTCGCTTATTGATTTTCCTTTCTCTTCCATTTCTGACAAACTCCAATTTACTGGGTGCCTGCTATATGCCAGGCTCCAATGATGAACATAGCTTATTTTGTTTCACATCCAAGGGGCTGTCAAGGACACACAGACTATGAGTGCAGACACATTTTAGACTTGCACTGTCCAATACGGTAGCCACTGGCCACATATGATTATTGAAATTTAAATTTATCTTAATTAAGTAAAATTTAAAATTCAATCTCTCAGTTACACTAGCTATGTATCAAGCACTCAATGGCCACATGTGGTTATGACAATGCTGCTGGACAGCACAGATATAGAGCATTTCTATCACTGCACAAAGCACCATTGGATAGCAGTTTTAGACCTTTCAGAGTTGTCTCTACCTCCTGTGAAGTCATTTTAAGCAGAAAAGCTGCCATTCATTGAGCACTCCTCTGGGCCAAGCAAGCAAGATTCTGGGTCAGTTACATAAGATCATCTCACCACAGCTTGCTGCCTCACGTCTCAACCCATTTTATTTATTTATTTATTTATTTATTTATTTATTTATTGTAAAGCTGTGGTCTCACTTTGTTGCCCAGGCTAGTCTCAAACTCCTGGCTTCGAGCAATCCTTCTGCCTCAGCCTGCCAAAGTGCTGGGATTATAAGAGTAAGCCACTGAGCCCAGCCTCACCCCATTTTAGAGGTGAGGAAACCTGAGGATAGAGAGGCCAAGCAGCTTTCTCACCATCACACAGCAAGTGAGCAGCAAAGCCCAGGGGGTTTGACTTTAAAGGCTTTGCTCATTCTGATGGCCCCACCTTCCAAGGGCATTGCCCCCAAGCGTGAGTGAAAGCACCACTGTGGACAAGAAAGAGCTGCTGGGGATCCTGGCCGTTTTGACAGGAAAAGTGGCCGTGGGGTCAGACAGGCTAGAGGACCAAGGTTGGTTCTGCCAATGACCATGTCAGTGATATTGCCTAAGTCACTTAGATCTCTGAATATATGTAAAGTGGTAGAGTTCAACTTGTAGAACTATGAGGATTAAATGAGAATATACACATAAGCACTTGGCACAGTATCTGGCACACAGTAGCCAGTTAGTACATGCACACATGAGTATTACTTCCGGAGTGAATCCTTTTCTTCTGCTTAAGCAGCAAACAAGTGTTGCCTTTCTCCCTGCAATACACATTTCTGAGTCTGGCATGCCACCTGCTGGTCCCTCCTGGATACATCATCCAGCCCCCTGTTCTCCCCAGAAGGGCCAGTGCCCAGAGTGTTCCCAGAAGGCTGGGCTGTAAAACAGGAACATCCTATCTGAGTATTCAGATATTTTTTTGTAAAGTCCCTTTCACATTGTGGCTCCTCTGAGAATTTAGGATAAGCTTAGATCTTGCTAAGTTTGCTGAAATCTTCTTTGTTGCCAGGTAGATAAAGAAGATGGACTTCTCTGGGACCCTGTGCTCAACGTTATTCTATGTTGCCAGGGTCTTCTAGCTGCAGGCTATCTACAAGCACAGGGTCTTTACTATTATGGCTGGCATTCCCTTCGATCTGATGCTGAACATAAGTCCCACCTCCCCACCCCATATCCTATCAATCTAAAAGTCCTGTTGGGTTTTTCTCTCCGAAATATATATTTACAATCTGTCTAAGCCCCTTTGTATTCTCTGCCACCATCATCTCTCACCTGGACCACTGCATTAGCCTCCCGATCTTCTTGCATCTCCTCCCTTCCCCGTGCTGTCCATTCTCCACGCAGCAGCTAGAGCTGTGGTCCTACCTGCTGTAGCTATGGAATGCCTTGGGGAACATTCAAGACCTACCAACGCCCAGGGGCCAAACTCTGACTAATTAAATCAGAATCTAGGCATAGTGGGTAGAAGGTCTCTCAACATTCGTAGCTCATGAAAGCTCTTGGATGATTCTTTTTATTTTTATTTTTCGAGACAGAGCTTGCTCTGTCACCTAAGTTGGAGTGTAGTGGTGCCATCTCGGCTCACTGCAACCTCAACCTCCCAGGTTCTAGCGATTCTCCGGCCTCAGCCTCCCGAGTGGCTGGGACTATGTGTGTGCCACAGCACCCAGCCAATTTTTTGTATATTTAGTAGAGATGGGGTTTCACCATGTTGCTCAGGCTGGTCTCAAACTCCTGATCTTAAGTGATCTACCTGCTTTGGCCTCCCAAAGTTAGATGATTCTTTTGTGCGGCCAGGATTGAGAATCACTGAGCTTCCAGTCCAGACCAGTAGCAGCATCTCCTGGAGGGCCTATTAAAATACAGACCGTGAGTTTCACTCCCAGAGCCTGTGATTCACTAGGCCAGAAGTGGACCTGCGAATTTCCATGCCTCACAAATTCCCAGGTGATGCTCCTGGGCTGAGGATCACACTTTGAGAACTACTGTTGTAAAAATATAAGGTGGACCATGAAACTCCTGTTTAAATGACTTATTACACTTATATATGTATATTTTAAAAATTCACCTTCTGTACCATGGCCTGTCAGGCAGGGTGAGACCTATCAATCTAAAAGTCCTGTTGGGTTCCTAGCTCTTGGCCTCTCACACTCTCTGTTAACCACTCACTGGCCTCCTATCTGCCTCTTGAACACCGCAGGTAGTCACCTGAAGACCTTTGCAAGAGCCTCTCTCTCTGCTCAGATGGCACCCCCTTTAGCTCTTCTGTTGTCTGATTGTCTTTCAGTCTTCAGGGCTCATAGAAATGTCACTGCCTCAGGGAGAGCTTCCCTGAATGTCACATTCAACATGTTCCTCACCTTCCCCTCACCCCTTGTTCCCTATCTCAGCAAACTGTTTATTTCCTTTATAGCATCTGTTACAATTTGCAATTATTTTATGTCTGTTCACTTAAAATACATTTACCTCTCTGCCAGAATGCAAGCTTTAAGAGGGCAGAAACTTTGCCTTCTTGTTCACTACCTGGCACATAGTAGGTACCCAATAAATGATTACTGAATGAAGGGTTGAAGAGAAGCACGAATCAGGGAGCATAAAGGTTAGAAGGAATAGTATTAACGGAAGCGGGAGCCCTGTCCTGCTTCTGTTATGTCCCCCAAGGGCTTCCTGTGTGCTCATCTTTTAATATTACATCTTTAATTCACACAACCGGGCAAGGTAAGGTCATATTCTCTTCAATTTACACATGTGGAAATGGAGACCTAGAAAGGCAGGGACACTAGGCTGAGATCACACAGCTAAAAGTGGCAGAGTGGGCCGTGAATCCAGGCTGCCCCTATCCACATTCATCCTAAGATATGGAAGGAAGGAAAAAAGAGGCAGCAAAAGAACTGGAAAAGCTGTTCCCGCAGGGCAGTTTTTATTTTGCTCTAAACTCGTATCCAAGGTAAAAATATTAAAATAGAGCTGAAATCAAAGAACCCTTGCCCTACTTTCCAGGTCTCAGATTCTCCCAGAATCTCTTCAGAAGAGAGTGATCAGGCAATGATGGGTGTCTCAACTTTTAAGACTTTTAAAATAGCTGGCTCAGAGCCTTTGGAAGAATAGCACAGGCAGGAAATGGCAAGGCAGGATCTGAACCCAGCCCAACTTCCTGCACAGCCTGCCCAAGCTTTCGCACACAGCACAGACAGTATCTCATTCAACGTTCTTTTGTAGTGGCCCACCTCCTTACTGTGCTGGTTAAGGTAACATTCTAGATGCTGTCGCAGATAACCAGTCTCCTTCCCAAACTCAATGGCTTCATGTAATAAAAATTTCTCTTTCACCTCCCAAAAAGTCCAAAATCAGTGCTCCCAGTCTGCAGGCAGAGTTGTCTCCTCCAAGCGGTATTTCAGAGACCCAGGCTTCTTCCATCTGGTGGCTCTTCCATGTTTAGCAGGTGGCCTCCCATTGTGGCTAGGGAAGGGGAAGGAGGAGCATGAGATGGGCCAGGCCTGGCAGTGGTGCATGTCATTTCCATTCACATGCACTGGCCAGAACTCAGCGACATGGGCATACTTAACCGCAAAAAAAAAAAAAAAAAAAAAAAAAAGCTTGGAAATAGAGCATAGTGGCCAAAGTTATCTCACAGCTAACTAGTCTCATTTCCTAAGAGTCTGATGAGTTTCTGTGTCCCACTCCCCGCCCCCCACCGCCCGCCAGACATCTCCTCTCACTGATAAAAGAATTATCATAATTATAATTATAGAGAAGACTTCAAATGCAACCAGGAGAAGGGCCACCTTGATCTTAAATTCAGATCATACAGAGGTAATGACAGGTCTCCAATGTTCCTGCCGAGGAGGCTGAAGGTTTAGAGAAGGGCAGGGGAAAGAAGAGGTTAAATGTACAATTTGCTGAAGCCCAGACCTGGCTAAGAAAGGAAGATGTTTCTGTCCACCATTTTGGTGTTGTTAACAAAGTCTACCTTGAGTTCAATTCTAGATATTTTAGAATTTCACCAATTAAGCAAACATCTATTGAGCATCCAAAAGATAGGAGATATAGTCCTAGGGATAGTTCTTTGGGATATCAAATAAAGGGATGAATGAATATGAGGTGAGGTCAGCTCTATTCTTTATCTGGTTGAGATTTTGAAGACACCAGTAATAAAAATTTGACACAATTATAATATATCCAGGACTGTATTCAACACTTGATATAAATTATCTCATTGAATCTTCCCAATAATTCTATGAGGTAAATACTATTATTACCCCCATTTTACAGAAGAGGAAACAAAACTAAAGAGATGAAATAGCTGTCCAAAATCTCAATTGCTCCCAAGAAGAGAAAAGAATGATTTTTAACAACATGACACTCCCTGTATTATGAAATTACAGTGCTATCTGCATATACAGGCATAATTCAATTGGCTTTGGAAAATAGAAGGAGGTTTAGAGTTCTAAACAGTTACTGGGCTGGGTGCAGTGGCTTATGCCTATAATCCCAACACTTCGAGAAACCGAGGTGGGAGGACTGATTGAGGCCAGGAGTTCAAGACCAGCCTGGGCAACATAGTGAAACCGTATCTTTACGATTTTTTTTTTTTAATTAGCCAGGCATTATGGCACATGCATGTAGTCCTAGCTACTTGGGTGGCTGAGGAGGGAGGATTCCTTGAGCCCAGGAGTGCAATGTTGCAATGAACTATGATTGTGCCACTGCCGTTCAGCCTGGGCAACAGAGCAAGACCCTGTCTCAAACAAAACAAAAAACAGTTACCGAATCCAAGAACAGGTCGTAACTGGGGTTAAGAGTGCCCTGTGTAATTTAAAAAGTGACTTTGAAGCCAAGCAAGCTGTGTGACCCTGGAGGAGGAGACACTTTGTCTCCCTATTCTTCAGTTTCCTCTTCTGCAAAGTAAGGAAGCTGGCCAAGATGCACTTGAAGTTCCTTTCTTCCTCTGTAAAAGCAGCATGGCAAATGGGAAGGACTGATGTTTTCAAAAGCCAGATTCAGGGAAACTCTTTCTGCCTGTCTGAGCCTCCATTTTCCCATCTATGAAATTGGAATTAGGTTGGATTTGCTAATTTTTCTCTCCCTAGTGTCTGGCACAGGGAAGATAATAGGGTCTTAATAAATCTTGGTCACCTCATTAATGTTCCACCTGATTGGAGATGGCAGCAATCCATTGCATGCACAGAAGGCAGAATTGTATGAATAGAGATCTGCCTCTGAGCTCTGAGCTCTGAGCTCTGAGCTGCTTCTGAGCGCACAGGGTGTCAACCTCCATCCTGAGGTATGGTGGCCATTTTGGGAATGGCTGGCTCCTGACTCAGAGAAATGGCCTGCAGTTGAGGAGGCAGAGTGTAACGTTTCACAAAGCCTCCCTTGCCACCTCTGCCCATACCCCACACTCCATCATGTGCAGGGCAAACTGGCTCCCAACGAATCTGGATTTCCACTATTCACTCAGAATCCCCAACGGGCAGGTTCAGGACTTCGGGGTACAGAGTTCAGAGAGAGAGAGAATATTAGATGTCCCCGCAGGCCTCCCCAGCAAGCCTTATTTCTTACGATTACTTCAGGGATGCTCCCAGGAGCCTTGCCCGCCTGGCAGATATTGAATAAGGCAGAAGCCAGAGTGGATGAAAAGCAGCGTCTTGGAACGGTTGCCTGGTTACCAGTGGCCTGGGTCACGTGGTCTTCTCCCTTTGGGGTGGCCCAGGGCCGGCAAAGAGCAGGAGTGCAGGGAAGGGGCAAAGGGAAGGCAGGGAGGGGAGGAGAGGCAGTGAGAAGCAGCTGCTATACATTGCACTTTCCTTCCCCGACAGCCCGACTGCCCGCATGTCGGGACAGGACAGGAGTACCAGGCCACCTGGGTGGGGAGCCTGGCTCTTGCTTCCCAGGTGGAGGACGTGGACAAGTTAACTCAGCCTGTGGGCACCTGTCTTTCCTCACCTGTAAAATTAGTCTAATAATAGTACAGACCTCACTCAGTTGTGACAAGGCTGCAAACAAGAAAACAGAGAAAAGGGGCCCAGCTCAGGGCTGGGAACACACTAGACTGAACTTGAATACACCGGTGTTGCCCAGCGGAGCTGGGGGCTGGTGGCCAGAGTAACAGAAATCCTGAGTCAGGACGGCTACCTAATGTGACAGCCCAGGGCACAATGCAAACACATGCTTGTTGTTCCACAGGCAGGAGACAGGTACCCAAACATAAAGCCCCACCCCACTTCTGTGGCCCCTCTTGTGCTGTGTATTTGCTATTTAATGCTATGCTCCCTTGGGCATGGAGCTACTGGAGAGAAGCATGTAGGCCCTCACAGGCACCCAGGAGTCTTCCCCTGCAGTGTGGCCCACCAGTGCCCATCTGCTGCCAGGTCCCCTACACTGAGGCAAGAGGAACTGGGGAAGGGAAGCCAGGCATCCTCCTTTCCCACGGGCCCTTCACCCCAACCCATGGTGGACAGGTACCCTCACATCTTGCAACCTCCTTGTCAGAGGCTCTAGCACAGGGGAAAGGCTTGCCCTGCCAGTTGCCTCCCTGAAGGCACCACGATGTCATCAACCTTTAGGGCAGGCATGGCTGCAGTCGTGTCCTACCCAAATGCTGTGGGATGCGCATGCTCAGCCTCCCGTGCCAGTGCCCTGCAGAGAGCAGAGTGGCAGCTGTTAGGGGGAAGAGAGAGAAGAAGGGATGTGAGGAGGGGATAGCAGGGGGTTGGGGAAGCTGGAACTGAGAACCCACCTGGTGAGGGAGGGGCCGGACTGCACTTGAACTGAGGCTCTTAGCCTGGGTGCCTGCTGTGTTATCCCACAGACTTCATTTACAAACTACATATTTAAAGATAAGATTATGAAGAATTTCAAGACACGACAGTAGAACATTAAATTCCTAGCACAGGCTTTTGTGTCACTGAGCTGGTTGTGCACCAGCTGACCCCTGTTCTGAGTTGTTGTCGTGGCTCTGTCACTAACTCTCCCTCTCCGGGCCTCGGTTTTCCTTTCTCTAAATGAGGGGGTAGGGCTAGATGGTTTCTAGACCCTCTTCATGCTTTTATGTTTCATGATGTGTCCCACTAGCTGCGTGGACATGGGCAAGTCCCTTCCCTTCTCTGGGCATCAGTTTCCCTGTCTAAAAATTGAGAATTTGGGAATCCCGAAGGGCCCTGCCAGGGTTACTGCTTAGAGAGATGCCTTTTCCTATCCCCTCCTGTGTTTGAGGGGACTTCTTTTCTTTTGCAGAAGGAAAGACAAAGTTGTCCACCAGGTGCTGGGGTATGGGGCTGGATAGAACATTCCTTTTCTCCTTCTGCCCACACTGGTGAGCTTGGGGACTGTGAGACAAGAAAGAAGGGAGGGAAAGCTCGTTAAGGAACAGAGAGGCAAAGAAGCATCACGTGAGAAGGTAAGCAAGCAGGCAGCCTTGGGAGATGCTTTCATTCACTCATTCATTCAGCAACAGTGAAACAGCAAAAGAATGTAACACTCACCGTTTTTGTGTAAGGGGCTTTTACCCATCCCCGCATGTAGGCTAGGATAATTTTAGAGCACTGAGATAATACACAAAAAACAGCAATCATGTAGTTTTAAAAGCTAACTCTGGGGTTATAGGGAAAGTATGTAAACAATTATGTTTTGTTAAAGATCCATATAGATAATACACAAAAACAGCAATTATGTAGTTTTAAAAAATAACTCCGGGGTTAAAGGGAAAGTATGTAAACAACTATGTTTTATTTAAAGATTTATAGGAGCATTGTGACCTGACCAAGGACAAAGAAGTTCCCAACCTCTTCAGGCCCTCGCTGGCACCCAGATGTCTGCAGTCATCAGTTACGTCTTGATCCCAACTCCCTCTTATTCCCCCGCCCTTAACATAAAAAAGAGCCTGAAATTTGTACTGACTTAAGATGGCATTTTAGGACACTAGTCTACCATCTTCTTGGTTTGCTGGCTTTCTGAAAAACCTGCTTTTCCTCCCACCAAGTCTCATTTCTTGAGTTTTGGCTTTCAAGCAGAGAGCAGCTGAACCTGGGTCTGGTTACAATCCATTCATTCATTCGTTCATTCATTTACCTGGATGGTTGCAGCAGCCTCTGCCCCCATCTCCCTGCTCTGTACTCACTCCCTTTCAATCTTCTGCTCCTCACAAGGGCCTAAGGGAGCTTCTGATGTGATAAACAGAACCATGTCGTTCCTCCCGAAAGCCTTTGTCAGTTAGAATTAGGTTTAGCTGTGACAGAAAATACACACTAACAGTGGCTTCAGCAAGATAGATGCTTTTCTCTCCCTCCCAGAAGCATCTGGCAGCTGGCTACCTGAGACTATGGCGGTTCAACAGGTTCAGGAATCCAGGCTCTGTCTACATTGTGGCACCTCCAATCCTGGCTTTCATTTACAGCGTCACCTCAGAGTCTGAGATGGTGCTGGGGTTCCAGTCATTTAATCTATACCCCAATATAGTAGCAAGGAGGGGTGGGGACACACATCCCCCTTTCAAAGATACTAGTCAGAAGTTGCATACACCACCCCAGCTTAGATTCTAGCAGCCAGAGCTTAAGTCACATGACCACATCTGCAAAAGAGGCTGGGAAAAGTTGTTCTTATTCCAGGCAGCCACACGCCCAGTTCAACTTTGTGGATTTTATGAATGAGGACAAAGGGGAGAATAGATACTTGTGGACAACAGATACTTGTGGACAACTGTTGATCTTTGCCACATAGTCCTTCCATAGCTCCCTACTGCACTTGAAATAAAACCGAAACTCTTTCCTATGCCTGCAAGGTCCTGGCTGTTTTCCCACCCTCTCTCTTCCCTCATCCTGCTTCAGGCCTGCTGGCCTCTTCCCGGTTTCTCAAAGACCATAGTTGTTTCCCATCCGGGGCTATCTGTCCACACTGTTTCCTGGTTGGAATGCCTTCACCCCACTCTATGAGTCTATCCCTTCTCCTCTTCTAGGTCTCAGCTTGTGTATCACCTTCTCACAGAGGCTTCCCCAACCACCATACTTCTCGTCATTTTTTCTTGGGTCCTTTCTTTGTTTCTTTATAGCATGAAAGACACCTTGGAACTAGCTATTAAAATATCTGATAAGCACAACAAAGCATGAATGCTCGCATCAATGGTTGCTCACCTTTTTGGTTTGTCTCCCACATTCAAAAGGAAATTCTATGGGGGAGGCTTTGTGTCTCGTTCACAACCCCATCCCTGGAGTTTTTCTCTACAACTACATATTGGTCTCCCACTAGGTGCCAGGAACCTAAAAGACAGTAAGCACATTCAGTTTTCATCTCAGCTGCAGGGCAGCCAAGAGGTGAGGACTGGGGTTCATCTCCTGGAGAGGAGGCAGAGAGCTCAGCAGAGACAGGGATAAAGGAGTTCAGTAAGATTGTAAGAAGAGCCCTGCGCTGCCAGGAATGGGATTAGGGATCCTTTTAGCCTCGTTGCTGGCTCCATCCTATGTCTCCACCTTTATGCGAATGTGTTCCTTTGTCCTACTTTTAACTTACATCAGACTATTGTGTGTTCCTTATCCTCCCAAGCAGCTTTGCATCCTTTCTGGAAGAGGGTGGGGGTATAAACAAACAAACAAATACACGATAAAAATACAGGAGATATTTGGGTATATCCAGTTGCTAGGAATAGAAACCTACTCCAAGCAGTGCCAGGCGTCTCTGAATTACAGAGCCAAGCAAGCATCCAGCAGTTTACTTGCCCTATCTTGCTGGGTGTCTTAAAGGACCGCAACTGGATGTGTCCAGAAAGCAACTCAGTCTCCCTCAAACTGGTCTTCCCCTAGTACTGGTAAACCAGTTGTCTAAGAAGCCTAGTGGCTACCCTCAGTAGGTAGTATTGTAGCAATTTACAACAGGGTTTCTCAACCTGGGCACTGCTGACATTTTGGGCTGGGTAATTTCTTGTCGTGGGGACTGTCCTGTGCATTGTAGGATATATAGCAGCATCTCTGGCCTCTATCCCTAGATATCAGTAGCACTCCAGCCCCAGCTGTGACAACCAAAAATGTCTCCTTTGAGAATCACTGGTTTAGAAAACAGACTTGAACTTCAGGCTGTGTGTTCACATCTCAACTCAGACTGTGTGCTATGGAACCCTGGACAAGGTACTTAAACTTTTTGTGCCTAAAGTTACTCCTTTATAAAGTGAGGAAAATCATAGTTTCTACTTCATGGATTAAATGAGCTAATATATGTAAAGCAGTTAGAATGATGCCTGGCACCATATTAGCTATTTATTACTTTTGAAATTAGTCCTTACCTTCCCCTCATTCCTTAACCAAATCCATCATCATTTCTAGATAATTTAAATTCATGAGATAATTTTACTCTAAAATCCACCTACCTTTCTCCAACAGCACCCTTGCCCAAACCACTGGCATCTCTTACCTCTGAATAAGGCTTCCTGCAATTCTCACTCAACAGAGAAGCCAGTTTGGCCTATTTAAACCATTCCATGCTTAAAACCAATCTACTAAGTCCCATTGTTCCTAGGAAAATGCCCTTCACCAATGGGCTAGAGATGAAACAAACATGACCCTGGTGCATCTCTACAGCCTGTCTCCTAACTTCATCTTGTTTGCTAATTTCAGCAACAATGTTTTATCTCTCCATTTCTCAAAGATACCATTCCCCCTCCTAATTTCAAGGCCCTTAAGTGTTCCAGACCCTCTGCTTGCAACCTCAGACAAGGCTATTTTTAAAGCAGTGATCAAGGGCTTTTTCAAAGTAAAGACCAGCCACTTCCCTGGAAAAGCAGAAAGAACGTAAGTGATTGAGCCAGGCAGGACCACCTTGTCCACTGGGGTAGCATATGCACTGCACAGACACGCTCAGCTAAGGAAACAAGTAGGAACTGCAACACATCCCAAGCTCCACTTGTCAAACCACACTCTGGTGCAGAGCCATCTGCTTCCCAAGCTGTTTTTGTGCAGAGCTATGCTCTTTGAAAAAGGGTTATTTTTGCTAATTTGCAGTGAAGGTGCCACACAGGCTAGTGGCAACCCTATAGTCAGAACACACAGTAGGTTGATAGTAATGGAGCTACATTTTAACATGTACATTTCTTGTCTCTTGTGAAGACATTGAAGATAAGATAAGATACCCATTATGCAAACCGACTAGCTCTCCTGCACTCTTTCTTTCTATAGTTAGAAATTGAAGCTGGGTGCAGTGGTTGGCACTTGTAATCCCAGCTAGTCAGGAGGCTGAGGCAGGAGCATTACTTGCGCCCAGGAGTGCGAGTCCAGTCTGGGCAATGTGGTGAGTCTCCATCTCTAAAAGAAATGTTTTTTAAAGCGAGATGTTCTTGCATCACTGGTATTAGTACAGAGATGAGGCAGGCTTGAGAAAAAACTGTCCCTTACTTTGTGCACCGAGCAATTGGACAAATTTCAAGTCTTGGAGTGAAGCAATTAGCACTTTTCATAATTAAATTCATAATAAAATACCTTCTGGGAATTCAATATCTTTTTAAATTAACTATTCTTATTAACCTCATTCATCTGTCTCATAAAAAATGTAAACTAAGCCTAGCCATAAAGAACACATATCCCAGCAAATATAATTAGCACTAAACATTTAGCCACACAGTTAATATACTTCTGAGCCAAAAGGGACCACCTAGTACAAACATTCACTTTAGTGATGAGAAGCTTGAGGCTCAGAGGTTGAAAGCAATGTGCCCTGCATCACTGGGCTCAGGTCATTGCTAAGAGTATACGCAGGTCTCCTGTTTGCTGGGCCACACTAGAAAAAGAAAAGAAAATGAAACCTCACTTCCTTACCAGGTAAGAATTGTACATGAAACCCATGTTTCTGATTACTTGGTCTTTATACAAGGGGCACTTTTCCAGGGTACTGGTTGGTGAGTCTGTGTCCAATCAAATTATAATCAATCACAAAAACAGTATTGATTATAATTAATAGTAGTTTTTTTGATACAACATATTTGAGAGTATCTCTGTCGGACAAAATACAGAGCCTGGGTTGCCAAAGCCCGGGCAAAGACAAGTTTTATCATTCTCTTGTTCTTTAATAGGATCGAGGCCTCTGAGACTACCATATTTTAAGTAAACCTAAGACCGGCACGTGTAGATTTGCGGAATATAAAAGTGAGTGCTTCCCTAAAAGGGCTGAGCAGAAGATTCCAAGAATATTTCCCTTGCATATTTAAATGAGAATCAATTTTTAAAATCCATGTACACCCATTTTGAACTCTGTGTCACAGAAGTCAGCATTTAATTATGTGCACGTGTGATATCCCAGTGGGTAGAATTGGGGAGTTGACGTTGAAGTGCACAGAACAGGGTATGCTGCAGTTGGGCAGACCCAGGTTTAAATCCTGGCTATACCACTACTAATCATCACCCTCTGAAAGTCACTTCACTTCTCTGAACCACAGCATATGCATTCATAAATGAGAACACTAATAGCTACCTTCCAGAGTTGGGGGAATTAAATAATATGAGAATACCATATTATTTTTAATACGTTTTATTAGTGGAATGGGATCAGAAAGGCTCAGCATACCTAGGTGAGCTGAGCCTTTTTGATCCCATTGCCCCAATAAAACTGTGAGGTCTTTGTAAGGCCTTTGCCTATTATCTTCATCTTGGTGTCTGCAATGCCAAATATGAGGTCTTACATAAAGTATGTACTCAATAAATGTTTATTGAGTTAACAGAGGAGTGTGGGAATGGGTTACATCTTTCCTGTAACTGGCACTAACCAGCAGTAGTGGGTTGAATAGTCCCCACTCCACCCCTAAATACATTCACATCCTAACCCCTAGAACCCTGTGAATGTGACCTTATTTGGAAAAACGGTCTTTGTAGATGTGATTAATGTAAGGATCTCCTGGATTATCTGGGTGGGACCCAAATCCAGTGAGTCCTTATGAGAGACAGAGGCAAAGACACAGACACAGAGGAGAAGGCCATGCAAAGATGGAGGCAGAGATTGGAGTGATGTAGCCACAGGAACAGCTGGAGCCACCAGAATCTGGAAGAGCAAAAGGAGGGATTCTCCTTTAGGGCCTCCAGAGGCAGCATGGTCCTGCACACTTGGACTGACTTCCGCTCCAACTTCTGGCCTCCACCACTGTGAGAGAATACATTTCTGTTGTTTCAAGCCACCCAGTTTGTGATCATTTGTTGCAGTAGCCCTAGTAAATGAACACACCAGCACACAGGAGGCACTCATGCTTAACACTGGAACTTAATGCTTCAACACTGGAAGTAGTCAAGTGAAGAGATTTGGACTCATGTTTTGATATCAAATCCTTAACCTCTACTGTACACCCAAAGCATGTTATCCAAGCTGGCTTAACTATGATCTAGAAATTTGGGGTATAGTACATTAATCTTGGAAATTCCATTGTAAAAGGAGCCAGAAATTCTAATAAGCCACTCAGATGACACTACTTATTTTCCTGGAAGAATACACCAGGTTCTTCCTCTAGCCTGACCCAGACCAGCCACCCATGGCAGATAGTGCTAATAGATAGTAACCGCTTCTTGCTGAGCATCAGAGATGCCACCTAGACATCCTGATGGGGGCACCAAAGAGCAGCTGGACATTCAATCTAGAGCTCAGGGTGGATCAGAGTCAGCCCACAGCATGGCTTTCGCCTCCAGCCTGAGTTCCAGGTGCATGTGTCCAGCTGCTCCTTGACTCTCCCCCCGGATGTCTCTCACCTGGCATGTGTCCGACTGAACCCCTGATCCCCCGACCCCATTTGTTACTTCGCCAGTATCTTCCATCTCAGAAACAATTCTTCCAGTTACACTGTTCTCTTGGATTCCTCCCTTGGTCTCACATCCCTCAGCCAATCATGTTGGTACTGCCTTAAGAAGACATCTAGAATCCAGTCACTTGGCACAGTTTCCACTGGTGACTGTGGATCTGTGAATCACTGTGACTTCTGGATCTCCCCGTCCCTTTTTTTTTTCCTTGAGACAGAGTCTCGTTCTGTCACTCAGGCTGAAGTGCAGTGGTGTCATCTCAGCTACTGCAACCTCCACCTCCCAGGTTCAAGCGATTTTCATGCCTCAGCCTCCTGAGTAGCTGAGATTACAGGCATGTGCCACCACACCTGGCTATTTTTTGTATTTTTAGTAGAGATTAGGTTTACCGTGTTGGCCAGGCTGGTCTCGAACTCCTGGCCTCAGGTGATCCACCCGCCTTGTGCTCCCTCCCAAAGTGCTAGGATTACAGGTGTGAGCCACTGCACCCAGCTTGGACTGGTCTATTTTAAGAGCTTTTTCCTAACTAGTTTTTCTGCTTTTCTCCCAGCCCAATGACATTCTATTCACCAATAGGCAGCCAGAGAAAGCTTTTTAAAACCCAAGTCAATTCAAATGGCTTCCTACCTCATTCAGAAAGGAGTTCAGGCTCCTGATCCTGGTTCCTAAGGAAATGTGTCAACTGCCCCCATCCCAATATCCTGCCCTATTCTCCTCTGTTTTCATCTTTTACTACTCTCCCCTCACTCATAACTCAAGTCCCCTGGCCTCCTTGCTGTTCCTTTAAAATGCCAAGTGTGGGGCTGGCAAGATGGCTCATGCCTGTAATCCCAGCAATTTGGGAGGCCAAGGCAAGTGAATCACTTGAGGTCAGTAGTGTGAGACCAGCCTGGCCAACATGGCAAAACTCTGTCTCTACTAAAAATACAAAAATTACCTGGGCATGGTGGCTGGCGCCTGTGATCCCAGCTTCCCAAGAGGCTGAGGCAGGAGGATCGCTTGAGCCCAGGAGGTGGACATTGCAATAAGCCAAGATCACACCACTGTACTCCAGCCTGGGCAACACAGCAAGACTCTGTCAAAAAAAAAAAAAAAAAAAAAGCCAAGCACACTCCTTCCACAAGGCCTTTGCATCTCCTGTTCTCTCTACCCGGAACACTATTACCCCAGATACCAGCATAGGCCCATCACTTCCATCATTCAGGATCTAACCCCATGGTCACCCTTGAGCACCCTATATAACAGTGCCTTTCCTGTCACTTTCTGATCCCTCTGCTTTAGTTTTCTTCTTTTCATATTGCATGGCTTGTCCACAGAATGACCTTGGATATTAGGCTTAAAAATTCCACAGTTTCCTGACAGATAGCCGCAATTTAATCTGAAATCTGTAAGAGTTGTGTGGCCTTTAGATTCTGAAGGGGGAGAAAAAGTCAAATTCTGGTGAAGTTCATGTGTTCTGTATTAGCCAGGGTTCTCTAGAGGGACAGGACTAATAGGATAGATGTACATATGAAAGGGAGTTTATTAAGGACTATTGACTCACACGATCACAAGGTGAAGTCCCACAATAGGCCGTCTGCAAGCTGAGGAGCAAGGAAGCCAGTCCTAGTCCCAAAACCCCAAAAGTAGGGAAGCTGACAGTGCAGCCTTCAGTCTGTGGCCGAAGGCCTGACAGCTCCTGGCAAACTACTCGTGAAAGTCTAAGAGACCAAAAGCTGAAGAACTTGGAGTCTGACGTTTGAGAGCAGGAAGCATCCAGTACAGGAGAAAGAGGGAGGCTGGGAGACTTAGACAGTACAGTTTTTCCACGTCTCTCTGCCTGCTTTAATCTTAGCCATGCTGGCAGCTGATTAGATGGTGCCCACTCAGACTGAGGGTGGGTCAGCCTCTCCCAGTCCACTGACTCCAATGTTGATCTCCTTTGGCAACACCCTCACAGACACACTCAGGAACAGTACTTTGTATCCTTCATGCCTATCAAGTTGACACCCAATCTTAACCATCATACACCTTTATCTACAGAGTGGAAGAAATGCAAAAACCAACAGTGTGTGGGTGAGAAGTCATGAGTTACACGAATATAAAGAATGTAGGTGAAGCCACCACTTCTTCAGGCTTCTCTTAAGAAGGAATTCAGCTGACCAATTAGACACCCCAAGATCTAGCCACACCTTAGGTATTAAACTCAGCAAACCCCAAATCTGAAAGTGCCAGTATCATTGCTTCCTTTAAGATTAAGCATATTTCAACCGTGGGGAAATTTATGATTACTAAAATATTTAAGATAATCAAGTCATAATATTAATATGTATATAAATATTTCATGTTAAAATGTATATTTTATGTGCTTATTATATTTACAAGAATTTAGTCTATTAGCATGAACAGATCAGCCTACTAATACTCATTTCAAATATGTAATTGAGTAATAATTGATCTTGGCTTAGAATTTTGAGATCTTATTAAGTTTATATATATTGTTAGAATATTTAAGACACTTTAAAAATTACATTTATTCTCTTAATTTAACAGATTTATGTAAATTACTTAGGCACCTAGGAAGATTTATCAATAACACAAATGAGCTACTAAAAAGTGAAACTGAATACACAGAATTTATAAATGTAGCTTAAAATGTTTGATAATGTTGGAATTAATTGAGTTTGCAAGTGGACTCAAACACTCAAATGATCTTTAAAAATGGCAGCTCACATTTTTTGATACAAGTAGACATATAAGCTGAGCTTAAACCCTTGCCTTTTAAAAACATGTGCCTTAAATAAATTAATCATTAATTTCTAAAACCAAGATACATTTTGAAATGGTCTTTTCTGTGCACCAAAACCATCGAGGATTTCAAACGTTATTTATTTATCTCTTTGATACCTCATTAGAAAATAAGCCCCACAAGAATGGGTATTTTGCCTAATTTATCAATGGACTCCCAGTTCCTAGGGCTGTGTCTAGCATGTAGTAGGTGCTTAGGAAAATTTTGTTGCATGAAGGCAAATGCCCTTTGCCCTGAGTCCTACAGGATTGCTGGGCACATCCTAAAGAGACTAAA
This sequence comes from Macaca thibetana thibetana, assembly GCF_024542745.1. Lineage (NCBI taxonomy): Eukaryota > Metazoa > Chordata > Mammalia > Primates > Cercopithecidae > Macaca > Macaca thibetana. The sequence goes on from NC_065579.1 coordinate 118,871,332, forward strand.
GCCCAGTGATTGCCTAGAAGACACCCAAGATCCTGAATCAAGTTAGATCCAAGGGTTTGGGGACAGTCCTAGGACACTGATTTACTGGGCCTTCTACTCCTCAAAGGCACCTATGCCTGCTACCTCCTCCATGAAGTCCTCCACTACACCCAGAGTATGTTCACCATTTACATGACTCAACATTGTAAGGTTACTTTTGTGCGGTAGGCTGAAGAGTTCTACATTTCTTTATCACCCAACACTCTCACATGCCTTTTGAATGAGTGAATGAACTAATGGACAAACAAATGGTGCTTTCGTAAAGCATACTTTTGTGCCTGTTACTCCATAGAGATTAACGGCCCAGGCTTTAGAATCAGACAGAATGAGCTCAAACCCCAATTCCAAGGCTGGTGGTATGTGACTTCAACCCATGTTTAAGAAATATTGTGAGTATTGCATGCTTTAAAAATAAACATTAACCTCAATCTGCTTACCAGGCAAGATAAAGGGAAAAGCTAAACGCAGGGCACCAGTGGAATCATTTAAAATTGTTTGCTTAAGATATGTCAATAGATACCTGCAGATGTGAAGGCTTACCAGGACACGCAGGCCTTTTAGAGAAGAGCTTCAATATGGTTTACATTTCAGCCTCAGTATTTATAAACAGAACAAAATCCGGAGGGAAGAAGCCTGAGAAGATAAGCCTTTAGGTAAATAGTTCAAGAGGCACCAGAAGCTGCTTCCTGGGATGGGCCAGTAAGGCTTAACAATGGGGAGGTTCGGTGCAGTTGGAGAGTAGGGTGGGAAGGAGAAGTGGAATAGACCAGGATTTTTAGATCAGTACTTCTTAAGTTTTAAAATGTATTCAAATCACCTGGGGATCTTGTTAAGCACAGCTTCTGATTCATAGGTCTGTGCTAGGGTCTAACATTTTGCATTTCTAACAAGCTCCCAGGTGATGTTGATGCTGCTGGTCTGCGGACCACAGTTTGAATAGCAACATTCTCTGGTATGAAAGCATTATACATACCACCAAAAAGAGCAGTGAAGAAAGAAGTACAAACAAACAATCCCCTCCCCAAAATACAGATAGTGGCTAGTGCTTTTTTATTCTCATCAAGTTAGGTGTCCTAGAAACTGTATCTTAACATAAACCACCTTGAAAAATTGCTGGTAAGATTCATTTATTTGCTCAACAAATATTTATTGAGAATCTACTAAGTACCAGGGCTTGTTTCAAATTTTTAGGGTACAGTAGTGAGCAGCCTGCCCTTGAGGAGTTTATATTCCAGTGTGGGAAGGCAGATTCATAAACACTTAAAGACATACACAAGCAAAAAAAAAAAAAAAAGACGAAATTGCTTCATGGCTTCAAGTTGCGATAAATGCCAAAGAAAATAAAACAGGACTATGAGTCAGAGAGTGGCTTGGTAAGAAGGGCTTTTGGAAAGGGCTGAGAAGTAGCCAGCCACGAAAAGTTCTAGGGGGAGAGTGTCCCAAGCAGTAAGTGGAAAGCGCCTAAGCTGAGAGAGAGCTTGGCAAATTTGAGGGATAGTAACAATGTGGTTGACGTGTAGTGACCAATGGGGAAAGAAGTAAACAAGGGCAAGACTGTGGTAAGCAACTAGGGTTTTATTCTATTTTGTGATGGAGTTTACAGGGTTTTAAGCAGGGGAGTGATATGAATAGTTAAAAAGATCATTCTGATCAATTTATATATCATCAGTGGTGGCACAACCAGCCATTATGTGCCTCTTAGAATTTGGAGGACACAGTGTCACTTATGAAATAGTCTTGCTGAATGCAATTAAGGCTTTAGATCTAGCATCTAGTTTATAAGAAATACAGGAGTTAGTGGAACAAGTTAAAGTACATCACGAGAGAGTACACTGAAAAATCCAGAAGATGGGATCACTGCCTCCTTTTCACCAAATTCGTAGCATGAAAACAAGGAGGTGCTTAGGATTAGAAGAGAGGTAAGAGATATTAACAATCAGATGTATGCAACATATGGATCTTAATTGGCACGTGGTTCCAATACACCATCTGTAAGAGACATTTTGGGACAACTGGAAACATTTTAAGATGGAAACAAGGCCTTAGGAATTATTTTGATTATGTCAGATGTCACAATGGCATTGTGGTTAAGGAGAAGAATGTTCTTATTTTTTAAAGATGAATACTGAAGAAGTTAGGAGTGAAAATTCATGATGTTTGAATTTCTTAATGATTTGCTTCTAATGAATAGAATATAGCAAAAGGGGAGGAATGTCACTGTTATGGTTTGGCTGTGTCCCTACCCAAATCTCACCTTGAATTGTAATAATCTCTACATGTCAAGGATGAAGCAAGGTGGAGAAAATTGAACCATGGGGGTGGTTTCTTCCATATTGTTCTTGTGGTAGTGAATAAGTCTCACAAGATTTGATGGTTTATAAATGGGAGTTCCCCTGCACGAGCCCTCTTGCCTGCTACCATGTAAGACGTGACTTTGCTCCTCATTCGCCTTCTGCCATGATTATGAGGCTTCCTCATCCATATGGAACTATAAATCAATTAAACTTCTTTCATTTATAAATTACCCAGTCTCAGGTGTGTCTTTATTAGCAGTGTGAGAACAGACTAATACAGTCACCTCTGAGATTAGGTTATAAAAGTCTGTGACTTCCATCTTGCTGTCATTTTCTTTCAGGCTGTTTCCACTTGCTCACTCTGAGGAAGCAAGCTGCCATGCCATGAACTGCCCTATGTAGAGATCCAAGGGACTGAGGGCAGCTTCCTGGCCAGGAGCCCCGAATTCTGCCAACAACCATGGGGTGAGCTTGGAAGCAGATCCCTCTCCAGTCAGCCTAGAAATGACTACAATGCTGGCCAGCGACTGATTGTAGTCTACATAGTCTGTGACCTTTCAGGGTCTCTAAACCATACCTGGATTCCTGATCCACAGATACTATGAGATAGTAAATGTGTGTTGTTGTAAGCTGCTAAGTTTCAGGGTGATTTGCTATGCAGCAATAGATAACTAATATACCATTATATAGGTAGTTCATTTAACTAATCTACTATTAAGGGGCATTAGGTTATTTCTAATACTTTGCTATAGAAAAGAATGCTACAATACACTTCTATTAGTCCTGTTATATTTTAAGGAAATTATTTTTAAGTTACACTTAAAAATGTATGATTTTGAGAATTACCAAATTGCCCATTGCAGAGGTGAACGCTTTTTTTTTTGAGATGGAGTCTCCCTCTCTATCACCCAGGCTGGAGTGCAGTGGCACTACCTTGGCTCACTGCAAACTTCGCCTCCCAGATTCAAGTCATTCTTCTGCCTCAGCCTCCTGAGTAGCTGGGATTACAGGCACGCACCACCATGCCCGGCTAATTTTTATATTTTTAGTAGAGACGGGGTTTTGCCACATTGGCCAGGCTGGTCTTGAACTCCTAGCCTCAAGTGATATGCCTGCCTCGGCCTCCCAAAGTGATTACAGGTATGAGCCACCAAACGTGGCCTCAGAGGTGGAGAACACTTTTGCAAATACTGAGTACTACCAATTTTTTCATCATTTGATAGATGAAAAAAATTCTCATTGATCTTTTAATGTATATTCCATTGATTATGAAATAAATTGGGTGTAATTCATTTGCTTGTCATTTCCTTTAAATGTTCTAAAAACTGCCTGTGTCTTTTCACCATATTTATTTCTTTTTCCTTTTATTCTCATTCTTTCTCTTTCTTTCTTCTTTGACTGTTCTTTTATATTTCTTCAGCAAACACTTGTTTTAAAAGCAGGTTGCTTATCTTTGTAAATGGAAATAATGCCTTAATCTGGCAAATGTGTGGAGAACATTTTTCTCCTAGTTTAGAATTTATCTTTGGACTTTGTTTATGGATTTCTTTATTTTTTCATATATATATTTTTTATTTTTATATGGTTAAACTTTTAACTTTTCTTCCTTATGACTTCTGAGTTTTGCATAATTTCTAAAAAGATGTTCTTACTCAAAGATGCTGCCAATGAGAATGATGTTGGTGATGCCAGAGGGAGGAAGAGAGGAGGAGGATGATAAATGCTTGCTTTGTATAATATGTTATGTGCCAGTTACTGTTCTATGAACTTTGTGCGTATTTCACTTACTCCCTGAATTACCCTATAAGGGAAGTATCATTATAACCCCAACTGACAAATGAGGAAACTGAGGTCTAGAGAGAAGTAAGTTAACTTGTCTAGATTTTAGAGGCTGTGCTCTTTACCACCATGCACTTGCAAAGGCTGTTTTTAATGCCATTCCTCGTTGGTTTTATGCCAACACAGATCACTTTGGTCTTTGTGACCGCAAAGCCAACTCCATTTCTTGGGTGCCAGGGGTAATTATAATGCTTTTTCATGACCAAAGAAGACTTTTAGTCCGTAGAAAAATGGAGCCATAAATGATTTAGCACACACAAGGAGGCAGAAATGGAAATCGTTGCTGAAAACCAGCTCTTATCTGAGCGGTGAATTGGGGCTGGAATAAGAAGCGTGGCCTTTCAGAATTGCTCACATCCTATACCAATTAAGTGTTTGGGGAAGCCGACAATGGCTTCCTGATGTGGAAATCACTTTGAAACATGTAGGCTGGTAGTTAAAGCCATTAGTTCCTCTTGGGCTTCAAGGACAACTACAAAGAAAATATTTTGTAAATTGCGCAAGAAGCATGGATTTGGCAACCCCTGGGTTAGCCCGAACTGGTCAAGCAATTGCTTTTAACACTATTTCCTAAATGGACTAATACCTGGTGGGGAGATAGAAAACAAACCTCACTTCAGAAAGGCAACACAGGGCTTCTTAAAAGCTGCAGGTCTCTCTGCCTCAGACAACCATTGAGAGAAGAGCTAGGCTCCTTTCTTGGACAAAGATTTTTTCATTTCAGTCTCAAGATTGAGGGGATGCAAATAAGCCCAGCACTTCTTGCCTGACCTTTCCTTGTTGAAAAGCTCATGCAGAAAGCCCAGAAGGACACCCAGGCAGGCATTTCTACATGCCTCGAAATCATATTGAAAGTTGAGATACAAAGAGCAAGAGAATAGGAGGCAAGTTGAAGTCACTAACTGGAGAATTGCTTTATCTTGAGTTCTCAGGGGCCTATGACTCTTAACCAGTGGCAGCTAATACGAAATATAGTTGAGCACTCACCAGAAATGTTCCAGTCGGGACTAATTTTCTTTCTTTCTCCGCTTGCTCTTGTGAAGCAAGGTTCTAAATTTTCTCTTCTTTCTGTAAGGAAGCTTGCTGGTGTGAAAAGGCAGTGTGGTAAGAATGAGGAGGTGTTGGCTCTAGCCTCGGCACTGCACTTTAACTACTTTAATGTACTGGACACAGCTGCTTTCAGTCACACCCACACTAAGCTGTTAAGACCCTGGGTTTGAGAGTTGACTCTCTTACCCTTTGATTCCCTTATCTTTAAAATGGGAATAAAAATAGCAGCTCCCTCAAAGAGCTATCGTGAGGGTTCCATGAGAGGCCATGTGCAAAGTATTTACAAAACTCCTGGCATGTTTCAGCTTAGGGTGAATGGTGCCCTCCAGAGTTGTGTGAAGTATCAGTTCTGGCCTGTCACATACTGCTTTGGTCTAGGTCAGGGTTCTCCAGAGAAACAGAACCGATAGAATAGATAGAAATGGAGATAGATCTATCTCTAGATCTGTCTATCGATCTCTATCTATCTATCTATCTATCTATCTATCTATCATCTATCTAAATCTCTATCTGTCTCTCTATTATATCTATGGAGAGACAGAGAAAAAGAGACACTTTAAAGAATTGGCTCATGTGAATGTGAGGGCTGACAAGTCCGAAATCTGCATGGCAGATGAGCAAGCTGGTACACCAGGGAAGAACTGGCATTGCAGCTAGAGTCTAAAAGCAGTCTGAAGACAGAATTCTTTCTTTCTTGGGGGACATCCATCTTTTTCTCTTAAGACCTTCAATTGACTGGACGAGGCCCACCCATATGATGGAAGGTAATATGCTTTCCTCAAAGAGTACTGATTCAAATGTTAATCACATCTAAATAACGCCTTCACAGCAACCTCTAGACTGGTGTTTGACCCAAAACTGTATACTATGGCCTAATCAAGTTGACACATAAAATTAACCATCACACATAGTAAATGGTCTTCTATGGTCTAAATGTTCATGTCTCCCCCAAATTTGTATGTTGAAATACTTACTCCCTGAGGTGATGGGGTTAGAAAATGGGTTTTTGGAAGGTGATTAAGTCACAGGGGTAGAGCCGTCATGAATGGGATTAATGCCCTTATGAATGATGCCTGAAAGAGACCTCTCACTCCTGTCATGTGAGGTTAGAATGAGAAGACAGCTATCTATGAGAAAGCGGGCCCTCACCTGACATTGAGTTTGCTGACACATTGATCGTGAACTTTCCACCCTCCAGAACTGTGAGAAATAAATTCTTTTTTTGTTTTTAGATAGAGTCTTGCTCTGTCGCCCAGGCTAGAGTGCAGTGGCCTGATCTTGGCCTGCTGCAACCCCTGCCTCCCAGGTTCAAGCAATTCTGCTGCCTCAGCCTCCTGAGTAGCTGGGATTACAGGTACCCACCACCACGCCTGGCTAATTTTTATATTTTTAGTAGAGACAGGGTTTCACCATGTTGGTCAGGCTGGTCTTGAACTCCTGACCTTGTGATCCACCCACCTCGGCCTCTCAAAGTATTGGGGTTACAGGCATGAGCCACCACAGCTGGCCAATTCCTATTGTTTATAAGCCACCCTATCTTGTTATAGTAGCCTGAACAGACTAAGGCATGGTCAACAAATGTAGTTAATATTTTTCTTATGATATAGTTATTATTTCTGTTGTTGTTGATCTATCTATATGCCCTTTCAGGCCTCTTTTAGTCTTGATATTTTCTGTTGAACAACATGCATCTGCATTTAGGGAAAGGAAACAGAAAAAACTGCAGTATTGTGCAAGCAAATGAAATCTTAGAAGGATATATAAACAGGAAAATCCAGTTTTCTCAACACTTGGTTGTGGAGTCGAGATGAAAGTTGGGCCAACACCTTCTCCATGATAACCTTTCCCAAACTAAAACACAGATTATATGTAGCATTTATGTATTACATAAACTTCAAATAGCTAAGAGATATTGAGTACTTACTATGTACCAGCCAGTGTTCTGAGTGTTTTAAATGTATTAACACAATGAGCTTCACAGCAACCATATGATGTGGGTGCTGGTGCCAATAATATGTTCCATCTCATTGATGAGGAAGGTGAGGCCAGAGAGTGTAGGGATCTTGTTCAAGGTCATACAACTGGGGAGCAGGGAGACCCACATAAGCCGCTGTGTCCTGTTCTAGAGCCTGTAGGTCCTGACCACATGTCCACCATGCAAAAAATTGTAGAGCTAAAGTAATGGGATAAGGGACATTGCCACTGCCTAGAGACTCCACTGCTGTATGGCAAGGACACTCTAAAGGTGGGTCTCCCTAGCGTGCATAAAGGTCTTTTGGAGAGCCTGTTAAAAAGGCGGATTCTCAGGTCCCACCCCTAGAGAGACTGACTGAGTAAGGCTGGGGTATGTCCAGGATCCACCCGGGATCCCACTAAGTCTCCTGCTTTTGCCGTGGTCATGCTGGGGCTCAGAAGGCTCACAGAGGTGCATCCATTCTGTGGTATTGTGAAGCTGAGCAATAAGCACTGAAGAAGTATCCTGGCTCACCAAGAAAGATGAAGACAGCATTGCTACCAAGTATGCCAATGGAAGTTTCTGTACCTAATAATGGCCCATGTACTAAATGTCTGTCATAAGAGAGGTCTTATGAGCCTTGACAAAGCCACGAGAGACATCCAGAATTCAGTGTGCCATCACCTAGCACTATAAGAATTCTATGTCCTAGGAAGTATGTGTAAGAATGTAGGATTCTGTCAAGTTCAAAAGTCTTTGGATCAAAGCAGAATGAGATTTGTATATAACAGCCACATACAAAATCAATCAAGCAATAAAATGGCTGCAGACTTTGGAATGTAGACAGAAAAATTAGGCAATACATGGAATATGAATCCAGGAACGTGGGCTATGGGAACATCCCTCACTTGAAGTTAAGGGTCACTGACATAAAGTCCAGTGTGGCTTGTTGGGGATTTGGACAGACCAGCATCTGGTGTTTGCAGAAGAGGGAGTAGACAGAATAACAGCCTCCCAAGGATGTCCATGTCCTAATCTCCAAAACCTGAATACATGCCTTTATATTACCTTACATGGAAAAAGAGACTTTGCAGATATGATTAAGTTAAGGATCTTGAGATGGGAAGATGATCCTAGGGTACCCGGCAGGCCCAGTGGAATAACAAGGGTCCTTACAAGAGAAAGACAAATGAGTTAAAGCCAGAAAAAGGTGATATGATGATGGAAACAGAGGTCAGAGAGAGAGGGAGATTTGAAGATACTATACTCCTGGCTTTGCAGATAGAGGAAGGGGTCATTAGTCAAAGAATGCAGGCAGACTTTAGAAGCTGGGAAGGGCAAGAAAACGGATTCTCCACCTAGAGCCTCCAGAGAGAATGCAGCCCTGCTGACCCATTTTAAATATCTGGCCTCCAAAACTGTAAGATAATAAATGGGTGTTGTTTAAAGTCACATAGGTTTGAAGTAATCTGCTGCAGCAACATAGGAAACCAATATAGAAGGCTTCCCTCAGATTTACGTGGGATGATCTCACAGTTTCCTTAATTGGAGTAAAAATAATTGCCCTGGTTGTCTTCCACTCCAGACCTGTGCCCAAAGGAACCTCTGGCTCTACAATAGGTATATGAGCACACAACTTTTATTTATACCAAGAATGAGATCTGAGACATAAAAATCTTCAAATACATCAGAAACATTAAGATTTTTGTGTTGAAGAATATGTTAAAACTTACTTAGTTGTTTATATTGTCATGGTGTTAAAAATTTGAACTTTTAGAGCGGCAGCTTATAATGCCAATTTAAAACATGTCATTGAGTACTTGATTTAGATTTGTGATATTAAGTCAAAACTATAGTACACTGATTTTCTATTTTGGAATATTTTAAATAACTTTAAGTCCATTGATTTACATAATATTCATATTCTATATATATGTTTGTACACATATATATGTACACACACATATATATGGTTCAAGCAATTCTCCTGCCTCAGCCTCCCAAGTAGCTGGGATTATAGGTGCCTACCACCATACCCAGCTAATTTTGTATTTTTAGTAGAGACAGGGTTTCACCATATTGGCCAGGCTGGTCTCCAACTCCTGACCTCAGGTGATCCGCCCTCCTCAGCCTCCCAAAGTGCTGGGATTACAAGTGTGAGCCACTGCGCCTGGCCTAAATCATTTAAGTCTTCAGAAAGGTTTGCTGAATGAGATAACTGAAGGACCTAAGACATAAATACAATCTGTCAAATGTACAAATGTGATATAAAATATTTCAAGCCTTTTAATCAAGTCACAAATGAGACACACATTAGTCAAACGGTTTTTTTAAAAGTAATTGAATAAAACTAGGCTAGTAAATAAATAAAATGATAGAATTTGTAAGGTTGACTCAAAAGCTTAAGGAACAACTAGGCTTCTGAACTTGTAAATGTAAAAAACTGAATATCAATTCTTTTTTACACCCAGCACCATCCTTGACCAAGCTGTGACATCTCATTATCAGTGGCCTATAAGGCATTTGATCCTAAGTCCAAACCAAGTGGCAGGATGCAAGCCACATATGAAGATGTACATTTCTGTGCAAAGTCACTTTTTCTTTCCCATTGTAATTGGATGCCCTTCTTATTAGCACTTTGAATATTTGTTCCTTTTGTCCCTACTGGAAATCACTGGGGTGAATAATGTTGTAAAACCAGTTGATCGCCTACCTGGCAGACAAAACATGCGCCTAGAGCTAAAGCAAAAATTGCCTTCAAATTTTTTTTTGGAGAAATCAGTATTTGATATTTAAAAGGAAAAGTAATATTCATGGAAAAACACTAGCTTCCTGGTCTGGAGTTCTTCTTTAAAAGATGGGGCCTCGTTATGTCATCCAGGCTGGAGTACAGTGGCACAATCATGGCTCACTATAGCCACTAAATCCTGAGCTCAAGAAATCCTCCCAGTTTAGCCTCCCAAGTAGCTAGGACTACAGGCATGTGCCACCACACCTGGCTAATTTTTTAACTTATTTTTAGAGACAGGGTCTTTCTGTCTTGCCCAGGTTGGTCTCAAACTCCTGGCCACAAGCAATCCTCCTACCTGGGATTATACACCTGAGCCACTGCATCTTGAGATGCATCTTGGAGTTATTTTTCATTTTGAGGTACACATTCAAGGGAAGTAGTATCATCTTCTTAGGGCTTAGGACTTCTAAGGATCATGAGCTGCTTTGCAAAATCACCTCTAAAATGAGCAGAGAGCTTGCTTGGGCAGCACATATACTAAAACTGGAGTTGTACAGGGAAGATTAGTGTGGTCCCCGTGCAAGGATGACACACAAATTCGTGAAGTGTTCCATATTAAAAAATAATAATTAAATAAAATAAAATAAAATAAAATAAGCAGATAATCAGTGCAATGGCCCAGACATAATAGAGCAAGACCTCTCCCGCCATCTGTTGGTGATAGGTGGTTTCCCATGCTCACTGAGGTTAGTGGCAGACTTTGATGGGGACCCACAGCTTTGCTCATAGCTATGAAGTTTGTAAAGAAGAAATGTCTGACCATCCTATTTAAAACAGCAACATGCTCACCCCATGGCATCTGGCATTCCCAATTCCTTTTCCCTGTTTTATTTCTCTCTCTGATACTTCTCACCTTCCGACACACTAGGTTTTGCTTGCTATTTTTCACTTCTGTACCAATCAGGGCATAAATTAAAATCAGCATGCCAAGGCAAAGGGAACCATGGCATCTTTGTGCACTCTGGGGGTATGAAAGTTCTTGGTGCTCAGGGAATGCCATCCCAGGCCATGATGGTAGATGAGTGGCCATGATGGACAATATGGTCAGATTTATGACTGGAAAATAATTGCAGGGTGGTTTAGTTGTTGATTTGCTTGTTTTCTATCTCTTCTGTCACTGCCAAAATGTAAGCTCCAAAGGGAGAGAGATTTTTGTAGCTTTTGTTCACTGTCTGTGGCAGAAGCAACTAATTTCCTCAGTAACAAACAATTCTCTCCTTCTTCCTTATAGTAACAGACAACCCACCTCCACTTAGTATGAGCTGGGCATGTGGTTGCCAGCTGGAAACTACATTCCCCAGCCTCACTTGCAGCTAGGTGTGGCTATGCCAATAAAATATTGCCAATACGTTGTAAATAACAATTATGCTTTACCTTCCCTGTCTTGCCTTCAAACAATTGCTGCCTTCCTGCAGGCTGGAGGCAGACCTTGCGAGGAGGAACCATATGAGGACAACGGCTTTGAGAATGGCCAAGATACAAAAAGAAGGATCTTAGTCCTCTGATGTTAGGGAGGAGAGTCACCTACCAGTCCCAGGGTACCTGCTACCTCTGGACAGCAAGTAAGAGAAATTAAAGTCTACCTTACTTTGGAGTCTCTTTGTTACAGTATCTCTTATGGACTGAATTTTGTCCCCAGTCCTTACCCCCCGAATTCCTATATTGAAGCCCTAACCCTAATGTGACTGTATTTGGAGATACCTATAAGAAGGTAATGAAGGTTAAGTGAGGTCAGAAGGGCAGGGCTCTAATCTGATAGAAATGGTGATCTTGTTAAGAGGAGGAAGAGACACCAGAAATCTCTGTCTCTTTTTCTCTGCGCATACACACAGAGAAGAGGCAATGTGAGAACACAGGGAAAAGAGGCCTGTTTACAAGCCAGAAAGAAAGGCCTCCCCAGAAACCAACCCTGACAACACCTTGATCTTGGACTTCCAGCCTCCAGAATTGTGAGAGAATAAATTTCTGTTGTTGATACCACCCTATTTGTGGTATCAAACTCATGCTCTCTTAGCCTTGACCTTAACTGAAACTGCTGCACCCAAGCCTTAGATGAGTGCCTAAAAATTAGTAGATATGCAATAAACATTACTTGGTTAAATAAATAAAATGCAAAGGCAATATTTAATTTTGGCAGTGCTACACAAATATAAATGATTACTGGACTCTCATAATTGTACATCTGTCTATTTATCCACCCACCCATTCATCTTTTTGTCACCTTGGTTGTGTTTACAATGAAAATAAAGTCTCATCTTTAAGCTCTTACTGGTTCCTTCACTCCCACAGCCCATCCCAAATCTATCAGTTGTCAGCTCCTATTAATTTTACCACCTATATCTCTCTATAGTTGTTTCTTTTTCCTACCATTACAATGATCACCACTCCAGGTCTCATTTATCTCTTACATACTCTATAAATGCTTCCAAAACTTTCTCTCTTCAATCTCTGTACTTGATCTATTGCAGAGATTTTTAATTGCCTCTTTCAAATTCATTTTGCTTTCTTTCCTAGGAACAGATCCCTCATTTTATTTTCTATGGCAATGTACCCTGTGAAACAACCCCATTTCTCCACTACTCCTACAACCACATGACTAAATTCTGACTAAGGAGATATAAGTAAAATATGTTAGGTAAGGTTTCTGAAAAACTTTTTTAAAAGAACAATAGAGAACTGAAAATATGCCACTTTCTACCCTTCCCCCTACTCCGAGTTTTTTTTTTTTTTTTCCTGTCGCCTGGAAATTTGGAAGTGATTGCTGGAGCTCCAACAGTCATACTGAAATATGGAAGAATGAAGAGAGAAGGAGAAAGAGAAATGAACTCTGTCCCTGATGAAGTCGTGGAGCTGCCATGCTAGTTGTAGACTGCCTACCTCCTACATAACAATGAAATATACTTTTACATAACAATGAAATACACTTTTTTCTTTTTTTTTTTTTTTTGAGACAGAGTCTTGCTCTGTCGCCCAGGCTGGAGTGCAGTGGTACGATCTCAGCTCATTGCAAGCTCCACCTCCCAGGTTTATGCCATTCTCCTGCCTCACCCTCCCAAGTAGCTGAGACTACAGGCGCCCGCCACCATGCCCGGCTAATTTTTTGTATTTTTTTTTTTTGTATTTTTAGTAGAGACGGGGTTTCACTGTGTTAGCCAGGATGGTCTCGATCTCCTGACCTCGTGATCCACCCGCCTCGGCCTCCCAAAGTGCTGGGATTACAGGCGTGAGCCACCACACCCGGCCTGAAATACACTTTTAAATATGTGAGCCATTGCAGTCAGATCTCTGTAATTAGCTGCTGAACACAATTCCTAACTGATTACGGAGCCCATGCCTTCACTGCTGTCAGCTTAAGCTTGCTGATGCACATTTTGAGGGCAGCTATTTTGCTAGCACTGATGCAGGGCTGAAAAGGATATGAGAAAACACTTTATCCTGGAAAGTAAGTGGGAAGACTATCAATAGCTTCATTTTACACATGAAAAAAACTAAGGCTCAAGATCATACAGTTAGTAAACACCAGAGAAAGGACGAGAACTGAAGCCTCAAATGATGCTGAGTGATGGCAAGGGGTGGGACTTTGGTGTAAGCTCTGGGGTTTTGTACACAGGCACATGCATGTGTACACACACACACACACACAAAATGGGAATTTGAGTGGATGCCTGCTTCTTTTTTCATGTCTCCATCCCATCTCCCCTTTTCTCTTCTGGAAACCATCTCTTTTTCAGTTGAAGCTGTTGATCACCTGACTCTAGACTAGCACAGGATCCCAGGTCCCTTGATATTGTGATTGGTCCAGAAGTGGTCATGTGACCCAATCAGAGCCAAACAGAGTTCTTCTTTGGGAGATGACTACTTATTCACTGTGTGTGAACTTGAGCCTATTTGCAACTCTAAGGCTCTGTCTCCTTGGTGTATTTTGTGGTTGTGAGGATGAGGTGAAACAATAAAAGTAAAAGGCCTGGCATATGGTGGCAGTTTGATTATCATTTGCTTCTAGTAGACATGTTTAGAAAGCTCTCATTTTTCCTTGGACACCATACAGGGTAGGAACTACACACAAAATGAACAATTGAGCACCCAAAGTGCACATAAATATTTTGTTTTGTTTGCTCATTTGTTTCCCAAGAGGGGAAAATTCCCAGTTTCCAGAAGAACCACTTTAATTGACTTTCATGATGAAAAGACAGATCTTATGGACAATCCTCATCCCTATCTGTCTTTAGAATTGCAATTATAATAAATGAAATCAATAAAATCTTCACTTCTTCTCAATCTGGAAACTAGAGACGTTCTTACTCCAACTCGAATCAAGAGTCCAGAAACTATGCGAAACACAAATGGTTTGGGTGTGGTGATGTATTTATTCATAATATATTTTCAGAACATATTAATAATGGAGAATAACACTTATTCATATACTGAGTATAACTTTTCCTGGAGCACTCTAGAGCTTGCTTGGGGTTGGAGAATACTGCCAGGCTTTTCCTAATCTCTTTGGTCTTTGGAAGTGGGCAGGGTTTCTCAAACCAAGTGTCTTCCATGGACCATTGGCAAAGACTTCTCTTCATCAGTTTGGAAGGGCAGAAAGACCATGGCTTCAGCACTTCCATTTTGGAAAGAAGTAACAAAAAGTGAACTAATGAACAATTGGAAAGACTCAAAGCATTTTGTATTCCACAGTTCATTTCTTCACACAAACGTCCATTACTGCAGCGGCCATGAAAACTGGCAGGGTGTTAGGCTCATGGCCTGAAGAGAAGTCATGTCACCAGCCAATGTTTTCATGCAAAAGGCAATCCTGATGATTCAGAACCTGGTTCTGAACTTCTCCAGGTGTGCTGGTAAGCTGAAGGTCACACCCATTCTGTGCATCCTCTGTCTTTCTACTGGTAAACTTGGATGTAATTTTAGAGTATCTTGGCAAAATGGTGAGATGATCTCACTTGCCCAATATCACTCTGTAATGAAGCTGGGTGGGGGATCCTCCATTTGATTGTAGAGAGACCAAGGCACCATGGGCTGAAGCAAAGAATATTAACAACACTAACAACAATAAGGATAAAGTCCAAGTCTCTTCCAAAAAAGGCATGTCCAAAAATAAGGGTAGAGAGCTGGTCTTATTTCATCCAAGTGATTCTGTGCACTGGAAATTGTCCTTCTGTTCCTCCCTTTCATTGAAAGTGTTTATATTTCTGAGTCAGATTATCATTTAAATACATACAATATTAGCACCAAGGCAGCATATTTTTTTTCCCAGAGATCACATGAAACTGAATACATATTTAACATAGTTAATAGTTGGTACAGTCTGTGATATCACTAACATACTTGTTGGCTGATACTTGCCTAGAAATGCCAGAAATACCTTTTATACAACTCTTATAGCACCTTGATGACGGCTAGGTTGTTTTAAAAAAAAATCCATTTTAAAAAAGTAACAATAAAACATTTACAGATGAAAAGTAAACAATAGTGTACCGTGATAATGAAGGATCACTTTGTCATATTACTACATGCAAAGGCAGTCATAATAGAATCATTTTACGTACAAAAATATTACATCACAATAAATAATTTCAAACATAAATATTAAACTTTACATCATTAGGATAGTCCACATATATACATACACACATATATGTGTATATATGTATGTGTATATATGTATATGTACACACATTTACACACACACAAGCATACAAGTCACATGCACACACACACACACATACACACATGCACCCAAATTAAGGTGGAGGTATTGCATTACTATCCTTCATCCATCCCATAATGGCTTCCTCTTCAAAGCACCTGAAATAAACAAACCAGAAAATATAAACCTTCTGCCTCAAATGCTATAATAGGCAACTGATACATTTTTACATATATAATTTAAAATTAACACCTATTATTTTGTCTAGATTTTATTTTTATTTTTTCTGAGTCACAGTCTCACTCTGTCACTGAGGCTGGAGTGCAATGGCATGATCATGGCTCACTGCAGCCCTGACCTCCTGGGCAGGCAATCTTCCCATGTCAGCCTCCCAAGTAGCTGGGTCTACAGGTGTGTACCATCATGCCCAGCTAATTAATTTTATTTTTTATTTTTTTGCAGAAATGGGGGTCTCACTATGTTGCCCAGGCTGGTCTCAAAATCCTGGACTCAAGTAATCCTCCTGCCTCAGCCTCCCAAAGTGCTGAGATTATAGGCATGAACCACCACAGCTGGCCCTAGATTTTAAAAGTAATGTTTGTTTGCTGTAAGAAACATGGAAGTTTCAGGGAAGTAATAAACAATAAAATTTGAAAACCCACTAGCCTGAAATCTCCTTACCTGAGATAACTGCTCTTCATATATTGGTATTTTGGTATTTCCTTCTAGTCTTTTTTCTATAAATATATGTTTATATATGTAAATATTGTATATCTGTACTTATGCATAAAATTTACTACATATAACATACATACAAAGTTTATCTTCTTATATATAAAATATATAAAGTACATATATAATGGTGATCTCTAGTGGATACCTGCTGACTTTTGCACGCTTCCATCCCATCTCCCCCTTTCTGATAACAAAATACCTTCTTGTCCTTTAGGAACCATCCCTCTTCCAACTGAAGCTGTCGATCACCTGACTCTAGGTAGGTATATGATCTCAGATCCTTGGATGCTGTGATTGGCTCAGAAGTGACCATGTGATCTAACCAGGGCTAAACACAGTTATTTTGCAGAAGGTATGCTAGGGGATGAGTGTTTACTTGAATCATAAGTTGTAAGAATGAGGTAATCCTAGAGCTGCCCAGGACCATGGTGTGGGGGCGATAATCTGTCTGAGAATGAAGCCATTTAAGAGGCAATAATTGCTGATTGATGAGGAAAGAAAGAGTACTGATGACTGAACTTCTGGATCTAGCCATGCCTGACGCTAGCATACTTCTTGGATATCTCAGTTACTTAAGATAATAAATTTCCTTCATTTCGTTAGCTCCTTGCAACAGAAATAATCCTAAATGTCAAATAGGCACTGTTGCATCAGGATCTTCAAGAGCCTTACATGGTAATAGGCTACTGGAAGCTTGAGGGAAGATGCAGGAGGGTCACATGAATTGGTTGAGTTCATCCCTTGTAGCTGAAGTCACTGGGATGATAAAAAGAGTGACGAATTCTGTCTTATATTCAGCAGAAGAATCACTTTCTGGCATAATGTACTTAGGTCAGGGATTGCCAGACTTTAACATGCATGACTCCTGTGGACTTTGTTAAAATGCAGATTCTGATTTCACAGGTATAGGGTGAGGCCTAACATTGAGCATTTCTAACAAGTTCCTAGGTAAAACTGATCATGCTGGTTCTTGGACCACACTATGAGTTAACAGGGGTGTGGCACAGTGGAGTGATTAAGAGCACTGGCTTTAGTGTAGGACACTCTGAGTTCTGCCGAGGGAATTCATCATCACCTTTTATTTGTTTATTTTTTTTTATTTTTTATTTTGAGACAGAGTCTTACTCTGTCACCCACGCTGGAGTGCAGTGGCGTGATCTAGGCTGACTGCAACCTCTGCCTCCCAGGTTAAAGTGATTCTCCTGCCTCAGGCTCCCAAGTAGCTAGGACTACAGGCATGTGCCAACACACCCAGCTAAATTTTGAATTTATAGTAGGGATGGGGTTTTACCATGTTGGCCAGGCTGGTCTTGAACTCCTGACCTCAAGTAATCTGCCTGCCACAGCTTCCCAAAGTGCTGGAATTACAGGCATGAGCCACCATGCCCAGCCTCATCATGATCTTAAGCAAGTTACTTAATTGTTGTGGGCCTCAGCTTCCTCATATGTAAAATAGCAGCTTCTCCACACAGTTTTGTTGTGCGGATTCAATGAAATATTGCTCAACAAATGCCACTGTGGTTTTACTATTACATTCTTGGGAAGTATTTCTCAAAGGATGAGCTGTGATTCACTTGCATTAGAATTCCCTTTATCAAAATTACAGATCCCTGAATCCACTAGAGACCTAATGAAGCAGGACCCCTAGAGATCAAGCCCAATAAACAGCATTTTAAATAAGCTCTGCAAAGAGCTGGTACCAATCCTATTGAAACAATTTTTAAAAAATCGAAGAAGAGATATTCCTTCCTAACTCATTCTATGAAACCTGTATCATCCCGATACCAATACCTGGCAAAGACACAACAAAAAAAGAAAACTAAAGACTAATATCCCTGATGAACACTGACATGAAAATCCTCAACAAAATACTAGCAAACTGTATCCAGCAACATACCAAAAAGATAATCTACCATGATCAAGTGGACTTTATTCTTGGGAGGCAGGGATCATTCAACATATGCAAATCAATAAATGTGATTCACCACACAATTAAAAACAAAAACATATGATCATATCAACAGATGCAGAAAAAGCATTTGATCAAATCCAACATTCCTTCATGATAAAAAACCTACAAGGAATAAAACATCAAAAGAACATACCTCAAAATAATAAAAGCCATCTCTAATAAACCCACAGCCAATATCATACTTAATAGGCAAAAGTTGGAAGCATTCCTCCTAAGAATCGGAACAAGACAAGAATGTGTACTCTCACTACTCCTATTCAACATAGTATTAGAAATCTTAGCCACAGCAATCAGGCAAGAGAAAGAAAGAAAAGGCATCAAAACAGGAAAAGAGGAAGTCAAATTATCTTCCTTCACTGACAATATGATTCTATACAGAGAAAACCCTGAAGATTCCACCAAAAGATTCCTAGACCTGATAAATGACTTCGGTAAATTTTCAGGATGCAAAATAAATCTACAAAAATCAGGAGCATTTCTATACATAAATAACATTCAAGCTGAGAACCAAATCAAGAATGCAATCCAATTTATAATCACCACAAAAGGAATAAAATACCTAGGAATACATCTAACCAAGCAGGTAAAAGAGCTCTACAAGGAGAACTATAAACATTGCTTAAGGAAATCATAGATGACGCAAATAGAAAACGTTCCATGCTTATCTACCGGAAGAATCAAGAGCGTTAAAATGTCCATACTGCTCAAAGAAATCTACAGATTCAAAAAATTCCTATCAAATTACCAATGTTATTCTTCACAGTGTTAGAAGAAGAACTATTCTAAAATTGATATGGAACCAAAGCAGAGTCTAAAAGCAAAAGCAATCCTAAGCAAAAAGAATGAAGCCAGAGGTATCATATTACCAGACTTCAAACGGTACTCTAAGGCAGCAAACCAAAGGTAACCAAAACAGCATGGTACTGGTACTACTATAGACACATAAATTAATGGAACAGAATAAGGAACCCAGAAATAAAGCTATACATCTATAACAAACTGGACTTCAACACAGTCAACAAAAATAAATAATGGGGAAAGCACACCCTATAATAAATGATGCTGGAAAAACTGGCTAACCATACACAGGAGAATCAAATTGAACCCCTACCTCTCACCATATACAAAAAATAACTCAGGATACATTAAAGACTTAAATGTAAGACTTCAAACCATAAAAATTCTAGAAGAAAACCCAGGAAATACTCTTCTGAACATTGGCCTAGGCAAAGAAATTATGACTAAGTCCTCAAAAGCAAATGCAACAAAACAAAAATTGATAACGGAGACCTACCTAAACTAAAGAGCTTCTGCACATCAAAAGAAACTATCAACAGAATAAACAGAAAACCTACAGAATAGGAGAAAACATTTTTAACCTAAACATTTGACAAAGGAATAATATCCAGAATCTGTAAGAAACTTAAGCAAATCAACAAGAAAAAAACAAACGACCCTATTAAAAAGTGGGTAAAGGACACGGACAGACACCTCTCAAAAGAAGACACACAAGCAGTCAACAAATACATGAAAAAATGCTGAACATCACTAATCATCAGAGAAATGCAAGTCAAAACAACAGTGAGATAACATCTCATGCCAATCAGAATGTTTATTCTTAAAAAGTAAAAAGATAACAGATATTGGTGAGATTGCAGGAAAAAATGGAATACACTGTGGATGGGATCGTAAATTAGTTCAACCTCTGTGAAAAGTAGTTTGGAGATTTCTTAAAAAACTAAAATAGAACAACCTAAAATAGACCCAGCAATCCATTACTGGGTATATATCTAAAAGAAAATAAATCATTCGACCGAAAAGACACCTACACTCACATGTTTATTGCAGCACTATTCACAATAGCAAACGTAGAATCAACCTAGGTGCCCATTAATGGTGAATTGGATTTAAAAACTGTGGTCTGTATACATGATGGAATACTATGCAGCCATAAAAAAGAATGAAATCATGTCCTTTGCAGCAATATGGATGCAGCTGGAGGCCCTTTTCCTAAGTGAATTAACACAGAAACAAAAAACCAAATACCACATGCTCTTGCTTATTAAGTGGGAGTAGAACATTGGGTACACATGGACATAAAGATTGAAATAATGGACACTGGTGACTCCAAAAGGGAGGAGGAAGGAAAGGGAAAACTACCTATTGGATACCACGTTCACCATTTGGGTGATGGGTTCAAACGAAGCCTACATCTCAACACATTGTATCAGCCTAATAAACTTGCACATGTACCTCCTGAATCTAAAATCTAAAAGCAAATAAATAAATAGGCCAGCTCTGTAGAGGGGAACCCATGTTAAACAGTAGAGAACTGATGGCTTCAGTCACATGAGGACAGAGGAGCAGGAGATAAAAAGACAGAACAGTATTGGGTCAGCTTCAAGATGCTTAACTGTAACTCTGCCCGATCCTCCCACATTTGCTCATATAGGCTACAGAAAAAAGTAAAAGACAGACAGACAGACATAGGACTACTTACCTTAGCTATAAAA
The DNA here is from genome assembly GCF_024542745.1 of Macaca thibetana thibetana. Taxonomy (NCBI): domain Eukaryota; kingdom Metazoa; phylum Chordata; class Mammalia; order Primates; family Cercopithecidae; genus Macaca; species Macaca thibetana. Next base: position 118,892,175 of record NC_065579.1, read on the forward strand.
CTCGCACCTCCAGGCCAGTACCAGAGGATGGAGTGCATTTCCCACAGTAACCACCGCATTTCCCTATGACTCGGGTACCATCCTGCAAGGAGATGCATCATCTTAGGCTACCTGCTTGGTTAATGTTTTCAGGGCCTGCACTGGCTTTTTGGAAAAATGTTCTTATACACACAGTGAGCAGGCCTTCTGAACTGACGTGAAGCCCAACATACTCACCATGATCTAAAGCAGGGGCTGGCAAACTTCAGCCTGTGCGCCAAATCCACCCTACCACCTGTTTCTATATGGCTTGCAAGCTAAGGATGATTTTTATATTTTTAAATAATTGAGAAAAAGTAAACACAAACTAATATTTCTTGACACATAAAATCATATGAAATTCAAATTTCAGTGTCTATTAATAAAGTTTTATTGGAACACAGCCACATTCATTAATTTACCTGATGTCTATAGCTGCTTTCATGATGCAAAAACAGAATTGAGTCTCAGCTTCATACTACTTCTTGGTGCACAACAAATCACAGTGACATTGTTTTAACTTGAGAGTGTTTTGAGTGATGTGTGTATTGCTAGATCATTACACTTTATGTGCTTATTACCAGAGTATACCATTATGACAAATAAGAAAAGAAGATGAAGTAGACTTTGAATGTTGCCCTTTTAAGGTACGATGGCATGTGGATTATTTTGTTATCAAATTTAGATGACAAAGCATTATGATTATTATGAAATGACACTATAGCTGTGCTAAAAGAATACAATATATATCATCACCAAACTAAATACTCATCACAATATTCCCAATTCACAGAAAAACAATGGTCAAAAATTTAGAAAATTTAAAATGGAATATCTCAGCATAGCATAATCCCTCCACAAAAAATAAAAAAAAATGAAAATGAGTAAGTTTCCAAGTTGCTCATTTGTTAGCCAAGCAAAGAAAACAATTTACTAATGGTGAGTTCATTAAATCCTGTTTAACTGCAACAACTGAAGAAACGTGTCCAGAGAAAATAAACTTAACTACCCTTTTGGCAACGACTATTGCTTGAAAAGCCAATAACAGTGGGAACCACATCAACAGTCAATTAAAAAAAACAAAGCAGATTATTTTGAGTGGTTTTCACTGGCTCTTGTGGGTCCACACATATTACTGATGTTATTCAGGTGTTATCATTTCTTTGAGGAGAAGAGTCTAGTGGAACTAGTGGAATAGTTTGTGGAACAAGTACAGATAAGAATATTTCAAAAAGGTTGGGAAAGAACTGCAAAACAACTGAAGTGGAATCTGCTAAGATGTGTTGACAACTGATGATAGTAAAAATATGTGTGGAGCATAAAAAGCTTTATTTGGACAAATGTACAAAGCTTATGAAACTGTTAGGTGTTTAAAGCCTATGGTTATTCACTGTACTATTCATTACCTGGTACTTTGTGGAAAATATTTGATCTATCAAGTGCTATAGAACTAGTAGTGTCAATAGTGAACTTTATTTTCTATCACGGACTTGCCCATCATCCATTTTATAATTTTTTTTTTTGTCAGAACTGAAAGCTCAACACCTTGACTTGTCCTACTACACAGTAATTTGATGGTTTAGCAGTGGGGCAGGGTCAAGATTAAAATTTTTTGAACTAGAACTGTTCTCAATCACTGTAATTCAACACTTAATGGCTCTGAATATTAGCTTTTGCTTCAGAGTTGATCATGTTTCTTAATGGATTGTACCTAAAATTACAAGGCACTGTTCTTACAGGCAAAACTTACACTGTGATAAAGTAATTTCATTGACAACACTGTTTGGATCACAGACTGTTTTATACACTTTCCATGCTGTCAAAAGTTAAAACAGGAAATGACTTCTCTATTACACACAAATTTAAAGTGAATATATTTTTTGAACTTAAACTGCAGTTCCAGCACTGTTTTTCAGACTTTGATATAAATGCAAAGGAAATCTTTATATGTCAAAATCCATTTAACTAACAATTGAGGAGCTTCTATCTCATGTTTAATTGCAAGTGATTAATATGCAATGTAGTGACATGCCAAAAGGCAAATATCAAGAGAAAACTCTAATAGAATTCTATACATGCCTGCCAAGTCATGAATATGTTTAATTAACATTATATGGTTATGGACAGATATCAGTGTTTGGCAATATCAATGCATGCAGAAAGGCATTTAGAAAGATTGAAATATATAATATCTCATTTCAGGTCAGCATTAACAGATAAACATTTACAATCTCTTTTGATAATAAAGAACACTAATTGAGCAAAATATTTTCCTCCTCCAATATCCCATTCATCTCCTCAGGTGATCTGTATTAGAAAAAACTATACTCAGTTATCATAATTGTATTTTGAATTTAACCAATAAAAAATTTTTGTGCAAATTTATTTTCTCTCTTGACATACAAATACATATATAATATCATTGATTTTGCCTCTTGGCCCTTCAAGACTAAAATCTTTACTATCTGGCACTTTGTAGACAAAGTATGCCAACTCCTAAAGACCTGCAATCCTTAGAGTCTGTCTTTGCAGATTCATCTGGTACCATTCTCTACTCAACACATGCATTTCTTTTAGTTGTTGTTCTGGTATGTCCCTTACATTACCAGGCCTTTGCACGTGCCATTCTCTCTGATTGGAGCTCTCCTCTCCCTCTCTGTGCATACTGTACCACCTCAACTTTGGCCTGGTAAATTCTTCAGAACTCAGTTTAAAGCCCATTTCCTCTGAGAAACCTTCCTGACCTGGTTATCTGCTGCAAAGCACCCTGGTTATCTGCTGCAAAGACAGACAAAGCATCTGTCTTCCTACTGGAATGTCAGCTCCATTATGACAAGACCAATATCTTGTTAAAACCTGGGAGTATCCAGAACCTGCCACAGTGTGTGGCTCATAATGATATGAAATATACAGTTGTTAAATGAATGAATGAATGAAAGGCTGAAGCTGAATTCTTCTTTTGGAACTGCAGTTAAGAATGCCCTGCTAATCAGGTCCCCTTATGTGTTACCATGCTATGAAAAAGTCCTTGTTTAATTTTGGCCTCATATTCCATTTTGTATAACTACCATGTCACATAATTCCACCCCTCCACCCTCTGCGCCTGCACAATATTTCATATTTTCCACTTCTGGAAATAACACTATGATGAATGTATTTGTGCCTACATTTTAGGATTTTTTAGGGTTACATTCTCAGAACTAGGTCAAAAGTCATGAAGATGTGCTTCACACAGCCAAACTAAGAAAGCCTCTTGAAAACAATGGATAATATCACTTGAAAAAAAGAAAGATGAATACAAAAATATAATTAGAAGAAATAAGTTATAGTATTTTATTTTTCTTTTTCTTTTTTTGAGACGGAGTCTTACTCTTGTCACTCAGGCTGGAGTGCAATGGCACGATCTCGGCTCTTTGCAACCTCCGCCTCTCGGGTTCAAGTGATTCTCCTGACTCAGCCTCCTGAGTAGCTGGGATCACAGGTGTGTGCCACCACATCTGGCTAATTTTTGTATTTTTAGTAGAGACAGGGTTTTACCATGTTGGCCAGGCTGGTGTCAAACTCCTGACCTCAACTGATCTGCCTGTCTCAGCCTCCCAAAGTGTGAGATTACAGGCATAAGCCACCATGCCCAGCCAAGTTATAGCATTTGATAGTACAGTAGAAAAATTATATTTAATAATATAATATGTAAATATAATAAATATTTATATAAAATTTATGTATAAAATTATACATATTTTTATATATTTATATATAAAATATAATGTATTATGATAATCTTATGTGTGATATATACTATATATTACAATAAAACAATATAATAGAGTATAATATATATTAATTAATATAAATATATTTACTATAGATAGTTAACAATAATTAATTACATATGTCAAAATAGCTAGAAGAATTGTAATGTTCCTACCTCAAGGAAAAGATAAATGTTTGAGGTGTTGGGTATCCCAATTATCCTGATTTGATCATTACATGTATACACGAATCAAAATATTACTTGTATAACCAAAAATATGTATGACTATGATATACCAATAAAAATACAAAAGACAGACAAAAGAAAAACAGTGCCAGTTTAATAATAAAATAGGACAAAATAATTTCTTTTAATTTTTAAAAATTTGCATGCATTTGATGATGAATGGAACTGAGTTGGGAGAGTTATTTCTATCCTCCCACCTGGTCTTGGTTTTTGGGGCCTGTGGTAGTTCTGGAGCTGGCCCATGCCACCAGCGACTGGATTTGAGGCCAGACTAACTGGTCTTCCGTGAGGAACTTTCTCACCAGGCTTAAGTATAGGGCCAAGGGCCTTCACGATATAGGCAGGCAAAGAATGCCTTCTGTATCATCAAAACTTATGCTTTACTCAAACTCTCCTGACCCAGCAGAGGAGCGAACCTGAATCAGACTGCCTGGAGCTTGTACTGCATCTTGAACAACCTCTTTATGCCTCAGTTCCTGGTACATCTGTAAAATAGGGATAATAATAGTGCCCCCCCACAGGTTTGCTGTAAATGAGATAATGCATGTAATGTGCTTAGCATAGTACTTGGCCTAATATATGTGCTCAATAAATATGAACTGCTATTATCATAAAGGCATTTTTAATGTGTAAATATCCATCACAGCCTGTTTTCAGGGAAATGAGTAAAAGTCTGGGTAATTATAAAATTATAAAATTAAAAAAATAAATCCAATACTGGGTTTACACCATTACTGCTATCTCCTTAACTGGGATTCCGTTATTTAATTGAGATAAAGGCTAAGCTAAAACTTATTTATCCTAAAGAATAAAAACAGTCACACTGAGCAAGTAAATACCAAAAACCCTTGTCAAGCAGACAGTGTCTATTTCAGAAAACAAATATATTAGAAGCACCCACTCTCATTCCTTAAAACACTAATTTTTATTTCTTCATTAAAGCAGGCCTTCTAAAAATCTCTTTTCGATGACTATTTTGCTAGCCTGGTTTGAGCTATTACATATAATTAAGTGAATGAATCTCTGTTCCATTAAGAATAGTTTGTATTTCACACTTTTCACTAATTCTTCTATTTTTTTCAGTCTATATGAGGAGGGCAGATTGGCTTCTTTGATTTGGGAAGACCAGCATGTCTTTGACTGGAATGTGCTTATTTAAAGACTTATTTAAAGTCGTCAGAGGGTGCTGGGGGTAGAAGCAAGCTGAGTTGGGGGTGGAGGTGGGGATTTTGCTAAGAAAATCCATACAGATAGTAATGAACAGAGATTATAATGATCATAGGGGTTAAAATCTGCCTGTTAAGGTCAAGGTTACGTGCAGTGAAATTTACCCTTGAATGTCCCTGAAATTGCCCATAAAATACAGCATATAGGTTTTTTTTTTTTTCCTGAATATAGCCCTGGACACTTACCTATATATGAATATATGTATAAATGTCTAATTTGTATAGGACTATATAGAATAAAAATTAGACTACCTAAAATGTACATGTACAGCATTTTAGTCTACTGGTCTGTGGTATGATTTTTACACTTGGTGGATAGTTGGACTTTCATAAGTTGACAGCAAGTTCGGAGGTAGCCCAGGTCGATACATGAGAGTAGACGGCACTGAGCATGTGTGTGTGTACACACGTGTGTTTATTTCAGGTGCCTGAACTCCACTGTTTGCAAGTGAACTGAAGGATAGGAACTGAATCCATCCCCTCTATGGTAATATAACTTTCGTTATTTTTTAATTTCAAAGCAGTTCTTTGATTTACAGCCCTTGCTCTAGCACAGGAATGTCTGTTAGAATATATCCCTTAGAACAGTGGCCCAAGTTCTTCCCCGACCCTGCAAATTCCCCAGGCACACAAGGAAGACAAAAAGCCCTGTAAGCGCCTCTCACACCCAGCCAAGACGTGATCATCCTTTCATGCTGCCTGTCTCTGAAGGCCTGTTCCAGAATCTTCTACCTGAAGGAGACCAAAATGGGCAGCTCTGAGAATGGGCATGGGGAGCTGTGGTGGAATTCTGGGTGGGGCTGAAGGGCACTTTCACATTCTGGCACATTGGAGAGTTGAGGGTATACCGCATCGCTGACAGAGGAGCTTGAAATTCTGACATTTTCTTTCAGCCCTCGTCTCTGGCCCATGGTCTCCTTTCTGTCTGTCTGTCCCTCATGCAGAGATCTAAGCAGAGTGAGGAGAGACTTACTAGACCTCTAGCTGAGCTGGTGCAGCTAAAGCACTTGCCCAGAAGTCCACCCCCAACCAAGGGGTGTTTCACACAACTTATTCCTGGGGTCAGGTGGCAGCCATGTGGACAGGCCCAGCCTGGGCTTACACTGCATTTGGATGTCCTTCCCACCAGCTGTCTCAAGCCAGCTCCCTTCCTTAGTCACCTTGGCCAAACTTCTGAAACAATGTGGCAAGCCTCAGGGCTATGAAAACGTTATAACATTAATAGCTAATACTTGTGCTCCTGCTATTTGCCCAGTAGGATACCAACAGCTTTACATTTTTATTTCATTTATGCTTCACAAGAAGTCAGTGAGAAAGGGGCCACTACAGTCCCTATTTTATAGATGAACAAAATGAGTCCCCCCTCTCCCCACCCCCATTTTCCCGGAATTTAAATAACTTGCCCAAGATGGCAGAGCCAGTGGGCACAGTCTCTGGCGGTCAGATTTCAGAGGCCACATACTTGACCTCTGGGCTCTGCAGCCACTGATGGTTTTCATTGTGGCACCGAGGGCTGAGCTGCTACAGGCTAGAGGGGCTGATCCCACCACCAGCTCAACTTAACATCCCAAGAATTTGACCTTATTCTCACCTTGTTGTTCCAATCTCCCAGTGACGGCACAGCTGGGAGGAAGATGCAGATTTAATGTATGTAAGCTGCCCAATAAATACTAGCTATTTTAACTATAATTAGGGTAAACCAGAGAAAGAGTCCTCTCCATTGTTCACAACAGTGAACTTGATATTGAGACTGATTTTGACCAGTTTTGCCCTTGGAAGTGAGACAGCGTTGCTGTTCTCCAAGTGGTACCAGATATCTAGTTTTACCCTGAAGGACTACAGCTCTCTTTTAGTTTTGCTTGGGGAAAACATTTTATGGCCAAGGAGATTTGGAAAATTGAGGTTTTCTTTTCCACCCAACCCCCCACCCCATAGCTCCCGGCAGAAAAGCAAAAGAAAGTGAGGAATGATTATTTGAGAGCTGAAACAGGGCTATTTGGAAAAGAGAGTGTTATAACTGGCCAGGGTGTGAGCATCCCAGAGAAGACTGGGCCACAGGCCCTGGGGGGCCAGACCGTGGTAGGTATCGAGTGGGAACAGGATATGGCACAATTCCTGAAGTGTGTTTCATGGGACCCTGGTTATTTGGGGGAAATTAAAAGCTGTAACTTGGAAAAGAAGGTTTTGTGGTTGGCTTCATTTAGGTTAGTGGTTCTCAAAATGTGACTCCAGATCGGGGGCATCAGCATCATGTGGGAAATGGTTACAGATGTCAATTTCTGGCCTCTCCTCAGACTGATCATGTGGTGGGTTTTGTTTTGTTTTGTTTTGAGATGGGGTCTCACTCTGTTGCCCAGGCTAGAGTGCAGTGGTACAATCATGGCTCATTGCAGCCTTGACCACCCAGGCTCCTCCTCACCTCTGCCTCCTGAGTAGCTAAGACTACAGGTGCACACCACCACACCCAGCTATTTTTTTTTTTTTTTTGGTAGAGATTGGGTCTCCCTGTGTTGCCCAAGCTGGTCTTGAATTCCTGAGATCAAGCAATCCTCCTGCCTCAGCCTTCCGAAGTGCTGGGATTATGGGCACAAGCCACCACATCTGGCCACCTGTTTGTGTTTTAACAAGCCCTGCAGGTGATGGTGATGCACTCGTGAGTTTGAGAACCACTGCTTTAGTGGAATGCTGGCTAAAGTTACACAGGTTTATTTCCTGTATAATTTGGTCCCATCTCACATGCTAATGCTTACTGTGACTCTTCAGGAATGAAATACAATATACTAGCATTTTCTCCCAAATGTGTTGGGCGGTGGAAGCGTATTTTCAGGAAGCATCGCTAGGAGATGCTTCTCTGGACCACACAGGGGAAGTCAGGCAGCATTTCTCCTGACAGCCGGGGGCTAGAGAGGGCTCAGTCCCAGCTGCCAGATACTCATAAGGAGTACTCGACAGGCCCTGGAGATTAATTTTGAGTTCAGACTCTCTGAGCTGCCAAAGAACACCAAGAATAAAAAAAAAAAAAAAAAAAATGCCGACAGGCAATTGTTAAACCCAGCTCCCTCCAGCCCAGGCATCTCCCAAAAGCCTTGGGGAACAGCCCATGTAGTGATCATTCTTTCCATAAGGTGGTGCTCCTGGCTTTAATTATTTTTAGTTTCTGGCTGAAACAGTAGTAACCAGCTAACAAATATAATTTATGTTACAGTTTATCTACATGGGTTTCCTACAATCACATTTTTATTTATTTATTTACTTATTTTTTTAACAGAGTCTCACTCTATCACCCAGGCTGCAGTGCAGCGGCACTAGACAGGCAAATTTTTTGGTTCTGGGTCACTGAAACATACAGTGTATTTCAAAACATCATGTTGTACACAATAAAAATACACAATTTTTATTTGTCAATAGATAAGAAACATAATATATAGATTTTGGAGGGAAGAAATGGGGGAAGAACATAATTTCAGGGCACATTCTAAAGCTCATGCTCTCTCTCTCTCAGCTATCTTTACTCCTTTCAGTGCAAGGAAAAATATTTAATGACTAATTTACAAGTAATCAATATGGCTATTTAATCAGATTTGAGGTCACTGATTGGCTTAGATGGAGAAGAGAGAGAGTGAGATAGCTTTTTTCACAGACACAAACTTAATCATGGCAGCTAGAAAAAGAGATCAGGAAACAGATTTTCCTGGAATGTCACAATTGGACATTTCTCCTCTTAGGTGAGGGAGGCAGGTTGAGCTGCTTTTTTACATTCTTATTTTGATTAGGTAGAAGTGTTTGCAATAGAGTTTTCAGATTTAGAAAATAAAAATACAGGATGCTTGGCTAAATTTGAATTTCAGATAAACAACATATACATGTTTAGTATAACTATGTCCCATGTAATGGTAACAGTATGCTTGTTGTAAACAATGTTCATTGTGTACTTGAAAAAAAAAAAAAGAGAGATGGTGTCTCACTTTGCAGCCTAGCCTGGAATGCAGTGGCGCAATCATGGCTCACTGCCCCCTCAACATCCTGGGCTCAAGGGATCCTCCAACCTCAACCTCCAAGTAGCTGGGACTGCAGGCATGCACCACCACGTCCAGCTGATTTTTAAAGGTTTTGCAAAACCAGGGTCTCACTACCTTGCCCAGGCTGGTCTCGAACTCTTAGGATCAAGCGATCCTCAATGTGTGTTTGAAATTCTAATTTAACTGGGTGTCCTGTATTTTATCTGGCAGTTCTGCCTTGTAATAATACCCTACTTTCCCAGCTCTCTTCTTTGTCTTCCCCTACCCACATTTCTGAGGCAACCCCAGGCAGGGCTCCTGGCTGAGGTGGGATTGGAGAAATGGGCCATGCTTGGGTAAACTTAAACATATTTTTTCATGAGCCGGGTTTCTGCCCCACACTCTTAGGACTTCAGAGGGAAGGCTGTAAGTGGCAGCGGTTTCTGACCTGGCTGTACATCTGAATCATTTGGGCAGCTTTACATTCTACTCCTGCCAGGGCTCCCCCACCCTCAGAGATTCTGATTCAGTTCATCTGTGTGGGAAGGACCTGGGCAGGTGCATTTTAAAATTCCTCAGGTGATTCCACTATACACCCAAGGTGAGAAACAGTACACAGTTGACATGCTCCTCAATTTACAATGGGGTTATGTCTCAATAAACACATCTCAAGTCGAAAATACCATTAAGTCAAAAATGCATTTAATATCTCTAACCTTCTGAACACTACAGCCTAGCCTAGCCTACCTTAAATGTACTCAGAACACTTTCATTAGCTTATAGTGGGGCAAAATCATCTAACACAAAGTCTATTTTATAACAAAGTGTTGAATATTTCGGGTAATTGATTGAACACTGTACTGAGTGAAAAACAGAACGGTTGTATGGGTACCCGAAGTAGGGTTTCTACTGTGTGATTTGCTTTTGAACTATGGTGAAGTTGAAAAATCAAGTGGAACCGTCGTTAAGTCGGGAACCGCCTGCACAGCACAGTGCTTCTCAAGCTGTACGTGCCCATCACCACCTACGACCTTGTTCAGCTGTAGACTCTGACTCACTAGGGTCTGGGCCGCAGAACCTGCATTTCCAACACACCCCCAGGTGACACTGATGCACTGCGTAGACCACACCTTGACCAGCCAGATTTTAGAGTGTGAAAAACTTATTATTATAGACCCTGTGTGTGTATCGCTAGCTCTCCAGCTATATCACTTAATAAGTTATCTGTCTTCTAGCTCCATCTGTATTTCAATTATTCTAAATAAAAGAAGAGGTCATTTCCCCTTGGTTCACAGAATGAACTGCAAGCTGGCTAACTGAAAGATGTCTGAGCCACACCCTCGACAGAGGCTTCTTCCTGCTTTTACCTTCCTGGTTAGGTGGTTTTTCTAATTACTTGGATGGTTCTATGTTCACCTCTCGAGGAAGAATTCACCAGAAGTGAACAGGGCTCTCAGACTTTAATCACACGTAAACACTGCACCCTAGGTTTATTTCCTAAATGGTCTTCCTGACACTGCAAAATGGCTTAAGTGGGAAAGCACATTCGTTTGTTCCCTCAGCACCACTACCACAGTTATAAAGACAAGAACGAGAGAAAGAAATCAAAATTCATCTCTCAACCCATCTGTAGAACCTTACCGGAGACTTCTTGATGTCAGAGACAGCGTAATTCCCTTGTGATATCCATCTGGCAGATTCAGTTAAAGAAAGGCCGGTTCCATAAAGGTTGATGCTAAAACGACCCTGGAATACACGACCAACAAGAGATTTTCAGTCCACGTGATGTCCCCAACAAAAGCAAAGGCAAAGGTGATACAATAAAAGGTACTTTGGAAAAGGGAAGGATGTTGATTAATTGTGATAGCTACTAATTATTGATTGTATTTAGTTTTGTTTGCCCAGGACCAGCCATTCTTCATGCATCATCTTAATCATCCTCGAAAGAGCTCTATGAAGGAGGTTTTCTTTACAGATGGGGAAACTGAGGCGTGACGGAGGTGATTAACTTCTTCAGGATACGGTAAGAGTCCAACTCACATCCTCCTGACTTCAAAGTCCTTGTTCCATTCGGCCTCCCTAACACAGCAGTCCTGATGTTGCTCACAATTATCAGATTCCTTCAGGAACAAAATGTCACAGTGTAATTTTTCTAACAAGATCTTGGTGCCAAGCTTCCTGGGCTTCCAGCTCCCTGGGGCGATTAGCACACCGCGTACTAAGCACAGCAGGGCGGGACTTCAAAGAGGCGCTTTCCCCAGGACGGTCAGCAGAGGGCAGGGTTGGCCTGCTCAAGACCACCTGGGCCTGGCGGATGCGGCTTCCAGGCTCACGTCTGGTAAGGGACATCTTCCAAACCCCACCGAGGGTGCCTTTCAGAATATGGCCTCTGGTGCCTCTATATTGATTTCTAAAGAGACGGTGCAGAAGAAAGACCCTCTCACTGCTTTCTCCAACTGTCTAACTCTGTCTTTCAAAAACGACTCGCAAAGGCATCTGAAATACTTTCTTCTTGAGGCTTCCTACTCCACAATGAGCAGTTTCAGAGCTAAAAATATTCCACATGAACACTCCTGATTGTTTTCTTTCTAAACCTGACAAGCCAGCCCTTTGTCAAAACAATCTCTTATAAACAAGAAGAGAGGCAAGGAGGAGCTCACAGCTGATCAGACCCACATGTAAATAAAGTTCTTTCACCTGTGATTAGATCCTGGACAGATCTTTTCTCACCTCTTGGAACCTCAGTTTATTCATCTGTAAAATGGAAGGTACTAAAACTCTCTTCCTTCTGAGCACTGTACAGAGGACTAAATGAAATCAGCTAAGGCTGGCACTTAGATATGCAAAAAGATGGCATCTGTCTTACATTTTCTAGTTGCTTTGTAAGTGTTCGTCTGATCTCTTCAATATGAACAGGAAGCTTATTGAGAGCAGGGCCTTACTATTGCTTTGTTTATTGAATCAGCTATGGTTTGTAACATATGACTAGCCACTTAAATATTATATCCTAGCTCCTCAATTAAGATTTCCAGGACTAGGTGTAGCTTAGAGGTCTCTCAATGCCAGTTCCATAAATATTGACTAACAAAAGTTTATAAACATTTCTGGAGTGCTAGATTCCACAAGATAGAGGTGACCAGAGGACTTAGTTTGGACTAAATCAGTGGTTCTCAACAGGGGACGATTTTGACCCCAGGGGAAATTTGGCAGTATCTGAAAACATTTTTGTTTGTCACACTGTGGGGGGCAGGGAGTGGTGCTCCTACTGGCATCTGGTGGGTAGAGACCAAGGATGCTGCTGTGATGCACAGGACAGCCCACAACGGAAAATTCTCCAGCCTGAAATGTCAACAGTGCTGAGGCTGATTGAAAACCTGGTACAAAGGATAGATTTACCCTAGAATCTTGCTCCCTTCTTTACTTGCATGTGACCTCAGGCAAGGAGCCCATCTGTAAAATAGATTAGTAAGACTTAACCTGTGAATAGGAGGTGATTAGCTAGAAGGCATAATGCATGTCACTCATTACCTGGCAGACAGTAGGTAATATTTAAAAAATATTTTTGGGCTGAGTGTGGTGGCTCATGCCTGTAATCCTAGCACTTTGGGAGGCTGAAGCGTGTGGATCATATGAGGTTGGGAGTTCAAGACCAGCCTGGCCCAACGTGGTGAAACCCCATCTCTACTAAAATTGAGAGGTGACAACGTGCTAGCAGCCCTCGCTTGATCTTGGTGCCTCCTCGACCTCAGCGTCCACTCTGGCCGTGCCTGAGGAGCCCTTCAGCCTGCTGCTGCACTATGGGAGCCCCTCTCTGGGCTGGCCAAGGCGGGAGGTGGCTCCCCCTCTGCTTGCGGGGAGGTGTGAAGGGAGAGGCGCTGGCGGGAACCAGGGCTGTGCGCTGCGCTCGCCGGCCAGCGCGAGCTCAGGGTGGGCATGGGCTAGGCAGGCCCCGCACTTAGAGCGGCCGGCCGGGACCGCTGGCCGTGGGCAGCGAGGTGCTGAGCACCCCAGCCAGCAGCTGCGAAGGGTGCGCCAGGTCCCCCAGCACTGCCAGCCCGCCCACGCTGCGTTCGAATTCTTGCCGGGCCTCAGCCGCCTCCCCGCGGGCAGGTCTCTGGACCTGCAGCCTGCCATGCCCAACACCCCCTCCCCGCAGCGTCTGGCCCCCCCTCCGCCCACTCCCCCTCCCCGGCAGTGGGCTCCCAGGCAGCCTGAGCCTCCCCAACTGGTGCCGCCCCCTGCTCCATGGCACCCGGTTCCATCCAAAGTCCAAGGGCTGAGGAGTGGGGACTGGCAGGCAGCTCTGCCTGTGGCCCCCCAAGGAGATCCATTAGGTGAAGCCAGCTGGGCTCCTGAGTCAGATGGGGACTTGGAGAACTTTTATGTCTAGCTGGAGAATTATATATGCACCAATCAGCACTCTGTATCCAGCTTGGGGTTTGTGGATGCACCAATCAGCACTCTATATCTAGCTAATCTGGTGGGGACTTAGAGAACCTTTCTGTCTAGCTAAAGGATTGTAAATGCACTAATCAGTGCTCTGTGTCTAGCTCAAGGTTTGTAAACATACCAATCAGCACCCTGTCAAAAGGGACCAATCAGCTCTCTGTAAAATGGACCAATCAGCAGGATGTGGGTGGGGTCAGATAAGGGAATAAAAGCAGGCTGCGGGAGGCCCCAGTGGCAAACTGCTTCTTCCATGCTGTGGATGCTTTGTTTTTTTGTTCTTCACAGTAAATCTTGTTGCTGCTCACTTTTTGGGTGTGTGCTGCCTTTAAGAGCTGTAACACTGAAGGTCTGCAGCTTGACTCCTGAAGGCAGAGAGACCATGAACCCACCAGACGGAAAAAACTCTGGACACGTCTGAACATCAGAAGGAATAAACTCGGGACATGCCATCTTTAAGAGCTGTAACACTCACCGCGAGGGTCCACAGTTTCATTCTTGAAGTCAGCGAGACCAAGAACCCACCAATTCCGGACACAAAAATTAGCTGGGCATGGTAGTGCGTGCCTGTAATCCTAGCTACTCGGGAGACTGAGAGGTGGAGGTTGCAGTGAGCCAAGATTATGCAAATGCACTCCAGCATGGGCAACAGAGTATGGCTCTGTGTCAAAATTTTTATGACAATATGCTACAGAGGTTCGTGGTTCTTATGTGGTGGCATGGATGCCGTGCTCAGGTGTTCCTAATTGTAGCTGCACTGAAGCCTCCTCAGACACTGGGTTTTGTATGTTGCATTATTCAATTGGCCATTTTGTTTGTTTTCTTTTAGTTTATTTGAGACAGGGTCTCACTGTCACCCAGGCTGGAGTGCAGTGGTGTGATTTTGGCTCACTGCAACCTCTGCCTCCCGGGTTCAAGTGATTCTCATATCTCAGCCTTCCCAGTAGCTGGGACGATAGGTGTGCACCACCAGGCCTAGCTAATTTTTTCTTCGGTAAAGATGGAGTTTCACCATGTTGGCCAGGCTGGTCTTGACCTCAAGTGATCCACCTCCCTCAGCCTCCCAACGTGCTGGGATTACAGGCCTGAGCCACTAGGCCTGCCACCCCCTTCCCCCAAATTTTTTTATCTTACTACAATTTCTGTCCCCAGGAGTGGGTCCACATAATTCAAAGTGCCTAGACCATCCTAGTGCCAAGAATGCCCCTCTTTTTTCCCTCAATTCTGCTTTCCACTCAGCCTGCCTGTCCCACCTGTACTGCAAGAGAAAGGAGACTTGATCTGCTTTGGCACTGAAGTTTTCCGGAGGTTCAGGTTGCTGATCCAGCTTCTTTCTGGACAATGCCCCCAGCCGACCTGGGTGTCCAGTGTCTGAACACGCTCAATATATACGTCTAATAGGTCTGTCTTCCCAGAGGGGTTGAGGAACCCAGATGCAACAGATCATCATCCTCATTTTCCTTCTGCCCTTTCCAGTTTAGGGATCTGCATTTCAGCAAATGTCCTAGCTGATTGTTAGCACTCTGAAAGTTGAGTTCCACCAGGGAAGACCTAATCTTCTTTTTGCCTCTGCTCTGGGACATCTTTGCCCTTAAGAGCCTTATCTTCAAGGTCTAAAGGGCACATGAGTTGTAAACACTACCTTCTGTTGCCTATTCTAAAGAAGAGTGATTAAGAGTTGTACGTTTACTAGATGGTCCCTAAAGGTTTGCAAAAGATGTGCTTAGACCAAAGGATAATCCTGTTTTCTGTTGTACAAGAGCAAATGTTGCAGAAATGTTGCCTGAAAACAGAATCAAAAGACACATCTACTATCATGGATATGAATTCAGACATACTTAGGATCAAATCCAGACTCTACTGAGCAGCAGCTGTGTAGGTTTGGGCAAATCCTCCCAATTTCTACTCCTCACCCTCTTCCTCTTTAGAAAGGAGGCATTTTCATAGAATACTCTGGTGATTTAAATGCTACATGGAGTAGACAATAATGAGTACAGTGACTAAAGCATAGATGCGTAATAAATGCTAGCTATTAATACCATCGACAATAACAGTGTCACATCTACTGTCAGGATAAAAAAATTCTGGTTATGTTTCAAGATGAGGGCTATCAGGGAACCCACTCTTATTAATAAATACATCCACAAAGCAATAGTGGTCACTGAGGTAGAAGAAACAAGTTCTCAAACACAACATCATTCTGCTTCGATTTCTGGGCAATCACTAGGTCAAAGGCTGAAGCATCCACTCTGAAGCAGCCTCCACAATTGCGCTTTCTACAAACCTTTTCCTGGAAAACTGATTGGAAAAACTCACATCTTGCATCAGTATAGCTGGTGTTAAATATACATGTCTAAGGAATTGAATTCTTAAAGTACCCAATATGGTTTGAAGAATGAGCTGGGAAAAAATAAATTAGCCTCTCACAAGCTTTGGGTTTTCCCATTTAGGAATTGCTTCATTGTCAGGATTTAGCAAAGCAATCAGTTCATTTGTCTGTGAATTATTAAAATAAATGAATGCAAATTACTTTTCATTTACTTAAGCTTCCCAAAGGATGTGCATAGAGAAACGAGAAAATCCTGAGACATTTGAAGAAAGCAGGACAGGGTCAATATATTAGCCACTAAAATGCAACAGATACCAATGGGCTTTTTGAAGCCATCAATTGCCCTAAAAAACACCGCACTTCAAAAGTTTTCGATTCCTGGGTAATGGAAGAAAGTCTTTTCACCATTATGTCCTTTGTTTATTTTCTTTCTCCCCTGAGAGCTTCCTCTCCCTTCTCTAAAATGTTTAGCAACATTCTTCTAAAGCATGAGGCTGAAAAAACACTTCGTTAAAAGAATGTTCAGATGTGTTTGTCTTTGGACGTTCTCTGTAGTTAGGGGTAAATCCATCCTATGGAGACAGGGCTTGGGATTCTGAGTGCATCACGGAGTCCCAATCTTCAGACTTTTGAAGGTGCACAGGCAAAGTGAGAAACTCTTGACAGAGTTTAACAACAGATTTGTGCAGACCTCCCTCAAACCGAAGAGAAAACTGTGGCCAAGTTCTCCTGTCCAGAATCACTGAATTCATGGTTTGTCCCGCCTTCCAAGGGCAGACCAAATGCCTGCTTTGCAAAGACCAATGCCTGCTTTGCAAAATAAGCCGGAGCTGATTATGACAGCATGTTTCAAAAGACAAGCTAAAACTTGCCACGCCTCTCTCAGGCAAGAAAGTGTAGAACCACAGAATGGGCAGAAAGATTGCTGCTGAGTGGCTCTGCTGAAAAGTCATCCAGCAGAAGATGATGAATTTGCACTTCTTGTCTGAACACTGCAAACTCTGTAGAACTGAAGTAGGGGTAACAGGTTGAGTCAATGACATCCGCAGAGCCCCAAACCTTGGTCCTGGAGGACTTCTAGAATATATTATTATCTCATGGGTCTTCGTTAACCTGTCATCCTCTCTAATAGGCTTTAAATTTCTCAAGGGATGAATGTTTATGAGTCTCCAGTAAAAAGGATTGTGCCTGGCACAAAGTGAGCACTCAAGAAAGGTCAGCTGATTTGTTGCTAAGACTATTCTAGAGCCACTTCTGAGTACTGTTCAGGAACCAAAGGAAACCCAGATAAGTCTTGAAAATTCTGAGATCTCCAGGTCCAACCTTTATTTATTTTTAAAAAAATTGGTTTCATGCTTATTTTGAAAAATTTAGGAAATCCAGCAAAGTTAAACATAAAAAAACCCAAAAACTTACCAATATACCCAACTAATATTTTGAAAAAGTTCTTCCAAACTTTTTCTCTGTTTATACATTAAAAGAAAATACAGATGGGATCATAATGCATGTACTGTTTTGCATCTTGTGTTTTCTGTCTAATCCGTGTAAAGTGTTTTTCTATATCATGCAATATTCAGATTCATGAAGGCTGACAGTGGTGTGTTGGCACTCGCTTGAACTGACTTTTGAGAGTCAACTGTCTGCCTTCTTCCTAGCCCTCCATTTAGTGACATAATGTTGATGACATAATGTTGATGAAATCAATTATGGGGAGAGTATTTATACCATGGCAATTGACAAATGTTACAAAGCAGGACCTTTTTTTTTTTTTAGAAGTGTCAGTCATTAAATATTTACTAGCACTCTGCTGACTGTACAATATTCCTTTTATTAACCACAATAATTTGTTTAACCAAGCCCTCGCTACCCGACATCTAATTTGTTTCTAAGCTGACATGTTTTGTTGAATGCAGAAGTTAGGCATGTAGCTATGATCGTTTCCTTAGGGCCCACTTTCAGGAGCTGAATTACGAGATTAGACTCCAGAGCATTTGTGAGGGTCTTGATACATGTGGCCAAACTGCCCTCCAGAGCAACTGTTCTAATCACATTCCCAGGAACAGATGCAACTGAGGGTGTCCCCGGGAAAGTGGGAAGTAAATCCCTCGCAAGGGGGAAGGCACCAAGGACATACCTGTGGGCACTTGGCAGCGCTGTAGCAATCCCCGGCTGTGGCAAAAGGGACGGGATGTCCTTCGCTTGTCCTTGCAAATTGTAAGTCAGTGGCTGTGGGGTGGAGAAGGGGTTAAAGGCAGGGGAAGTTAAGAGTGGGAGAAAGGCAAGGAAGGAATGGGACATTAACAAGGAGACAGAAGGGAAGAAGAAGAATAAGAGGGAATGGGAGAGAAAGAAGCAATGTGAACTATTAGTGGGCAAATGGATCCAGATGCTCACTAGCTTTTTCCTCATTATATTTGTGGTTCTGGGAGCTTCATTCCCCGGGCTTCATCAGCCCTGAAGGTCTGTCTTCCCACAGTATGGAAGCCAAAAAGGGGGTTTCAAACGACTTTGGAATTGATTCCTACATAAATAAATATGTGAATCACCTCACTTAAATGTAGCGTAATTGGCTGGTTGAGAACCTCCTGTTATCCTGCGTCACGGGCTTCAGGCCAGGGGGAAATAAGCCAGAAAGAAAGCATTTCCAGCTACTTAGGAGTGATTCCCTGAGGTTTCCTCTGTCCTCCTGTGGCCTAGGCACTATTATTGCCAAAATGTGGAGCAATTAGAACCCCCATCTTGAAATTATTAATGGCAGTTTCTCAAGTTTGGGGCTAGCTTGTAATTTTTTATTTTTTAAAGAGTCAATAAATACAAGGCCAACCCAAAGTGCGTGTTGTTAACCCCTATTATAGCTCCTGAGACGAGCTCTGCACATGAAAAGGGAGGAGTTAACCTGAGAATCCTGCAAAAGCTATCTGCCAGAGAGACTGGAGGCCAGAGGCAGGTTCCATCTTTCCGCCTTGTCTTTCGGGAATGGTCTTAATCTTTCTACAGTTCACCACACTTTGGTGAGAGGGAAATCCCAGTGCTCCATTGTGAAAGGAAAGCGGCCCTTGCCTGCTTCAGCATGTAGAACCCTTGGGTCTTAGCTGGGGTCTCTTCCTAAGTGGAGAAACTGCAGACCCTCTGCCTTTAGCCCTCATTAGTCTAGCTGAAGGAAATTTAAAGTATCTTGGTCCAAATCACGTTTAATCTATCTCAAGAGAAAAGCAATGCAATATTATGGGTATAATGTTAATGAGGAAAAATTAATTATTCATTATTTCTGTTTTTCCTTTATGCAAGGGAACATGTTGAGGTATTTTAGCTGTGCTTAACCACTTCTATGATTAATGTCCCCAACAGAGATGCAGTGTTGGTGAGAGTATGAAATCAGCCCCCACACAGGCTAGTTTAGAAAAGGTAATTCTGTGTTCCACTTTTCTTCTGCAAATTGACAACTGAATAAAATTAGTTTTATGTCCGTGTAAGCATGTACCCTGTGCTGGTGAAAGCTGGGGTGGGGGGTGAATGTTGCCCATGAATTTCTTAGCTTTGGGGTTTTGTATCTGCTGTTTATTCTACCTTGAATACTTCTGCTACCACCTCTGCCTCCCCCACACTGACCTCTGTGCCTGGCTAACCTTAACTTGACCTTAGGGTCTCCATTTCAATATCATATTTTCTGGAATGCTGCCCTGACCTCCCACATTTCAATGGTGCTGCTTTCATGTGCTTTCATCTACTTCATTCATTCAATTCATTCATCACGAATTGGAGAGAGCACCTGCCTTGTGCGAACCACTTTCCAGGCACTGGGGATACAGCAGTGAACAAAAAAGACAAAACTCTGCCTGCAGGACTGTCCTCGCTGCACTGTAAGCCTCCAGTGTTCTTCCTCTCCATACCCTCAGCACTTCCCTGCTAGCCAATATGCAAGAAATGCTTGCTGTCTGAATGGAAAGAAGAACGCACACGTTCCCACAGGACACCTCACTAACTTACTTATTATCTGCATGCTGGTCAGGTCTATTCTGATTTTCTGAAAACTGGAAAACCCAGCCGCCGTGTAATCCTTCCGACATTGGCAATCATCACGCCGGCTCCCGTTATAGGGACATTCCGTTGGGTTGTGTAACCTAAATTATACAGAGAATGTTCTGGTAAGGATGGGAAAGCATTTCTAGGGATCTCCAGGCCTCTGGGATCTTCTGAGCCTGGCTCTCCTACCTGTGTCCATAAACCTCGGAGAAATTCTCTGAGTCTCCATGCACCAGTGTCACGTACTCTTTGGGGTGGTCAGAGTGCATCCCCGCACAGAATATCTGAAAGACCATAAATAACCCAGGAAGAGAGGCTCAGAAATGAGGTAATGAGAGCAGTGTTCACTTACTCTAAAAATATTCTTGAAATAATGACTGGTATCTGACATTCACCTTCAGAAGCTTTCCTCTAATCATCAGGAAATATTCACCATCTTCACTGGCACCTTTAAGTCTTTTTACTTCCTTGCAATTCTGGGGTAACTCACCTAGAAAACACAAATCACAAAAAATAGGGTGTGATGCTCCGAGATGTAAATTATCTGCCTATAGAATGAATGACATTGTTCACACAAAAACTTTTTAGCAAAGGGAATGATTTCTTTAAGAAAAAATTCATATTTCTAAAAAGGGCAGGCAATCAAATGAAAAATGATAATCCTGTTCTTCATGCTAAAGAAAGATAATTTCAGTTGGCCAACTTACAGTTATAGATATTGCGGCAGGTTTTTCGTTCTTCTGGCTTCAAATCAGTGTGGCATAAGTGGCTGGGTTGGTCCTCATTGGTTAAACATTGCACAGATCTCTGCATCACTCCAACACCACAAGACACTGAGCACTGTAAGACAAACGGGAGTCGGCGGTGTGGCTATGGAATGTGGGAGGCATAGGCTTCCGGTGGTGTGGAGCTCAGAGCCCTGATGTCATCCTGTACAGGGTGTCACTTCAGACTCTGTGCCACTGAATACAAAAAGCTGACATTTATTGAGCACTATGGGCCAGTCTCTGTGCTAAGTGTTACAGATTCATATTCATGCATTTATAAAAACATATATATGTATAAAACACTTACACGTATGTATAAAATTTGTGTAATTTTACACACACACACACATAATTTTTTCATTTAAGCTTCACTGTACCCCTATGAGATAGTATTACCATTATCTTATTTTTACAGGTGAGATTGGGGCTTAAATATTAAGGAATTTGTTCAAGGTCATACCCTAACTGCTTCCAACTCATACACTTTTCCCTGATCACTTTTCAATTCTTCTTTTTCTTTCTCTTTTTTTGTTTTTTGATATGGAGTTTTGTTCTTCTTGCCCAGGTCAGAGTGCAATGGCATGATCTCGGCTCACTGCAACCTCCACCTCCCAGGTTCAAGCGATTCTCCTGTCTCAGCCTCCCTAGTAGCTGGGACTACAGGTGTGCACCATCTCGCCCAGCTACTTTTTGTATTTTATTAAAGCAGTGTGAAGAGGGAAATTTATAGCACTAAATGCCCAGGAGAGAAAGCAGGAAAGATCTAAAATTGACACCCTAACATCACAATTAAAAGAACTAGAGAAGCAATAGCAAACACATTCAAAAGCTAGCAGAAGGCAAGAAATAACTAAGATCAAAGCAGAACTGAAGGAGATAGAGACACAAAAAAACCCTTTAAAAAATCAATGAATCCAGGAGGTGGTATTTTGAAAAGATCAACAAAATTGATAGACTGCTAGCAAGACTAATAAAAAAAGAGAGAAGAATCAAATAGACACAATAAAAAAATGATATAGGGGATATCACCACCGATCCCAAAGAAATACAAACTACCATCAGAGAATACTGTAAACACCTCTATGCAAATAAACTAGAAAATCTAGAAGAAATGGATAAATTCCTGGACACATACACCCTCCCAAGAACCAGGAAGAAGCTAAATCACTTAATACACCAATAACAGGCTCTGAAATTGAGATAATTAATAGCCTACCAAACAAAAAAAGTCCAGGACCAGATGGATTCATGGCTGAATTGTACCAGAGGTACAAAGAGGAGCTGGGACCATTCCTTCTGAAACTATTCCAATCAATGGAGAAAGAGGGAATCCACCCTAACTCATTTTATGAGGCCAGCATCATCCTGATATCAAAGCCTGGCAGAGACACAACAAAAAAAGATAATTTTAGACCAACATCCCTGATGAACCTCGATGTGAAAATCCTCAATAAAATACTGGCAAACCAAATCCAACAGCACATCAAAAAGCTTATCCACCACGATCAAGTTGGCTTCATCCCTGGGATGCAAGGCTGGTTCAACATACACAAATCAATAAACATAATCCATCAGATAAACACAGCCAAAGACAAAGACCACATGATTATCTCAATACATGCAGAAAAGGCCTTCAACAAAATTCAACAGTCCTTCATGCTAAAAACTCTCAATAAACTAGGTATTGATGGGACATATCTCAGTAAGAGCTATTTATGACAAACCCACAGCCAATATCATACTGAATGAGCAAAAACTGGAGGCATTCCCTTTGAAAACTGGCATAAGACTGGGATGCCCTCTCTTACCACTCCTATTCAACATAGTGTTGGAAGTTCTGGCCAGGACAATCAGGCAGGAGAAAGAAATAAAGGGTATTCGATTAGGAAAAGAGGAAGTCAAATTGTCCCTGTTTGCAGATGACATGATTGTATGTCTCACCCTAAAATCTCTTTAAGCTGATAAGCAACTTCAGTGAAGTCTCAGGATACAAAATCAATGTGCAAAAATCACAAGCATTCCTATATACCAATAACAGACAAACAGAGAGCCAAATCATGAGTGAACTCCCATTCACAATTGCTTCAAAGAGAATAAAATACCTAGGAATCCAACTTACAAGGGATGTAAAGGACCTCTTCAAGGATAACTACAAACCACTGCTCAACGAAATAAAAGAGGACACAAACAAACGGAAGAACATTCCATGTTCATGAATAGGAAGAATCAATATCGTGAAAATGGCCATACTGCTCAAGGCAATTTTTAGGTTCAATGCCATCCCCATCAAGCTACCAATGACTTTCTTGACAGAATTGGAAAAAACTACTTTAAAGTTCACATGGAACCAAAAAAGAGCCCGCATTGCCAAGACAATCCTAAGCAAAAAGAATAAAGCTGGAGGCATCACGCTACCTGACTTCAAACTGTACTACAAGCCTACAGTAACCAAAACAGCATGGTACTGGTACGAAAACAGAGATATAGAGCAATGGAACAGAACAGAGCCCTCAGAAATAATACTACACATCTACACCCATCTGATCTTTGACAAACCTGACAAAAACAAGCAATGGGGAAGGAGTCCCTATTTAATAAATGGTGCTGGGAAAACTGGCTAGCCATATGTACAAAGCTGAAACTGGATCCCTTCCTTACACCTTATACAAAAATTAATTCAAGATGGATTAAAGACTTAAATGTCAAACCTAAAACCATAAAAACCCTAGAAGAAAACCTAGGCAATACCATTCAGGACATAGGCATGGGCAAGGACTTCATGACTAAAACACCAAAAGCAATGGCAACAAAAGTCAAAATTAACAAATGGGATCTAATTAAACTAAAGAGCTTCTGCACAGCAAAAGAAACTACCATCAGAGTGAACAGGCAACCTACAGAATGGGAGAAAATTTTTTCAATCTACCCATCTGACAAAGGGCTAATATCCAGAATCTACAAAGAACTCAAACAAATTCACAAGAAATAAACAACCCCAAAAGTTGGTGAAGGATAGGAACAGACACTTCTCAAAAGAAGACATTTATGCAGCCAACAGACACATGAAAAAATGCTCATCATCACGAGCCATCAGAGAAATGCAAAATCAAAACCACAATGAGATACCATCTCACACCAGCTAGAATGGCGATCACTAAGAAGTCAGGAAACAACAGGTGCTGGAGAGAATGTGGAGAAATAGGAACAGTTTTACACTGTTGGTGGGACTATAAACTAGTTCAACCATTGTGGAAGATTGTGTGGTGATTCCTCAAGGATCTAGAACTAGAAATACCATTTGACCCAGCCATTCCATTACTGGGTATATACTCAAAGGATTATAAATCACGCTGCTATAAAGACACATGCACACGTATGTTTATTGCGGCACCATTCACAATAGCAAAGACTTGGAACCAACTCAAATGTCCATCAATGATAGACCAGATTAAGAAAATGTGGCACATTTACACCATGGAATACTATGTAGCCATGAAAAAGGATGAGTTCATGTCCTTTGTAGGGACATGGATGAAGCTAGAAACCATCATTCTGAGCAAACTATCGCAAGGACAGAAAACCAAACATCAAATGTTCTCACTCATAGGTGGGAACTGAACAATGAGAACACTTGGATACAGGGTGGGGAACATCACACACTGGGGCCTATCGTGGGCTGGGAGGAGGTGGGAGGGATAGCATTAGGAGATATACCTAATGTAAATGATGAGTTAATGGGTGCAGCACACCAACATGGCACATGTATACATATGTAACAAACCTGCACGCTGTACACATGTACCCTAGAACTTAAAGTATAATAATAATTTTTAAAATTTTGTATTTTAAGTAGAGACAGGATTTCACCATGATGGCCAGGCTGGTCTCGATCTGCTGATCTCATGGTCCGCCCACCTCGGCCTCTCGAAGTGCTGGGATTACAGGTGTGAGCTATCGTGGCTGGCTGCCTGACCAGTTTTCCAGACTAAGAGCTGCCTGGTGCAGAGCCAGGGGGGCTGTGACAGTCTTCCAGGGCAGTCCCAATTTAAAATATTCTGCCTTGTTGTACCCCAATGCAATGAAGTATTTCTTACACAGAAGCACTAGAACATACAGACTTCTTAACAACATAAGCAACAATAACTACTCCTTCCGTAACTCTTATGAGTATCAGATTTAAATGCTTTTTTTTAAAAAAAATTTGCAGTAAAATATACACAAAATATTTGCCATTATAACCTAAGTGCTTTATATATACAGGTCTATTGGAAGTGCTGGGGACCAGAAGTATTTTGCATTTCAGATTTTTTTTTTTTTCAGATTTTGGAATATTTGCAGTATTACTAGTTGGATATCCCTAATCTGAACATCTGAAACTCAAGATGCTCCAAGGAGCATTTCATTACAGTGTCATATTGGCACTAAAACACGTTTGGATTTTCTAGCATTTTGGATTTCTGGACTAGGGATGCTCAACCTGTGTAAACTCATTTCATCTTCACAACTACCAGTTTTGCAGATGAGAAAACTGAGACACAAAAGTTTTGCAACTTGCCCAAGGTTGTTCACCTGGGAAGTGGCAGAACCAGGGTTCAGATCCAGACTGTCTGGCTTCAGAGCCCATGTTCTAAGCACCAAGCCACCTTGGTAAACAGAAAGAAGTCCCTTTGATCCCTGTCAGCCCATTTCAAGTTGCTAACTCCAGGGTCTCTCCCGGAAGTAGAGTTACTAAGGAGAGTGGGTTAGGCAGGACATGTTTAATACGGGGTTGAGATCCAAGGGTTTTCAGATTTGAGCGCTCAGTCTTCTACTTACACTTCCCCAGTTGCCAACTCTCCAGGTGGCCGAGACAGGGCACTCCCTCAGGTAACAGGGGTGAACACTGGGGGGCTGCGTGCCCGGGCAGTTGACAGTGGTTTGGTAGCTGTATTCATAATTCTCCTTCCCGGTGTAAATCTCGCTGCATGAGACAAGCCTTTGTTTGTAGCCTTTTCCACAGGTCACTGAGCACTGCAAAGACAGGGGTTGAGAGGAGAGGTTCGAGCAGTTCCTGGGGCAGCCCACAATAGGCCCCTGACCTCCACACCGAGCGCTGACCGTGTGACTATGCTGCAGAAAGCTCCCACTTCATTAGCTTATTTATTCATTTCAAGCGGCAGGCCCTGAGCACACAGGAGACAGGCAACCCTACAGGGTGCCTCGGGGATCTGGTGCTTCCACTGGCATCTTCTCAGCCTCCACTGCAGGTGGGGATCCCTCAAGCCCCTTCTGGAGGTTTTGAGGGGAGGAGGAGGGGAAGGTGCTCCAGCTGTCATTCATTTGGTTTGCATCTTCAGCCCAACTGCACAGGTTGGCAAACTGCTCTTTTCTAAATCTATGATGACCACCAAATTGGGAGGGAAGACGAGACAGCAGCTGACCCGTGAGTTGGCATTTTGAGTGTGAAATCCAAGCACTGAGCCAAAGGGGACTCTGGGACTGTTTTCCTTCCCTCCTTGGTGCTGTTTGCTTTCCTACTTGCTCTCCATTTAATTTCCTTCTCCCCTCTCTCTCCTTGGCTATAGATTTTTTTTTTTTTTGAGATTGCATCTCACTCTGTTGTCCAGGCTGGAGTGCAGTGACATGATCTCTGCTCACTGCAACCTCTGCCTCCCAGGTTCAAGTGATTCTCATGCCTCAGCCTCCCAAGTAGTTGGGATTACAGGTGCGCGCCACCACACCCGGCTAGGCTATAGATGTTGACTGGCATGTTACCTTTCTGCTTTTCTACCTCTTGCTCTATATCATGCCCTCATCTGTACTCTTCTATCCTAACTCGATGGCATTTAAACATACTCAATCAATACAGAAATGGAGAAGAAATACACATTGTTATAGTGTCCCAACATTCAACCTCCTTAGTTAAATTTTTTTTATTGTTTTCTATTTAAAAAATAAAACTAAGTTATAATTAATTTAGTTTTGATGATATTTGATGATATTTTTAGACAACGGCATCAAATAACTGGTCATCTTTTGTAAACGTGCTTCATAAACTTGGGGTAGAGCGCCGGTATTCTCTAGACTTAAGGTTCTTGGGTGAGGGTGGGATAAACACCCCAAAACAGTATACTACATGTGGTGTGTTATGCTTTTTCTGGGGTAAGGGACCACAGCTTTCATCAATTCTCAAGGGCAGTTAGAAGCCACAGTGTCTGCTCTGCCCTAATGTCTCCTCCTGCTTTTAGTCACATGGCTTTCTTCTCCTGCAACTTTTCCAGGGAAAAGGCTCTCCTTGAAGAAATCCCAGAGGCAGGAGAGAACAAGTCCGGCTAGAGGCATGCAGAGCATCCCTGGGCCTTCCCTTCCAGTTGGCTCGAGACATAGAAATGCTCTGTGTACATTTCTTCCTTCTTTGGCTGCTGCTGTTCAAATGTTTGAAGGCCAAGTTGACACCAGGCCAGGAAAGTGTAAGGCCAGCCCGGGTTGTTTCATGCAGATGGCTAACAAACTCTGTCCAAGCTGTGGGTAATCTTAGTGTCTAACCCAGTGCTTGCATGCATTGACATCAGTCCATACTAACTTAAACAAAGTTGTGTGTTTGAGAGAGGCAAGGAATGAGACTCTTGACCCCTACAAACCAGGAGCAAAAGCAGTCCCCTAGCTATTTATGTGGAGGGGGAGCCCAGTGGGTGACAGGCATTTGCTGATGAAACTGAGCCCCAAATATGGTCAGGCTAAATGTAGAGGCCTCCACATCTCTGTAAAGAAGCTGGCAAGAAGAGATGCTCTCAGCCAGCTGATATCAGCATTGTGAAAATGTTGACTGCTGCTGGTTTCCTCAAACCATTTCAGAGAGAAGCTCATACTGTAGACTCTGCATGTCTTCATGTATGTGCTTGGTTCCACATGAGCATGTATTACTTTTCTAAATTGAAAATAACAGCAAAGCAAAACAGTAAGAGTGTGAGCTCCCTGCATGAGCTGTACACTTCAGTCCCCACTAGAAAATGCATGTGTCAATCAGGACTGACAGAGCTCTTCTTTGCGAGTCTAGCTCGGGCCTCCTCCAATTCAGGTGGAGCAGAGCTCAGAGAAAAACATACAAAGAGGCCTCCAGGTAATAGAGGTCCCAGAGAGAAGGTATGTCTTCTTTTCTAGAGAGAAAGCTGGTGCCAGTCCCTTTCGGCCCCTCTCCCCTCGTTGCAGGCTTCTTTCCCTATGGTCCTTGTATCTGTACTAAATACTGTTTCCAGCCCTCTAGTTGTTGCCCATAAATTTTCAGACTTTTCAATTCATGATATACCTGCGAATTTACAGAAATGTGGAAGGCTTCCTTTTTTCTTTTCAATCTTCTCCCTGTCTCATCTTTTGGGGGTTACGGTTATATTAAAGCTATAGGAGTAATTTGACTCAAGTCTTAGAAAGAGATCAAAACTCTTTCAGCATAACAAAAGTACTACACAGGAGATAAGATTAAGAGGTCAGTCTTGGCCAGGTGAAAGGTGAGATCCCCCTGCGTTGGGATCTGGATGGGTTGGAACCTATGCCTCAAACCCAATGTCAAGAACTATTCTGAACACTCATTTGGATTCCACATGTTCCTGGCTGGCCAAGAGCAAATCAATTTCCTAAAGATCAGAACCACGTCTCCTCTTCACTCTCTAAGGGCATACGGTACTATTCAGGGCATACCAAGAAGATGCAAGGTTGGGGTCAAGCAGGGTTTCCCAGCCTCAGCACCACTGACATTTGGGCCAGATAATTCTGTATTGTGAGGGCTGCGCTGTGCACTATCGGATGTTTAGCCCTATCCCTGGCCTTCACCTTCCAACCCTGGCCAGTAGGGTCCCCTTTCCCCAGTTGTCACAACCAAACTGTCTCCAGACACTGCCAAATGCCCCCTCGAAGGACAAAATTTACAGGAATAAAGGATAGGAAGAGATAATTAGAAAAGACTTTGGGATCAGCTTTAGTGCAGGAAGCAATTCAACACTCAACACACACATCATCTAAATGCAAATATTCATCTCATTAACATGTGAAATTGCTGCCCTGTCAAACTTTGAAGAGACCCAGTGGCAGCAATCATATTACCTAACAATTTTCAGTACCTTTACTGTGAGTCCAGATGCCTCCCTTTCAAAGCTCTAAATACTTTTGTGCAAATGACAACTGGTTTGAACGCTATAGATCTCTCATATAGACATGAACATATTATGATGTTTGAATATAATATAATCATGCTATAATTACTATTGGTTTATTACCAATAAAAAGGATCTAGATAAGCATTGTGTGCAGGAGGATATATGAAAAAAAGGTACTTGAGATACTTTGGATATTATAGAAAATTATTTTGTTCCTCTGAAGCTGTTTGTTAAACAGGCAAAACACATCTGGTTCATGAAAGGGTTTGTTTGCCCCTTACAACATTTTAAAACCAAAAATTTGAGCCCCCATTTTCAAGTTAGGAAATCTCACATACTAGTCCAGATTTTTAGCCTCTTTTGAGAAATCAGGTCTGGTAACGCTAGACCACATTTATGCATGGCCACAGCTGGAGTGAAAGAGATTCTGCTTCCTTCACACAGCATATGCTAGTTTGTCACAGTCACCACCTCTCCCTTTTGTATCCCTGGCACTACAATATTTTCTTATACTTAACTGTCTTCAGGCACCTCAAAGCATCCTATGAGTTTGCAGCCCCTGCAATAATTTCTTCTTTATGCCAATAGGACATCAAGGTAAATCACAGAATGTGACCTGAAGGGACTCAGAGACCATCTCATACATCTCTCCCACTTTGCATACAAGGAATTCCAGTTTGGGAAGGCTGAGGACTTGTCAGAAAACACACAGTTCACAGTGGCAGATCGGGCAGGTAGCCTCAAGTCTCCCACATTCCTGCACTCATCCCTCTGCTGCTCTTAGGCCATGGCTGAGCCGACCACAGTTACAGTCCCCAGGACGGTACCTCTGACCATTCTCCTGTGATCCAGACATACTCGCAGGGTTGCAAACTACAGCTTTCGTGGTCTGCCGGCCGCTTGCTCACGTCACAGCGTGCACCATGCACCTCATTTTTGCTGTCATCCACACACACCACCTTGCGGTACCTGGAGCCTTCACCGCAGGTTTTGGTGCACTGTTAAAGACAAACAAAAGGGAAGAATAAACCATAGTTATTTATATCCTATGACTGTAATTATGTGTTTACCTGTCTATATAGCCTTTAAGATCATAAGAGCCCTGAGGGCAGGGATTGCCAGAGAACTCCTCTTTTTTTTTTTTTTTTTTTGAGATGAAGTCTCGCTCTGTCACCCAGGCTGGAGTGCAGTGTCGCGATCTCGGCTCACCGCAAGCTCTGCCTCCCGGGTTCACGCCATTCTCTTGCCTCATCCTCCCGAGTAGCTGGGACTACAGGTGCCCACCACCATGCCAGGCTAATTTTTTTGTATTTTTAGTAGAAACAGGGTTTCACCGTGTTAGCCAGGATGGTCTCAATCTCCTGACCTCGTGATCTGCCTGCCTCGGCCTCCCAAAGTGCTGGGATTACAAGCGTGAGCCACCGCGCCTGGCCGAGAACTCTTCATTTTACTCCAGTTACCTAACAACTCTGTTCCTGGCATTCACCACCGGGCTGTCTAAATGAAGGAACGAAAGTATAAATGAGTCAATCTCAGTTTAGAAAGGACCTTAAATCCTATTTACTTGGAACCCCTACTCACAAGTGACTTGCTTTAACACTTATGGCCAAATGTTTACCAAACTGGTGTCTAAATACCTCCAGGGTCAGGGACATCAGTACCTGCCCAGGTAGCCGTCTCATTTCATAACATGGAATCAAACAAATCTCTTTGTATGTTCCAGGCCCTTGTCCTAGTTTTCTATTCCAGGGAAGCGTAAAGGAAAGTTTCAGCTCTCACAAGTAATCTCCTCCAGCTATTTGAAGAGGGCTTTCCTGTGGCCCCAGGTGCCTTTTCTTCTCCAGAGGAACTGCTCTCATCCCACATCATTCTGCAAATATTCACTAAGTTCCTACTAGGTGTCAGGCCCTGTGACAGCTCCTGGGTGAACAAGAGTGCACACAAATGGCACATTCCCTGTTTTCAGAGAGGAGCTTATATGTTAGTAGCAAAGGCAGACAACAAAGAAGACAGTTAGGTAGCGAGAGTTAACAATTACTGTAATTCCATTTTCCACATGAAGAAAATGGGGCTTTGAGAGCCTAAGTTACTTGCCCCAGGTCACACATCTCTTTGTGAGGTGGATGGGACAGCTATGTTTATTCCCATAAGTCAAGGGATGATTACAGAGCAAGTGGTATGTTTCATTCTAGGATAATCTCCATTGCATCCACAGATTCTTCTTTGTTTTGCTTTAACCAACAGCAAACCCTACCCCTGAAGTTTATCCTTAGTGCCCTGTGTTCTAAAGGTCACTGAAAGCCTATTGTATCTAAAGCTTCTGTGTCACCCCAGCATTTCAAGACTCTTGACTGCACTGGGAAGCCCCGGTGAGCTAACTGAAAACTGTGCCAAAGACTGCTGCGGTTTCTTTTAGGCCAGGGATTGAATATCTTGTTGGCAAAGGGCTTATCTAACAACTGTGATTCTTGTTGTGTGGTTAGAATGTTGTCTTTTCTTTTCTTTTCTTTCTTTTCTTTTTTTTTTCTTTGGGACAAAGTCTCCCTCTGTCGTCCAGGTTGGAGTGCAGTGGTGTGATCACAGTTTGCTATAGCCTCAACTTCCCTGGCTCAACCCATCCTCCCACATTTTAGTCCCAAGTAGCTGAGACTACAGGCATGAGCCACCATGCCCAGCTAATTTTTTAGTATTTTGTAGGATGAGTCTCACTACGTTGCCCAGGTTGGTCTTGATCTCCTGGGTTCGAGGGATCCTCCTGCCTTGGCCTCCCAAAGTGCTGGGATTACAGGCGTGAGCCATCATGCCCAGCTAGCACACTGTCTTTTTAAATGTCTGATTTTAGTATCTTTACGGAGAACCACAGACCCCACCTCTCTTTTTCATCTAATGGGCAGCCTTTCCTTTTAGCACCTGCCTTGCCTCAAAGGCACTTGTGTTTGGAACTCAGCTTCATTCAGAAATGTCTTCTATGATATGCCCCATGCCTTTTTTTTTTTTTTTTTTGGTGACAAAATACACAAAATATAAGATGCACCATTTTAACTATCACAGGTGTACAATTCAGTGGCATTTAGTACATCTGCAATATGGTGCAACCATCACCCCATCTAGTTCCAGAATATTTCATCACCGCAAAAGGAAGCCCTGTGCCCATTAAGCAGTCACTCCCCATTCTTTCCTTCCTGCAGCCCCTAGCAACCCCCAATCTGCCTTTTGTCTCTGTAGATTTGCCTATTCTGGGTATCTTACATATATGGAATCATCCAATATGTGGCCTTCTTCTCTCCCTGACTTCTCTCCCTTAATGTTTTCAGGGTTCTTCCATACTGCAGCATGTATTAATACTTCATCCCTTTTTAAGGCTGAATAATATTCTATTGTATGGATATACCACATTTTGTTTATCTATTCCTCAGTTGATGATATATGGGTTGTTTCTCATTTGGCTGTTGTAAATAGTGCCGCTATGAACATTCATGTACACATTTAAACACCTATTTTCCATTCTTTTGTGTATATATGCTTGGTAATGCAATTGCTGGGTCATATAGTATGACCTGTGTCTTTCGTGAGCTATCCTGATCCTTTAGGAAGGAGAAGGGATATGCTGGCATTTCCTGGTAGCCCCTTGTCACTTGCAAACTTAACTCAAAATTTCTGCTGCTTGGGAGTAAACCTCAATATCTAGAATATGGAGTCACTCCTCATTTTTCTGGAGCATAAACATAACTTGAAACCACTGTGAGGTGAACATGCAGGAGCAGAATCACTTCAAATTAGTGCAGGAGGCCGGCTGAGCCCAGTTCCCTAGCTCATCCCTAGCTCAGTGGTTTTGGGGTTTTTCTATTCCCCTAGAGTATACTGGGAACTACTGCAAAGTGATAACATTTTTTTCTTCATTAAAAAAGTGAGATAGAGGGCCACTGAATGTTAAAAAAGAAAAGAAAAGAAAAAGTTAATTTGTGATGTGTAGATATATGCAAAAACTTAACTACCCATAGAAAAAGTAATTCCTTAGAAAATTAGGACTTAGGTAACTCTGAGAAGATCCTAATTATTGCACAGTAAACCTGGACTAAATCTTCCAGTATCCTCTCTTGTTTTCACTAATCCACAAAGCTTTAATCTGCATCAATAAGTAACAGTTCAGAGCAGAAATACAATGGTTCCTAAATACTTTATGCTTGTTAAGCATTTCTCTCTCAGTCTTAAAGAATGGTTAACTACCATAAAAACTATTTTGCCAATGGTGGAAAAGGGAGCTGGAAAAATTTACCTTGAATATAACTTTTACGAAATTAAAAATTAAAAATTAAACTAATAAGTGACCTGCCCAGGGTTTCCTAATTAGTCAACAGCAGATCTGAAAATCACATGGCAAGGGTTTTCTCCTGGAATCTTAAATCCTAACTAGGGTATGGGGGCTGGGTAATCAGAAAACAAAGCCCTTGCTATCAGGTTTTATCAACTTTTTGTAATATGGCTTCCCCCTCAACCCTCTAGGATTTATGACTCTTTTCCCTGTCCTGGAATATGATCTAGAAGTTCTGAAAAACAGTTGGAAAGTTCAATTAGCCTCATTTTAATTTCCAAAAGGTTTTCTCTAATTTCAGTATGACTTTTAGAAAAATCGCTAGCATGAGCAACGCCACCAGCCTCCTTGCATTTCATTACACACTATAATTCAGAAAGAAAATAATCACAGTGCTGGACTAAATCGGGCAGCTCGTCCATTGTTCTGCAAGCTACATGTGCCTTTCAATGTGCTGAAATTAACAGGGGGAAAAGAACTTTTCCAAATTTGCAGGTGAGGAAGACCTAAAGTAAACCCTGAAGGTGGTATTTTATTCAGCCAGGTAGGTTGGCCACAGAATGATGGTCTAAAAAGGATCATTTAATGCAACGGGTAGAAATTTTCTTTGCTTAAAGATTATAATCAAGTTGCTTTACACTTTCAAATATATCTTTTGGTGCAATTCCCTAACCATGGGGGGAAGAAAACCACTAGATAGTCACAGGCTCTACCTTTTAAGGTTGTTGATTTTCACCATGGATGAAAGACCTTGTATTCTCTAGTGCCGGGTTACCATTGTTGCACAGTGTATGGATGGCAACTCACAGAACCACAGGGTTCCTGGGTTTTTATGTCATGAGAAGCAGCAATGAAAAATCGGTTTATCTAGCGTTGCTTTAAATGGCAACAACAAAAAAAGCAGTCCTTACTTCAAAGCTCATTTTAAAGTCAGGTATATAGAATTTAGACATTTTTGCTCCCAAATAGTATATATTTGCTAGGGGGTGGAGTGGGGAGAAGGAGGCAGAAATAACACTATGGATACACTTTGTAACTTTAAAGTCATTCATTAGTTCAATCACGATTTTATAATGAGCCAAGGTCTATGCTGGGCCCCGGGAGGCAGCCCCCATGGCTTCCTACTCTGCCTCTTTCCCTGTTAGAACACCCAGGGTGGCGGCTATTCCCAGCTTGGGGTCTCAGGTGTTAGCTCAGCTGGCTACCTGGTGACCCTTGGGGTTTAACACCTAGGGCTACCTTGTGC
Source organism: Macaca thibetana thibetana (assembly GCF_024542745.1). NCBI lineage: Eukaryota > Metazoa > Chordata > Mammalia > Primates > Cercopithecidae > Macaca > Macaca thibetana. Next base: position 118,926,669 of record NC_065579.1, read on the forward strand.
AGTTGTGTAAGCAGATACAGGTTTCGTAACAGAGTGTGTAACTGAGTAAGAAGCCACCAAGGAGAGAAGAGGAAAAACAACAGGGCAATTCCCGTGATGCTGCAAAGTGGGGCCCAGGTAGCAGCCGATGAGCAGGAGGAATGACGGAGGACATCAGTTCACCAGGCAAGGAGGGGAAGAGGACATTCTCAGGAGGGGCTCAGCATGCATGGTGGCTGGAAGTGAGAAATGGCACGGGTGGTGAAGGTGGGGAGGAGAATGACCACAGCATTTTGGGGTTTTCAGAGCAGATTATGTGTGGTTTGAGATTTTTAGAGCATCCCTAATGCCTAACACCTGGAACTTCACCAGTGATTGATAAATGTTTGTTCAACAAATTAATAAAATCAGCAATAAAGAGTTCGTATCTGGCTCTGTGTGCACATCAAAACCTGGCCATTCCCTACTGTTAACTTCAGGAAAATCTTTGAAATCAACTGACCAAGGACCTGCTGCTCATTTCTAACTTTTCTGTGTTAATGAGATGAACTTGGGAATCATTCTACAGCTGATCTTACTAAAAGTCCTCAGAATCCAAGTATGTATCAGAGTTGCCCAAGTCCCCATACTGCACCAAACAGCAATGAGGTGAGTAGTTCTGCAACGGTCAGACATATCTGAGCCACAGCTTGTCTGTAGCATTGTGACAAAAAATAAAACAGCTGTTCTTACAGGAAAAACAGAGTTTGTACTTTTTTTTAATTTTTAATTTTTTTGAGACAAGGTCTTGCTCTGTCACCCAGGCTGTAGTGCAGTGGCCCGATCACAGCTCACTGCAGCCTTGACCTTCTGAGCTTAAGCAATCCTCTCACCTCAGCCTCACAAGTAGCTGGAACTACAGGTCCATGCCACCATACTCGGCTAAATTTTCTATTTTTTTTTGTAGATATGGAGTCTCACTATGTTGCCTAGACTGGTCTCAAACTCCGGGGCTCAATGATCCTCCCTCCTTGGCCTCCCAAAGTGCTGGGATTACAGGCATGAGCCACTGTGTCCAGCCTAATTCATGTTCTAAAAGTCATTTTAAAATGCCTTTATTCTATAGAGTGAAAGATGAAAGTCCATCAATTAGCAGGCACTGTTCTATGTTATTATCCCTTCCTTCCTCCCTCCCTTCCTTCTTTCCTTCCTTCCTTCCTTCCTTCCTTCCTTCCTTCCTTCCTCCTTTCCTTCCTTCCTTCCTCCCTCCCTCCCTTCCTCATTCCTTCTTTGCTTCCATCTTTCCCTCCTTCCTTTCTCCCTCCCTTCCTTTCTTCTTTCCTTCCAGCCATCCATTATTTTGTTCCTCCATTCATTCGCAGATTCATTCATTCAACAGGTGTCTTTGATGCTGTAGGTACCATATTAAATGATAGAGAAGATTCTGGTGAACAAGCTTCCTGACCTTAAATAACTGATAACATAGATGAGGAAAACAGGCAATGAAAATTCTGGGTGCTAACTGCCAGAATACAGTAATTTGAGGATGCTGTGAGAGCTGAGTGGAGGAGTATCTGACTCAGATTTAGTGGGGTGGTGTGATTGGCAAAGCTTCTGAGAGGAAGTGACACCTAAGTTGAGGCCTGAAGGATGAGAAAGGGTGACTGAGGTGAAGTTTAGAGCAAGGTGGTCTTATGATGAAGAGGTACCACAAGGGAAGAGAGTATTCCAGATAAAAGGGAAAAAGAACATGTGCAGGACCTGTGTGATCTATTCCTCAATGCTGCAGATGTATAGCCCTATACAATCACAATTCAAATTTGATCACAAGGACCTCTGCTGCTCTAAGTGAATTTATATGTCAGAGTGTAATATTACTAACAAGTTAATCCTTTGTGATAATAATTCTCAAAAGAATTAAAAAGTCTTTTTAAACTTTTTTCTCCCAAACAGCCTCATGAGCATTATAATTCTAAAGTGGCTAAAACTGACCACTGTGAGGACAAATTATTCACCTGAAGCTGGCAGGTGATATTTAGAAGCCCAACATCATAAGGTGTAGGCTGAGCCAAACTGCTGTCATCACCAGAAACCTCCATCGGAAGGCCACTGTACTAAAAAGAGGTCTACTTTGGGAAGACTTAAAATGTGCTAGTCACCATGTCGAATCATGTCATCTCACCAAATCCTCACTGTGACCCTTGAGCTAAGTCTGCCATATAATTCCCATTTTGCAGATGAGCTAAGTGAAGTCTAGAAATTCAGAGTCAACTTTTCAGAGCCACACATTGAATAGAATTTTGCTTACAACATGTTGTTTCTAGGGTGTAAACAAAATGAGATGTGGATGTGTGGATACAGCATTTTTCTCTTGTCCAATTATTTTGCCCTATATCTGAAAGTCTGGGCTCTACTCTCATGGTATCAAGAAGGCATCCTGATGCCCCTTGCCCCTGAACCACCAATGGACCTCACAATGAACAGGGCAAGTCCACTGAGGGGCTCCAACATCATCAAGACTCATCTGGTGACATGGCTTAAAGTCTGATAGCCAACTAGATCAAGAATCTCCTTTTTAGAAGGGGTAAGTATTATAACCCAGTAAAGGGAATACACTTGGATAGCAACTCTCCAGTAAGAGGCTTGGCAAGTCATTGAGAGGAAAATAAAATAATTCACTTTAGGTGTATGTTGGCATGGGATTAGTGAAGATAATGATTCAGCGTGTAGGTGTCAGAGGACAAGCTTCTAGGCTTCCAATTCCAGCCATACTACCTAAGCCCCAAGTTGCCCCTATTAAATGAGGATAAAAATATAAATTCTACATCAGAGAGTTATGGAAAGGGCTTAAAAGAAGTACTTTATGTGAAAATACTCAACATAGTGCCTGGTTTGTAGCTTAGTAAACAACAAGCTTTATTATTTTTATTATCATCAGTATTAGGGCCATTGTACTATACAAGTCTAGGGGATGCTCCTCACGTTGTAGCTGATAAAAAAGGCACCCCTCAAAGTTGTGCAGTGTACAACCTGTGTGGTTGTACAGAACATCCCTGATGACCATGCCATGGTGAGGGTACAGAAACTGTGCTTCTCTAGGCAGATGCCTGGATTATTTCTCAAAAAGAGGATGGTGCCATATCCCACAGACCTAGCAGGAAATACACCTTGCCAACCAACTGGTGGGTTTTAGTAGTTCACATAGGGGACTATTAAAAGGGGAAGCAAAAGGCAAAGTGCACACTCAAGCAAACAAGAGTTCTGAGGTGGTGACCAAGGACTGCTAAGAAAGAGGGGGTATCCTGTAATGGGGGGCTCCTACACATCCCATTCAGTTGGCTGAGAGGCTGCCCTGTGGCACACTCTCTGACCTCAGGTCAAGATGAAACTAGGTGTGGGAGAAAAGTGGAAACCTGTGCCTGCATCAGTGGATATCAGGTAAAATGGTAGCTGAATGAATGGATGTGAGACGAGGTGGGAGCAAGAAAGGAGGTGAGGGCTGTGATTTAGGGGAGCCTGAAGGGTGCTGTCTTACCAAGTGACCACCCAGCTTACTGTTGAACAAGTGCGCTTTTGATCATAAAAGTAGGAACAATTAATAATTACACGAGGACTACCCTAGGCAAACAGAAGGCGTGGCCACCCTTTTCCTGATTTGATCAATTAAGGTAATTGCCCAGTTACTGTCATCCTTCACTCTCATTCTTGCTGCTGCAGAGACATTCTGAGCAGGCTGTCAGCAGGCCTTGCATATATGGGAAACATGAAAACTTTTGGTGAGGTTTCTCCCCACCTCCAGCTGCCCTGGGCATCACTCTGCCAATGACAGGCCTCCTATAGGATACCATAGGAATATCATAGGAGATACTCCTATGATATAGAGTATCTCTATATCTCTATATCTGATATAGAGGCCCAGGCCAGGCTGTCTCCTGGAAGCCTTGTATTCTTCCACAGAGTTTAACAGCAATATTTGAGTAAGGTTTTAAAAAAACCCATCTGCACGACACATGCAAAGAAGTAAATTTTAGGCATATTTTGCATGATCAGAGAAGAATTTCTTCAGTGCACATGTGGCAAGGTTTTTCTATTCTTTGGGATGCAAAAGGAATTGTAAACAGAGTCTGCATTTTCATGATTGTCTCTAGCATTTTCAAAAACTGGCTAAAGCACGAACAGTCAGCTTAGACTCATTTCTGAACACTCTCTTACTTTCTGCTCCTTGGAGCAGGGTCGAGTTTAGCATGACACAAAGAGGGAGATGGAGAGAGCAGGCCATGGTAGGTCTGAAACAAAGAGAATCAAGAGGTCATACTGAGGGGGAGAGAGAGACAGATGAGGGAGTCTCCTCTTCCTTCTATATCTGACATTGCCAATCCCCAAACCGTAATTGGTAATAGATAACACTATTATCTCCAGTTTTCTCAGAACAACTCTGCAAAGTTATTTTATCCCCATTCTACAGATGGATAATCCAAGGCTCAGAGAAATCAAAAATCCTTGCTCCAAGTCCCTTGGCTAATGTGTGGCAGCGCTGGGATATGAACCAAGTCTGTAGAATTTTATGATCTCTAGGCTTCCAAATAACTCATGTGGTTCAAGAGCTGTAAATCTGAAATGTAACTGCTTTAGGATTTCCTCCCTGCCACTGTCTGGTGGGAATATAAAGGTAAAGAAGGAAAACAGCAAAAAGACTGAGTAGATGGAGAGGATGAGTTTCCCAAAGAAAAGAAATTACTGCAAACAATGGAAGTAATCCATGAGGAAGCGAGGGAAGGGGAAGACAGGGATGGGTGGCTGAATCTCAATGGGCTAAAGAATGCAGTTCTAGTATTTCATACTGGTTTAACAGAACAAACTTAGCATCAAGTCTTGCTTCTTCTACTTGCTAGGTGCTAGGTATATGACACTTGGGCAAATGACATAGACTTTCTGAACCTCAGTTTTTTCACCTGCAAAATGGGATGATGATAATAATAATACTCACCTTGTCTGGTGGTTAAAAAGATTAAGTGAAGCAATGAACAAAAAGTACCCAGCACAGTGCCAGGGGTACAGTCTAACTGTTCTCCAAACCATACCCTTTCTTTGTGTTCTGAAAAGCTCTTCGTGGTGGGGGATTTCCTGTCTTATCTTTCATTATCTCTGCACCTCAAACGGCATGCATTTTGTTTTTTATGTAAACATCAGTGGATGTGGTTTTGCTTTCTAATTCTTCCCCACCTTTTCTACAATTTAATCTTCTGTTCTGGAAACAGAGGTTACCTCCTACAAAACTTCCCTGGCTGAACTTTTCCCCATGGACACAATGTTTTCTTTAACCAAACATTAACTTGAAGCCAGGGAAAAAGCAAGTCTTGTCCACTTCTGCATGGACCATCAACGGAGCAGTTTCTTCAGATACTATTCCTTTTTTTTTTTAATGTTAGAAATCTTTCACTAATTAATCAAGGTTTCACATGAATGCCCATCTTCTACCCGACAGCCGAAGTCATAGAAAGAGGAAAAATACAGAGTAGGTTCTACCTAAAGTCTGCCCTGTGGCTATTTAAACAAATACAGAATGACCAAATCTGGACAAAAATGACATATTTAAAATATTCCTTCTATTTCCCCCTCCTTCTGTGAAAGATATCTGAATGCATTTGGCCCATGGCCTGTTACCTTTTTTTTTTTTTTTTTGAGGCGGCCAGACTTGGAACACTCAGGAACGCAGACAGACGTAGGAATTGCTTAAAAACAAGAAGTTCTCCCACCCTTGTTGGAGCGACGCGCGAGTCTAACATTGAACCTTTTGGGAAAGAGCCAGCATTGTAACCGTGCTCGATGACTTCTCTGGCTTTATAGGGAACAGATGTGATGATAGCAAGGGGCACACATGTGAAATGCCTGGCAGGTACCCCTTCGTGGCTCTACTTACTTCTTGCCATTCCTCTGCCCTCCAAGTGTAGAGGGGACACCGTGGGCCTTGGCAGTCGCGTTCCGACTCCGGTCTGGTGTAGGGGTTGCACTCGGTCTCTCTGGCTATTTTATGTGTTCCGATCTGACAGCCCACATGCCTCTGCTGTACGCCTCGGCCACAGGACACAGAGCACTAAGAAGACAGAGGACGTAAGTGGGAGCTTCGGCTCATTTATTTTTGGGGGGGGTGGGGGGTGTCGAGGGTCACAGAGGAGGGGAATGCACTCCTAATCCAATGACTTTCATAGCTATCACATCGCTTTCTAATTTGCAATGAAAGGGATCCCAGATCATGTCTTAAACTTGGAAACTCACTGCTTATCTTATTCATGCTGGAGAGTGAGGAAGGTGCTCAAGTTTGGAGGAATCCCTCAAGTTAATGAAATTCTTGAAGGATTGAAGAGGTTGATAGAAATCATTATGAAACATTTAGCACAACCTAGAAATAGTGCTGCCATGAGAAATGAAAACTTGAAATGATTTCTATCCTGGAGGATTTGAGATTCATGAAAACTGGAGAGACAGTGTTGTACAAGAAGAATTTCTTGGCAGATTAAAAATATAACCCAAGGAGAGTAAACCACTGCAGATTTTAGGACCTTATAAGTAGAATTATTTTCTCCAGTCTCTTCCTTTTCTTGCTCCTATTCATGGAGATAAGGGAATATTTTTTTAACCACAGAATTCACTAAAGAATTTGTGTCTATTTACAACCTCAGATGAATATATGAAGAATAAAAGCTGACAGGAAAAACCATTTCCTCGGGCTTAATGTTTTCAGCCCTTGAAAAATATTGTTAATCATGTTGAAACATTTTGTTGACCAAGTTGCAAAACACCATATTAAATCTGCAATTAACTTTCCTCTAAATTAATTTTTAATAGTTTCCTCATTGCTGGGTTTCATAATCTCACTTATGGCCAGGCCAAGAATTATTGTCTTGATTGAGGTTTTGACAGCCAGAAACTAAAGGCAACATTTGGAAAGAATGGCATATTATTACACTTAGCTATTAAAAATTAGTTCCAAATTTTGTGATAGCTCCATCCCCATTTATTGGTCTGGTGTTGAGAAAACAAGCTTAACGTACATTAAAGCCATATTCCTAGGAGGAAATCTTCTTAAAGAATAGAACCATGCTCTTTCAAACTTGAAAAAATTATTTTCCAATTAACCTGTAGCATCATTCAACTTTCTCTGAGGCTATTAATGGAAATTTACTATCAAGAATCACATCCAAATGGATTCTGCTGAATGTTAATTTTCTCTCCATTTCAGATTTTAAGAAAACAGGTAATTATATTTAGAAGGTAACTTGGGAAAGCATATTGTTTCAGATAAATCTATGCCAGAGAGGAGAACCATATGTTCACATCAAAGCTAGCTGAACAGAAGAAAATATTTTGGATCAACGTAGCTACTATTGTTTGGGTTCAATTGTATTAATTGGATTGAATGAGTATGTGACCCACAAGAAATCAGACTTTTAAAGTCATTATGTCCTGGGTGTAATGGGAGGGTTCCTGAACACAAGTGATAACCCTATCTATAGAGAATGGCCATTTAATGCTTATTAGAGCTACATGAATAATATTTCCTGTTGATTACATTGGAAAAGAATGTACTGTAACATGGTAGAGTTACCCCATAAATGACAGAAATGTTCAAACATTATCATCATCAATAAACAACAACCAAAAAGTCTTTTTTGACTATTTCAATTTGAGGTCTTAAATATAAAAGAGCACATTTCTGGAACAATATATCCAAATAGAAATACTGAAAGAATATTGTAAACAAATTTGAGTTTGGCATAGGGCTTAAATATATGCAGAATCCCATAATGTTTTAACAACCTAAAGAAAAATGAAAACATATTTAAAGACTTTTAATTAGAATGTATAAGACTATTCAGGCTACTAGATAAATGAAACCTCTTTTTGATGCTATTGTAATTGAAAAAATTACTTATGGTTCAATGAAGGCACGGTACTAAGAGCCATAAGTATCCAACATTTAAAAAATCACTTCCTACAGTGTTTGATAATTTTTCAAAAGACAAATTAAGACACAGGAAGGTTCAATTATACAATATGCCATTCTGGCTTCTGATTTTCATGATGTCAAAGCCAGCTTTGAAATACCACATTCAAAAGTTTCTACATGACTTAAGTGCTCACAGCAAGGTACAAGCCTGCCTTTCTGAATAACGCATTCACAGTAATCTTTGCTCAAAATGAGGTGCACTCCATCGGAGTTAGTTTTCTGTGTTCCACTTTTCTTCCTGTGCTGTCTCAAGGGAGGCAACAGTTTGCATACAGAGCCAGCCAGGCTTGCTTGGAATTCTGAGAGATTTGTGCAGGCACCCCCATGAATAAAACAGCATCAGAAAGACCTCTGTGTGACCCTGGAGGCAGTGATGGTGGTGGTATGTGTGTGTGTGTGTGTGTAAATCCAAGTTTTCTTGTTCTGTTCAGTACGCCTTTTAGTTCGTTTGCAGATGAAAACGAACTCTGAATGGCCTCTGTTAATGTGCTCCCTCCACAGCCATCATCCCACCACCACAGTCTATTCGTGCAGGTTTGAAAGTAGATGTTTTTCGGTCTGAACTACTGAGCTGGGAGCTATGTTTCATCTCTCTCTACTCCCCACTGTGCAATGCTAGTATGCAGAACTCACCAACTTAAAAAGGGAACTTGATGCTTATTTCCATAGAGAGAAAGAATCTCCATGGAACTTTTGATGTTTAGGAAATCATAATACATACTTGAAAACCTAGAAAGAGTTTTAAAGTACTTTCTTCCAGGATTACTGCTGAAATTATGGTGATGACATTAAAGCAGCGATTAGTTTGAAAAATAACTATATAAACCAACTTTTATAAGCAATAATAACAATAATACAAACTTTTACTAAGCATTTACTATATGCTAGGCTTTCTATACTAGCATACAGTATATGCTAGTATACTGAGGTTTCTCAATTAAATAATTCTTTTTTTGTGTGGGGGTTGTCCTGTGCATTGTAGAAAGTTTAGCAGCATCCCTGGTTTGTACCCACCAGATGCTAGTTGCATTCCTCCTCATTCCCCCCAAAGTTGTGACAAACAAAACTGTCTCTAGACAGTCCCAAATGTCCTGTGGGGTACAAAATCACCCCCAGTTCAAAGCTTAGCTCTAGGCTAAGCATTTTACATAAAATACCTCTGATACTTCCCAATAAACCTTTTAGGCAGATACTCCATAAACAAATAAAACAAAAAACAGAGATAATCACCCTAACTCAAGCGAAAACAAAACCAAAAACACAAAGTAAAATTTGTCTTAGACAAGGTAGCATAGCTACTGTGAATGTGCATTTGTGATCCCAGTTTTTAAATTGGTGCTAATATGATGCAGTCTTTTATACTAGGTCAGTGAGGGTGTGGGTGAGAGGCCTGTCTTCAGACAATTCAATATCAATGCTCATGCTTCAAATAAAAACAAAATAAATGGAAAGCACAAAATACTAAAGCAACTCTGGTTCTCCTCACTGACCACATGCATATGGCTTCCTTAATTTCTCAAATAACACAAGCCACACATTTGCCACATTTCTCTATTAAACACTGGAAGGACACTTCAGAATGATACCACAACCCAGCTGCTCTAACTGTAATTATAAGAAAAGTCTTAATCAAGAATGGATGGTATATTCCTAATGTAATTCGCCAGTTTCTATTTCAGCATTAGCACTGAAGATCTTTTAAAACTTAATGCTTACTTCATTGAATGTAAGACAACACTGATTGCAAGACACATCATTATATTTTGTAGCACTAAGAAAGACAACAAGGGCTGTTAAGGAAATCATGACATTCCATAGTTTGTGAAGCCCATCCTGACCACAAACGTGTTAAACTGTGAAAAAGAACTGCGTCTCAGGACTGATGAATGACTTGATTGAATGAACTCATGAGTGATGAATGTGTTGGTGTGTTACTTTCATTATAATCTGATAATTTATTCTTTTTATTTTTGATCTTTATTTTAAAAACTCTATAGAGATAGTATACATTAAAAAAGTTTTACTGTGAAACGCTTTTGCATTATGGGAATATAGAGTCTTCACATTTGTCAGTCTGAATCAAGAACTTGATGCTAATTTTTGTCTTAAAAATTCATAGGCATTCCTTAGCTCTTGATTAAAAATATCCAAACAAATTAAATGTAACCTTTTCGGAGAGAGAAAAACCCTTTGAGGCCCTAGTAAGGATAATTCCGCCCCCTTCAAGAAAAGCTGATTTTCTTTACAAATTCAAGATTTCAGAAGACACAGAAATGAAATACCCACTTTAAATCTCAAAACATCAATATTGGGGGAGAGACTGTAAAGATTACCATGGCTATCCTAGTTTCTATCCCAATATTCTATGTATCATATTCTATGTATCAGACCTTTGGATGTGATGAGAAATTAAACCAGTTATTTTTCCTACCTTGAAGACAGGATGACTAGGCTGTAACTACTGGCAGAAAACAGAAAGGCCAGATATAAAATCTTCTAAATATTGCTGCAAGTGGACAATCATTACTCTTGCTTAATATCACAGCCTTAGGGATATTCTTGTTTACCACTGGATCATTAGGAAGCCAATAATCCTTAATCATGCAGACCGTCTTTCTCCATTAACCACTGGGTCTGATTATTTTCAGGTACACTTCTAAATTACCCAAATTGAATTTTACCCATGCAGTACTTTGTCTTGCCTGCTTTTATAATTCATTTCTACAAATCAAATCAGGACATTATAAGGCTGGCCACAGACCATTATATAACTGTGTTTACTTGCATTTTCTACAAAGGTGACTTGATTTTTCCAAGCAATCATTTTGAACAGGTGCAGTTTTTTCTGGGGAGGCATTCTGATAATCCTATTACCTTATGTTGGCAAAAACCCCCAGGGTTTAAACCTAATCATTTCAGCTTTGTAAGCAATTTTAGGCTTCCCATCAAGATCACACGATGCTGGATTAAAACTCACTCTGTGTTTACCAATAAAGACCAAAATATTCTTTTAATTATCCTTTGTGAATATTGGCTTTTAACATGAGCATCACTTACGTGCTCTGAACTTGATATTCAGAGGTAAATACAAATAGATAAGTAGAGGCCAAGGAACATACAAAAGTAACAGATCATGAAAGTCCACAAGAGGACACGCTAATTAGCATGGTATCTTAAGTAATGCTAGCTGCGAGCTTTTACATGAATCAAATAGTTCCAAAAAATAAAAGGGATGAAAGTTAACAGATGACAAGGATCACTTAGAAAAACATTAAGAAGGATGATTGGTATGAAATACTGCCTTGAATATGCTCCCTGAAGGAAGGCAAAGGAGGAACTAGCTCTGGCTGGGTACAGATTTATTTTCTTATTGTTAAATTAAAACAAACAAAACCCCCGTGTTTCATTACGATCAAGGCCTTGAGAGGGATGAGGCCACTGTCCTGGGGATTGATGATGGAAGATATGGAGGGCAGTGATGCCAGATCAGGGCACTGAAAATACATTCAGGTTTCTGAAGGAATTTTCCATTAGTCATATTGAAATGGAGGATTCTCAAATCCTCCCCATGTTAATGTAGCTATGACCAAAGCTATTTTGGGGCCTTAAGAATCAAGATTCTAGGCTCTGGAAGAATCCATTCTAGAGCCCGCCAACCTTGAATCTAGATTCCCATCGATTATCTGGAGTCATCTGAATGATTCTCCACTGCATGGAAGCACCAGAAATACAGTAAAACCTCATTGATTCAGATTAGTGGAGAGAAGGAGCAGCATTAAATACAGAATATTTTAAAAGAAATTGAGCCTTATTACTTTTAAGTTAGCACCTTCAACCAAACTAAGAAAATGTGCAAGTGTAGAGTTACCAGATCTATTCTAAAGATTTGATATGAATGGCTTTAGTTCACATATCCAGTGTTTATAGATTAAACAGAAGCTTCTAAAGTTCCTGTTTCAAGTTCAACAGGGAAACTCACACCCAGTTCCTGACTAGCTTATGAAATGTTTAGAATTAGTGGAGTCTAACTGTAATCAGTGTCTTGGGCACTCACCCCCTTCTCCATCCCATACACACATCACACTTGCTCAAATAAAATATTACTCTTGAGAGCCTACTAGATTCAAGACCCCTGCAAAGCACGGGGCATTCATGATTGCATTAAGTCGTCATAAGAGCCAGGTGTAGTAGGCTCGGGAAAACTAAATTACCCAAGGTCATATAGCTGGAAAATAACAGAGAACTCTCCCTCCTGTCCTTCACCTTTTGTAAATAAGCAAACGGGCAGAGGTATTTTCTAATACTTTCTGTTGATAGCCCTTTCTTCAAGAACCACCAAGGTAAACCAAGACTCAATTTCTGCCAGGTGACCATGGTCAGCTTCAGTGCAGTCTGAATTAGTAGTTTTCTAAGTGGTGATAATGCAATGCCATCAGTGAAGTATTAAAGGACTGCTCTGTGCTCCATCTGACCCCTATTTCCACTTAGAATTCACCCTCACTGCCACCCCTAATTATAGGTATCATCCAAAGCTCCAGAGGCTGAAGCCCAATGTCACACAGCTAGTAAGTATCCTGACTATCTAGGTAATGATTCTCCCCTCCCAGTCCCCGAGCTCCCGTCGGTAAAACCAAAACCATGCATAGAAACACAAGTGAACACACTGGTGTCAGCCACGTGGCCAAAAGTAAGGAAGCAGTCAGTAGAGGAGAAGCATTGCTCACCTGACTCCAAGCGCCAGTTTTCCATTTGGGGCATCTTCCTCCTCGGCACTTTCTGTGCCCATGTGGCTTAGCCAGGTGTTTACAGTAATCACTTTCTAAATGGCTTCCATCTTTTGCCATGCAGTAAACATTTCGTTGTTTATGCCCTCGACCACAAGAGACAGAACACTGCAATATAAAGCAATGGCAAGGTTGTTGTTGTTTTTTAATCACATGGAGTTTGAGAAAAAACCTGCGTTGTGAGATGTTAAGACAATGCCTAACAAGAGTTACCATTCCCCTCTTTTACAGCACCAGTTTGGATAATATCTCAAGGCTCAATAGGGAAGGAAGGTGGCATTGAAAAAAAAAGTCCATAGCATTACAGCAGCAATCCTGTGTGGCATTTTGGCTCACTCAAGAGTGTGGGTAAATCCTGATCATTGGAGCCAAAAATAAAGCTCATGAACCTGAAATTACCATGAAATTCTGATTTTAAGAAGTCCTACTATGAAATAGTGAGATATTTCTTCAACAAAATGCCTTGTGATTCACTGATTGGGATAAAGGTGCATTTCCAAAATACAACTATGTTCAATTTCTTCATTAAATGATTTAAGAATAAAACTCTTCAACCGTTTTCCAGAAGATAAGCTCTCATTTTCCCAGTCCATTGGGAAGAGGTGAAAAAGGCATGTTAGAAACTGAAAGGTAAGCTAGCAGGTAAGTCTGTGCCAATTTTGGGAGGGAGGCATTACCTTTCAACTTTGATCTGCAGATTCACTGGACTGTTTTAAATGTGACCTTGTCTGACCACATCTGAGAAACTTGACTTTGATTTCAGATTAGGTTTCTCAGAAAGGTTTAGGAATCAAAGTGCCCATGGAGTCGGGACAAAAATTTGATATGACAGCTTTTTGTAAAACAGGCAAGAGGCTGGCCCCAGTTGAGTGTGCTGAGATATGCAATGTCCATTGCCTCATTAGTGATTACAGAAGTCATTACCACTCGGATCATAAGCTGCTGGCTCAGGTTTTCAAGACACATTATTTCCCAATATAATGGTCTTGCTTTTTAGAGGGAAATGAGTTTAAGAATGAAGAACAAAATGTGAAAACGCAATGAAAACAGATTTTAAGTGTCACTTCCTTCCATTCAATATTTCTTATTTCCCCCACTAACTTTGTGATTTTGTTAAATTACCAACATGTCCTTTTATGCCTAATAAATAGCACCATGTGAAACATGTAGCCTCCCATTAATTCAGCCGCTATTACCAAGCATGCTCACAGTTATCCATTCATAAATGTACCAGACATGTTTTTCTAGTAAACACAAACCACTATAAAATTTTCAATAGTTGCTCATAGAGAAATGTAAAGTATGCATATTAATACATTTGGCTTTAATTTTTTTAACTTTAGGAGGTAAAAATATTGCTGTTTTCATTTGGGCTCTAATTTTATGAATATTATGATTTGGAGTAGTCATTCTGAAAATCTTAATAGAGTATACAGGATGGAAGGAAGGCACTCAACTTGAAATCTCTATACCAAAACAAAAATATTCATCATTCAGCCTATAGTGTTTGATCTATATAAAGACTTTGCGATATAATTCTAAAAGGCTTTTAGAATGAAGTTCCTAGAAGTATCTCCACAAACTCTAAAAGTGGACTGATGACTTGCACACAGATAATCCCTATTAATAGTGACCAATTTTAATATTTTAAAATGTTTCTCCAAAAAGAAAATAATATAAGGGTTCAATTGAATTCGGAATGAATTCATTTATTTATGCGACAAACATTTATAGAGTACCTACTATGTTCCAGAAATTATGCAAAGTACTAGAAATATAGTGATAAACAAAACTGACAAGTCTCTACCTTCATGGAGCTTACAGACCAGTGAGGGAAACTGACATCACTTAAGTGATGACAAAAATAAATATATGGTTATTCATTGAGATAAGTACTAGGAAACAAACAGGCTGGAGTGGTTGGAAGAGGGCTCACTGAGGGGCTTCCTGGGGTCAGGCAGCAAAGCTATGAACTACAATTATGAGTTTGGATTTTATTCTGCACAAGATGAAAGATCACTGAAGAGTTTCAAGTCAGAGTAAGACATGGTCTGATTTTTGTTTCAAAACATTTACTTTGTTGAGTAGAGCCCAAATGGGAATACAGCGTGAGTGGAAATGAGAAACTGACTCAGGAATGCTTGGATAGGGGAAGTTGGTGGATTTAAGATGTATTTTTTTTTTTTTTTGAAGTAGAAATGATGGATCTACTCTAGGGTGGAGAGGAAAGGGCAGTATCAGGGATAACTTTCAGGTTTCTGGTTTGGGCCACTGGGTAGACAGTGATAACACTTACAGAGATGGGGGAAAACTGGGAGATACAGCATTGGGAATCAAAGATACATTTATTTCTAGGAAATGAGTTAAACTTAAAGGATATAGAATTATGGGTGATAAAATTTGCTTGACTAGGGTAAAGAAACGAACATGGGTGACTTTAACACAAGTCTATCTGTAAGGATACTCATTTCAATATACAAATAGTCCAAACAAGCTGTCTCTTAATATATAAGGGAAAAGAGAGTTGTTAGAAATATTAATTTAGCAATCTACTGTGGTCATCAGAAGGTACAGCCTAAAAGTTGGCAACAATCTGTAGAAGAATAATTGGAAAAGGTACAACTCTCTCACATTTATGAGCCAGGCATTACCCTAAGACTTTATATGCATCATCTAATTTAATCATCCCAATAATCCAGTGAAACTCAGTAATAGAGGTAGGTACTATTAGTGGAGACCATTGGTGTTTTCAGAATGGCATAACTGCAGTGCTTTATCTAGTGCTTCCCACATGACTTCAACACAAATCAATACATTTCTGTTGGAAACAATAAAAGCACAATGAAAAATAGTTAAATTATCACCAAACTTACTGATAAAAATTTATCTGAGGTATAACTGACATCTATTGCTCATGGAATGAAGATGAATGAAGTAGTTTCTACATACAATGCCTTATCTTTTTACTGTCTGGACTAGCTGCAATCTACCCATTCCAGTGTTTTGTTTTTGTTTTTAAATTTGGGGACTTGACTGGAATTGACTTGGAAAAAACAATGAAGCACTTGCCACACATATTATTTGCCTAATATTGTTAAGATCTAAAGGCAATTAGGAAATTCTCAAGGTATCTAATCTGATAGCAAACACTCTTCTTTTAATGCTTTCTAACTTACCAATGAAGAAAAGCAGCTGCTCATGGAAATGTTCAAATCTAACAGGTTTATTAATGGGTCTACTATGATTTGATAGAGGGGCTGTCATTCTGATCATCAAATAAACACAAGTTTCAGCTCTTACATTCTGAGGGACATTTCCATCTGATCATTTCCAGTCCTTTCTCAGGCACTGACTTTTACATCACCATGTGTCACTGAGACATAATGGTCAAATTTAGTGCGTCACCTAGTACATGCTGTTTATTGGTTACACATCTGACAAGTTCTTGCTCTAGGGAATATTTAGTTCCTCAAATTCACAGCCAAAAAGCCTCCTACTTTGCCAATAGGACTCTCACTTTTTTTTTCTTGGGAAACAACCCAACTTTGTGTAACAGAATGATTTTCCTCCCAACTTTGAGCAAGACTCCCAGACAATGTAATATCCGCTTGTTACTTAGCAGTACCAAGGTCAGCATCCCAAGTGCTTGGGTATTCAGGCTTTTGTTTCTGTGAGGTGGTTTGAAGGGGATGTTGAAATGTGGCATTTTGTTCAGATGTTGTGATAAAACTTTTCACTAATTAAGGTCTAAGTGCTTGAAATCCTTGCATTTCAATTTATCTGGTGGAAAGGAAACTTAAGACATGGGCCGTCTGTTCTTAACCTCTATCGAGGGCTCTCTCTCAAGCAGTAGCACTGGATATGGTGCAGACGAATTTGGGTTTGGTGTGCTGTCTCTGGTTTTAGGGGTGCCCCACATTGGTCCTTTCACCTATACCGAGGAACATGGTTTCTTAGTTATTGAGAAGCCAGAAAACAGCCCTGGTGCGTCTACCTGAATGAGAAGGGCTGGATAACTAAAGAGAATGGGATCCCTGGGGTTGCCAAGGCTGCCAAGAACCTGGACATCCAAAAGAAGATGGATTTCTACACAGAGCTGCTAAAGATACCATAAGGAACCAAGAAGGAATAAGAAGGGGAAGGTAGAGGTCAGAGATGTACACAGGATCTGGCCAGAAGGAGGCTTCTGGGTGGGGGTGGAAGATGCTGGGGCTTAGAAAAAGCAGGGGCAGCCGGGTGCAGTGGCTCACGCCTGTAATCCCAGCACTTTGGGAGGCTGAGGCAGGTGGATCACAAGGTCAAGAGATCAGGACCATCCTAGCCAACATGGTGAAACCCTTTCTCTACTAAAAATACAAAAACTAGCTGGGCATGGTGGCATGCACCTGTAGTTTTATCTACTCAGGAGGCTGAGGAAGGAGAATCGCTTGAAACTGGGAGGCGGAGGTTGCAGTGAGCCGAGATCCTCCACTGCACTCCAGCCTGGCGACAGTGCGAGCGAGACTCCATCTTAAAAAAAAAAAAAAAAAAAAAAAAAAAAAAAAAGAGAAAAGAAAAAGCAAGGGCTTAGAAAAACCACTAGAAGGCGATTGAATGAGGACCAGGACTGCCTGAGTTATGGCAGATGCCCGCTACGCAAGGACTAATGGATGGGCCAGGGGGACAGCCCTAGCACAGTGTCTGGGCACAGTTCTATGTATCTAGGTGATTCCCATCTCCAATTGTTCTTTATCGATGAGAAAATCTGTATACATGAAATATGAAATGGGGGTACTGACCAACTAGTCCATATTTCCAACCACAGGACTGGCTGACAGCAGGTGAGAAATAACAAGCACTGAAAAGCCAAGAGAAATGTCATATACTAGAACCTATTACCAAGTTGTCAAGGCTCTTCTGATCTAAGGATTTTTGACAACAGATGGCTAACCATCACTCAGATAGGTGTTTTGAGACAGGAGACTGAATTACTATTCAAGGTCTTTCCTTTGTGAGTCTACAGACTATGAGAGTAACATTTAAATCACTTCATTTAAAAAATGTTCAGTTGTATCTTTTCATACAACAACAAGCTCTTCTTGATTCTACTCTCATTTTAACTTTAACAAAACATAAAATCACAGCTCATCTGGAAAGTATGTCATCAGAAAGGATGCAACGCGTATGCCCAAGGTTCAGGACTGCCTTTGCCAATTATAGTGACAAATGAAGTGAATACTGCCTGGGCGTCACACTGTTGGGGGAAGCAAAGGAGATGCCAGCCTGTACCTATTGTTCCACTGAAGAAAGACCATGAGCACAAGGATATAGATTTAGTGATCAAAGTTTCAAACGTTGCTCAGTGGAAGGCCTGGAAAACCATGTGGGGCTTACCACATGGAAAAAAGATAGTAGCTGCAACTCACATATGTTTACTTGCTGCTTTCCACACTGTAGTCAGTCAGCAAATATTTATGGAAATGAACGAACATATGAAAGCTATAGCCATCACAGAGGTGTACTATAAAGCAAATGTCATGTTTTTGTAAAGGTCAGAAAGAAAGAACCACCTGGAATCCGACTCACGGTGCTAACGCCGAACTCATTTGGCACAAGTTATTTAGATTCAAAAAGGCCACCCCAAGGGCACTCTCTTTCAGTTTGAGCAGAACTCCTGAAAATCATACTAGCTACCTTTCATTGTGCTCTTATTAAGAGCAGGATACTGGGCTAAAGAACATTGACTTCTCTCATTTAATTCCAGCAGCAGTCTGGTGGCTCAGGCGCTATTAGGATTTTTTTTATATCGATAAGGAGACTGAGGGTCAAAGAGGTGATGTCACTTGCCCAGGGTCACAGCACTAGGAAGGAGGAGAGTTAGGCTTTAAATACAGCATGGGCTGGTCACTCTGGTTCATGACTTTAATCCCAGAATTTTGGGAGGCAGAGGTGGGAGGATCACTTGAACTCAGGAGTTTGAGACCAGCCTGGGCAATATGACAAGACCCCATCTCTACAGAAAACAAAAAACAAAAAACAAAAAAACAAAAAAAAGAGAAAGAAAAATTAGCTGGGCGTCGTGCATGGCTATTGTTCCAACTGCTTGGGTGACTGAGGTAGGAACATTGATTTAGCCTAGGAGTTTGGGGTTAGTGAGCTATGACTGTGCTACTGCACTCCAACCTGGTTGACAGGGCAAAAAACACACACACACACACCCCCCAACCACTTTAATCCTTAAGCTACACTGGAAAAATGGCCTGGTTAAGACAACCAGTTGCTCACCTCTACTTACACCCACGGCAACAACAGAAAGCAAGGACCTCAAGAAATGTGTCTTAAGACTATTTTAGAGTTGCCTGATTCCTCAGTCTTCCAGGAAGAGAGTAGCTATGCAATGTTAATAGTTCTGACTTTTAATACCTTTTCTCACAACACCTTTAGTGCCTGTGAAGAAAGACACTACAAAAAGCAAACATACAATCCCATAAATAAAGGGCCACATTTCCCCTTGGCTGAAGCGACACTACTTTTCTCTTGGCCATTTTTCAGGGTTTATTAACTCTTTGAGGCCTGCCAGATGCCACATAGTAAATTACTGTTTCCATTGACGGGTGAATGCTCTTTACATGGTCAAGAAGCAAAGGCTGCAGGTTGTAAATTCTGGCCCCCTGGCAATTCACCAAGGAAAAATCTCTCAAATGTTCAATCTGCAGGGCATCTCAAAGATTATCCTGTCCATCTATTTATTTTACAAATTCAAGACTAGAGAAAAGGAGACACGTTGTGCTCAAGGTCACACAGCAGGGAAGGAGAAAATGCAGGCTGAAGAAGCTTCTGTCCCTAGTACAGAACGCTATTTGGTTTCAGTTGCAATGGAGGCCTGGGGCTAGGTTCTGGTACTGTTCAAAAACCAGAGCTAACCACGCACTCTGATTCTTTCTCATTCCCAAGCAAGAGTGTAACAACCTCTTGTTCCAAAGCAACCAGTGAAGAGCAAATTCCAAGGGGTGGCTGTGCTTGGGTGCTGCCAACACAGGAAATGGCAGCTGGGGTGGTGGGGAGGGTGCATGTCTTCATTTTGCTCTAAAATGTTGCAAAGGTTTGAGAGTCAGACAGACCTGGGCCGCAATCCTACCTGTCATTTTACCAAGGTGCCACTAGGGGCAAGTGACTTCACCTCTCTCAGCTCAGATTTGTTCTCTGTAAGATGGAAGAATAGTAGTATCTGTACCCAATGTCATTGTGCTACAATTAAATGAGATAATGCACGCAAAGCTCTTTGTGTTTCAGCCAGACGGCATACAAATGGTACATTGTTTTGGGCATCATCACTACTATTATTTCTATTCAGTGGACTCTTAGAATATCTCTTAACACCAAGTTTAAAAGGTGAGTTTTAAAAAAAATATTTGTTAACTAATGGAGTCTAACATTCTAACAGAGGCATGGATAGGTAAAGGTAGGACTTTGGCAAGATCTCATCCCCGTAAATGGGCGAAGTGCTTTTCTCTCCAAAGGTCCCAGAGAAATCAATCCACAGAGCAGTCATACATGTTGAAGATTCCTTCCATGGTGCCCCTTTCTCTCTTAGAGACTATTACTTATCAATATTGTCTCTTCTCACCAGAGTAAGAAGAAAGATGCTATATCTGAATGCCACATCCCTTTTCTCCTCCATCATTCCTTGCTTACACTTATTTTTTCTCAAGAACTCCTGCGTTTCTCCCTTGTCTTTTGTTATGCCATTTCTCTAAATGTCCTGAGTCACAGAAGCAGCGTCAATGATAACCATTACGGAATCCACAGTCACTCACTTCCCTGCCACGCCCTGCTCTGCTGTGAGAGTTGTCACAGTCCTTTGTCAAAAAACGTATCTCCTTATTGGCAATGAACCCACTTAGGGGAGGTTTTACAGGCTTCTCACAAAACGAGAATGGCTCTGAACAGTGGCAGCGACAACCAAAATATTGAGGAAGAAGGGAGAGAAAGCTTTACCAGGAAACAAGGGCTGTGACTTCAGGGCGTAAAGCCAGTGTTGACAAGGCCTGCCTGATGGCTGTTTATGTCTGGGACCACCCTGGCACTTATTACCATGAAAAGGAGCTGAGAGCGCCTGAGATTGGCAGGGAACACCAAGGAAGAAAGCGGATGTGGGAGTCACGGTCATCCCAGCCGGATGGGGCATTAGGCCATCCTCCCGTCCCCACTGCCCCCCAACACTCCAGCCTTTGCAATGCTACAAAGGTCTAAGAAAAGGAACCAAGATTCACATGTCAACTCTTGGAGCACAGTCGAAGGCTGCTGTCAATATGAGAACCAAGTAGGTGGCCCTGCATATGCTTTGTAAGGGAGATGGCAGGGCCAGGCAAATAAAGGGAGACAGCGAGGGGCTCACACCTTCTACTCCCACCCCATCGCCCCCAGGAATATGGGGGATAGGGCTCTCCAGTTCCCCAACCTTTGATCTCACAATGTAACAACTTCATATTAGAAGGGAAAATAAATTTCAACATTAAATATAGCAGTATATGAAATTAGTTATGCAAGCTATGAAACCCAAGTTAGGGCTCTTTTTGTTGTGCAAGAGTGGAAATATTTTACAGTTGGTTTCCCCATCAAGAAAGGAACAAAAACCAAGGAAATCCACAAATGTAGCACCTGGCGAATTCTATCGTGGCTATATCCAGGGATACCCTGGAGAACTGAAGACAACAATCACCAGGCAGTGTTACCCCTCATGGGGATAACAGGGCTCCATTACCCAGTTGATTCCTCATTCCCAAACACATTGCCTGTTTTTGTAGGACTTCTTTTCCTTTTTAAGGTTTACTACACTGCCCTACAAATGATTATTTGTAACCTGACATCAGCAGAATAATGATGTTCACATTTTTCAGGAAAGAGGTGAAGATAATACAAGGACCCACTCTGTGCCTGCCATGGGATTATTTATGAAAGCCGTCTGGAAGACAGGGAGGGCAGTGGGTGAGAGATTTGTTCCAGAGGTGAGTGAAGTTGTGTCTGATTAAGTAATTGGTGGGAAAGCTATGACTGGTAGAAACAGTGACCAAAGTTTCTTGGTACTCTCAAGGTGGACTGTGATTGAAGGCCTGGACTGGAGAGTTCAAGGCTACCTGGAGATGTCAGTCTGCTAGGAGATGACAGTGCTGGGGCAGACCCACTTGACATGACTTATGCTACTGTCAAAAGCAGTCAGGGGACAGAGCTGGAAAGCTTCAGCCACCCTCTGAAATGCTTCTGTAGAGAAGCGATCCATGTACCTAACCAATGTCTGCCCCCTGGATCTTGTCCTCATCCCAAAGAACTATCTATGTGTCAACAAGTCATTTAAAAGACACCGGGGACACAGTTCATTCCATTGCTTCCTCCAGTCTTGCTTTCTCTGACTGTCTAGCTCTTCCTATGTTAGCTCGATGTGAAAGGAGCATCTTTACAGGCCAGCATGTCAGGCAGACTATCCTGAAAATTTTATAACATTTTTTTGGGGAGCAGCTTATGTAATTAATTTACTTGTGGGGGGATATTAATGCCAACTCCAGAACTAAGATGTGCACATGTGTCTGAGCCTGTATCCAGAGAAATGTATCTCAGCAGCAGGGATAAAGGTCATTTTAACCATTATCGAATTAGATGCTCATCCTCCAATTTAGCATTGCTCTATCAGGAGTTTGGACAGCACACAGTCACTCTCAATATGCATTATTCAAATCCTTTGTGGCTTTTCTTGTCTCCTTTTCCTGCCTTCCTTTTGGTTAAAAAAAAAAAAAAAAAAAAAAAAAAAAGGCTCAAAAGTACCACTATGAAAGGATGGGATGAGAAGAAATAACCAGAGAAAATGTAAATGGCTCACAACACGGAAGACTTGGCATTTTCAAAGGCTAAAATTATGTTTGATGGTTTTCTGCAAATTCAACTGATTACTACACTACTCTGAGATGTATTCAGATGGAAATCGAAAGATCGAGGCAGAAGGGTGTAGTAGCTATGAACACAGTGTTAGGACAGTCAGACCTGGTCTGACTGGAGATATCTTTCTTTATTATTTTTTGCAAGATACTTAACCACTGCAAGCATCTATATTCAATTCTGTTTAACAGAGATATGAAATGATGATGCCTACACATCTCAAACTTAACATGTTCAAAATGGAAGTCCTGATCTTCCTCCACAAATCTGTTCTTCCTGTAGGCTTCCCCCTTTTAACTGGTGGCAACTCCATCCTTTCACCTGTCCAGTCCATAAAACTTGGGAGTCATTTTGACCCCTTTCTGACTCTTGCACCCCATAGTCAAACTCTCAGCTAATCCTTTGGCACTATCTCAAAAATTCTTCTGAATCCTACCACTTCTTACCACTTCCCTTGTGACCACTGTCATCTGAGCAATGCTTTCTCTCATCTGAGTTACTACAATGGTCTTACCACTTCCATCTGTGTTCCTCGTGTACCCTCTGCTAAATTCAGAAGCCAGAGTCAACCTTTAAAAGCAAATTCATGTTCCTACTTAGTGCCTCCACCCACCCTTTCACTGCCAGTCCCTTCCTATCTCACTCAAAGTGAAAACAAAAACTTCTTCCAATAGGCTAACCCTCCTTCCTCTCCTTGCCCAACAGTCTGCCTTCATGTTCGTCTCCCTCAGTTTTATCTGTAATTTTCTATCCTATCATTCACACCCTCTCTTCTAGCCACAGTAGTTTCTTTGCTATCACTAAGAGATGCCTGGTGTATTCTTGCTTTCAGGCCTTAACCTGTAATACTCTCCCAGATACTCACATGGCTTGCTTTTGTGTTTTCCCCTATCTTTGCTCAAATGTCACTTTCGTAATGGAGACTTCCCTAAACCGCCTTTAAATTAATTTAATTAAGTTCTAATTTAATTTAATCTAATTCCCACCTACTCTCCCCTACTACCTCCTATCCCCCTTCCCTAATTTATTTTTATCTATGGCAATTGCCATCCTTTTTCATAATATATATTTGACTTTTTTGTTTTGTTTGTGATTTGTAGCTTGTCTCCACTCCCCCACTAGAATGTAAGCATAATGAGTTCAAAGGTTTTTTTGTTTTTTTTCACTACTATATCTGAAATGCCTAGAATGGTACCTGGTTTATAAAAAACACTCAAACATTTATGGAATGTACAAATGAATTCATGAAACAAGTGAATAAATAATATCTAATAGAACCTAGAACCACTTATCTCACAAGAATAAAGATTAAGTAAACATTCTGCACAATGCTTAGTTTATTATTAGAACCAAATAAATAATGATTGTTGTCTCCTGTTTCTTATATCCATTCAGTCCAAAACTAGCCACATATTCCTGTGGTTTAATATTGAACTCATATCTACAGAACTAAATGCACAGGGGACATCCAAAGGGAAAATTATTTGAGAATATCATGTAAAACAAGCAGAAGCTAGGAACTCAGAATACTACACTGCCCTGCAAATGCAAGAAACATTGACAGTGCATTCTTAGCCACTGATCCCACCACATACCCTGAGCGTCATATAATGTTGTTTCCCCTCCCTGAAGATGTCATCTTAGAGCGACATTTTTGTCAGATGGGTGGAAAAATGTATATATACACATATATATATATAGAGAGAGAGAGGAAAAACAGAATACAATGAAATGCAATACGTAAAAATGGGTTTTATCCAGGCCAGGTATTTTCTTTCTTCTGGCTGGAAACATCTAAAAGCAGAAAACTGAAGATTCACTCTTCTGATCTAAAACAATGCTTCTCAGTGATCCTGACCAATTTTTTATAAGTTTTCTTCCATTTAGAAAAAGGCTTGCTTTCAAAGTATAGGATATTCAGGACTCTAAAACCAACACTGAGCCCAAGATTTTGTAGAGTGAATTTGATAGAATGAAATCATAGTCACTCTCCTGCAAACTCTCTACAGCCAGTTCCCACCAAGTCTACCTATTATGTAGAGTACTTTTTACCCAAATATTAGGATCAGGCCATGTCCAGAAAGACCAAATTTTCTTAACTCAGTAGGACCTTTCCTTACAAATGTACTAATTCTCATCATTTTAGGATGCTGTGAAAGTCCGGGGAAACTGATCTATTTCAAAGCTCTGGCCTGAGGTTGCTGGGTGACCCAGTCCAATTTTTGAGTTTCTTTGAAAGCCATTCAAAACCAAGTGAAATGTAAAAAAGGTCCTATTCAGAAATGCAAATATTCAGCTATCTCTGACTTGTGATAAGCAAAATAAACAAAATCAGGAATCTGGCTGAAAACCCTTGGGAAACATTCAGATCCCAAGGACTCAGTCCCAGGGACTTTTACAAAGCAAAAGAAGGCTGAACTGGTTTCTACTCAGGCTTGTTTCTTTTATGCATCACAAATCAAAATTCATGTTTCTAGAAGTTTTGAAAGCTCCCCAAGACAGGCAGTGGAAAAACATGGGGCTTTGGAGTCCATCAGGTCTGGATTCAATAATTACTGATTGCATAATTATTGGGAACCTTTCTTAACTTCTCTGAATCTCAGAGAAGTCCTATCTGCACAATGGACATCATAAGACCTATTCTGCAAGGATTATAAGAGGATTGGCAATAATGTATGCAAAGGGCCTGGTCAAGGCCATGGCTCTATCAGATGTTTAATAAATGAGGGCCTTTGTTATTTTTTTCCACTTCTAGTCAAATCCATTTGGCCAATTGCAAATGGGCGCATTTATGTGTCACATCAGGAAATGTAAGACAATTAATTGTCCATCAGTTGATAACTACTGAAGTGGAGAAAGTCATTCATTCAGAGCAGTGAGCTTTTTGGTGGTGGTGGTCTGTCTTTGTTTAGGGGCAATTTCTGTTTTTTTAAAAAAATTTAATTTTATTTAAAATATTAATCTATTTATTTATTTAGAGACCAGGTTATGAGACTGGCTAATTTTTGTATTTTTGGTAGAGATGGGATTTCACCATGTTGTCAAGGCTGGTCTCGAACTCCTGGGCTCAAGCAACCACCCGCCTTGGGCTTCCCAAAGTGCTGGAATTACAGGCATGAGTCACCACGCCTGGCCGAGATTTCTCGTTTTTTTAGGGATTCTTTCCTAGGCAAAACATTTGCATGTGCTCAATTTATAGCCTAGAATTACTGGTAAGATTATAGTTAGGTAAAAGTCAAAATTCAATTTCTAATTTTAAAGGGCTTTTCACATAGCCAATTGGTAATTTAAGGTTCCAATTAATTCTGAAAGGCAGCATCCACTTTCCTTATGGAAAACCAAGATCTCCACATTGGGCACCAGTGCATAAGTCTGTTCTTTAATAAACATTTCTGTAGTCTTCCATCAAATAAAGTTTGAACATTGCAGGGAAAATCCAATGTTTCATTAGAATGTAGGTTCCACCATAAAATTTCTGAGGTTGATGACAGTGTCTTGGGTTTATTTTCTTTGCCTTTCCTCTATCAGTAGATTTCGTCTCCAGTCTCAAAGCTTTGGAGTCACTACTAGTGTTTATGGCCATTGTTAATGACCTTTTTAAAGGAAAAGAGTTGAGATTGATTTTCCTTCTGGGACCAAAACATATCATCTAAAATGTTTTCTGACCCTCTGGTCTCAGAGTTGTGCCTGCCATTTTGAGTGTGTTTGTGTGGCATGGGGTTGGGGTTGGGAAATATATAGCATTTGCCATCTGCTAGAGAAGCAAAGATTTGCAGAGTGGAAAAGAGGAGGTACGAGGAGGTAGAACTGTAGAAAATTGCTTCCCCAGAAGTTCATGTATAGGAAAGTCAAGTTAATGCCACATATTTGGAAAAGGTGATCCCCTAGTATAGTTTTCTCTGATGGGATTTTTAAAAACCCAGATAAAGTGGAAACGTCTGACTGTGAAAACCTGGTGATCTCTACAACATAAGGATTTCATTTCCCTGAGAGGAGGAAGGGAATGATTTTATAACCTCAGACTTCTCTGATTTAACAAATAGGGACTTGGTATCAAATATGTCTGGGAAATGCTGACGATTCTACCCATCTAATGCCCATAGGAATATGGAAAGAGAAATTCTGCTGTGAGAAATTCATAGAACTACCTGGCAGAAAAGGAAGAGTGATATTGCCTCCCAGGGAACATTTGGCAATGTCTGAAGACATTTTTCACTGTCACAACCGAGGGGGTATGCTATTGGCATCCAGTAGGTAGAGGCCAAGGATGCTGATAAGCATCTATAATGTCCCAAACAGTCCCCACAACAAAAAATTATCTGGCCTCAAATGACAATAGTGCCAAGGTTGGGAAATCCTGCTTCATACCTATTCACATTCCATGGAACACTTTATGTACTGCTGTCTTAGTCCCTAATCAGAAATTCTCAGGTAGAATGCTCACTAGAATTAATCCTACTTCTAGAAGAGTTCCCCAAAGAGAAACTATATACTCAACTCTGACGCTCAAGTTGGACCAATTCCTAGATACTGCTGGCATATTCATATATTCAAATTATATCACTGATATGGGAAGCTCTGTGTGAAACATAAACCTAAAAAGGAATCTCTATATATGAACCATCAGTGCTATCACATAATACTAACATAATGAACATGATGAGGATATAACCCTTGTTTCTTAGAAATGCCCACCCACATTTATGCTGTTCTTTTGAAGTTTATTACTCTTGTCAAAGTTACCATGCAGAATGTCTATTGATCAGCTGGGCACATCTGTAAACACTTACAATATCTGCCACTTCTTTTAACCCTCACCCCCACCCCCCAAAATGAGTGATGCTGCTTGTTGATTTGCAGATTCATGTCTGGTGAGACAAGTTTGAGACCTCGTATTTTCAGCTCATCCTTGAAAATCCTGCTTGGATTTGACTGACCTTGATGGCTCCCTGGAATCTCACCTACATTTTATGGGAAATTCAACTCTCCAGAGAGAAGAGCTTTCAGATAGCTATGGGACTTGCAACTATGACTTTGAACTTTCACTTTTGAATGAGGCTCCAAATGTCTCAATGGTGGCACTATTTCCAGATTTGGGGTAAGCCAATTCTTTGTTGTTGGGGTTGTGCTGTGCATTGTAGACTATTAAGCAGCATTCCTGGCCTCTACCCACTAGATGCGCATAGTACTTGCATACCCATCGTAACAACCAAAACTGTCTCCAGACATTGCCAAATGTCCACTGGAGGCTAAAATCACCTCCCAGTTGAGAACTATTGAATTATACTAAAGTTCTCAGAAAGTCTTTCAGCAAGTTCTAAATTGATTCAAATTGACTTGGTGAGGTCAGGGCACACAGAGATTCTTTGTGGAAGGGGGTTGTAAAGGGCCTGCAGAACATCCACTCAACGAAGTCAAGGGCTACAGCTAAAAGGGTTGGGAAGCCCCCATCTATAGAAAACGTGCCGTGTACAACGTGAAATCAATTCCCATGCACAACAGTGAAGATCCCAATTACAATGAACAAACACGTTCTTCTGAACAGCACTTCCTCCCTGACATCATGTCCATGACCCTGCACCCTGCAGGGGTCTCGGATATGTTATGTCTGATTCAAAGACAACCAAAAAGAAGGAAATAATGATTTCACCAAGAAAAGACACATACCAAGGCAGGAATAGGTGAGTGGGCTAGGCGGGACTTTTATTAATCTCAAGGAAAACAAACAGCACACATTTTTGGGAAAATGCTTTCATTTTCAAAGGAATCTGGATGTGGACTGGGTAGCAGTCGATTAAAAACAAGGGGGAGTCTGCATATGGCCAGATATTTACTGGAATTTACTAGGAAGAGATGCAATGAAAGTCTAGATTCCCCTGGGAAAAGGGAAGCAAAAACATGCACCATTCCCAGAAGCCTTTCAGTTTAGCTGCATGGGTGGGATGGGGAGGAGGGAGGAGGGAGGAGGAGAGAAGGCTTAGGAAAGAGAAATCATGGGAAAAAGCCAATAAAAAAGTAGGAAAGATTCTATTTCTGCTGAGCTCTGACTGCCACACCCCGCTCCCTTTTTTTTTTTTTTTATCACATTACAGTGCAGATCTGAGATTAAAAACAGCTTCCTAGAATGTGTTAGAATTTTTAAAGTTGTGAAATAAATCCAGATCTACTCTTTATTTCCTCGTGAAGGAAAATACACACTCTGAATATATTTATGTTAAGAAATTTTATAAATTAACTTATGTTGAAAATTTTCCAACTTACAGAAAGATTGCAAGAACATCATAAAGATCTCCCTTATCTCCTCATCCTGAGTCCCCAATTGCCAACGTTTCACCACATTTCCTCCTCCCATCTCTTTCTATATGCTATTATCATTTTGTCTTTCCCTGAACAATTTGAGAGTAATTTAGAGACATAACATCCCATCATCTCTAAAACTCTGTTTCCTCAAATCAAGGACACTCTTTTACATAAATACCATACGACTCTCTAAGTCAGGATATCATCATTATTAATACAACAGCACTAAATAATCCTATGTCTTTCTTTTTAATGATTCCCTTCTACCAGTTAGCTCTTTACTTCCATATTTCTGGGCTAATGTGATAAGGGGTTCAGCACCTGAGTAGCTGAGCTCATTCATTCATTTCAACATTGTTTATAGTATGCCTAGTTTGAGAAAGGCACCCAGTTTGAACTGTGCGTTTCATTAGGCAGAAGGAAATTAAGGTATGGGGCAATTAAATAAATGATTGGGGAGACAGGTTTTTCACTTAAAATGTGTTGGCTCTGTCTATATTTCTTCCTCTGTCCTAGCAAAGAAAAAAGAAGCAAACACAGTCTGCTTTTTCCCTGTTATATTTCCCTCTGTTCATTTTACCAAGTTCCCAAAACATAACTGTTTTATTCACCTGCCACATGGACTAAGGAATACAGAGGTAGTTGTGAGAATGAGGAGTGATGAGAGGAAGAGGATGCAAGAACAGGGTTCAAGGTGGTTGACTGTCCTACCAATGGGAATGAACAATACTCAGCATTGCTAAAAGAAGAGTTCAGTCCCTGTAGCTTAATTTTAGCTCAATAAATAGTTTGGAAGACATTCCAATGCATTGAATATGCTTTATTTCAACCAGAGAGTTATTATGGTGAGATTACATTTTAGTAAATTTTATCATTTTTCATAATTCACTTGTAAGTGCTATAGCATCTTACTTTCTGCAAGGAAACTCATCACCATGAACATCTATAAAGTCTCCTAACAGGCTCTAACAAAATCTATCATCCTGACTATCTATATACCTACTAAATACTTAGATTTATTACCTCAAGTTATTCCATTTATATTAAAAATGCCAGAGATAGCACCCAATATGTGCTTAATACTGGTTGTTGCTTTTTTCTTAAAATCTTCTGAAAACCCCAAATCTTGCTCTTTTACTTGGTTTAAGACAATTTTCTTATATTCATTCCCGATTTTCTTTGCTTATCCCCTAGAGCAAAACTTGTAAATGGCTCAAATTCATTTCGGAACATTTCAAATATTAGTAATTACACTCTGGGATAACATAAAATCTTACATTGTAGACATACTCTTTCCACTCAGGTTACATTTTACCATTTCATCAACTAAACAATGAGATGAGGGGATTATATCTTGGCTTAAACCAGTAGCTTAAAATTCATAAAATCCTAAGTTCAAATCCTAGTTCAGCCACTTCCCAGCAGTGAGACCTAGAGACCACTACTGAGCAGTGAGATCAACTAAGCAACTTCTCCGATGGTGCTGACTTCATCAAGTAGAGAGGATTAAGTTAGACAAATGTGGGTCAATTGTTTCGCATAATTCCAAGCTCAAAGTAAATGTTCCAAAATGTAAGTGGCTGTTATAATAATAATAATAATAATAATAATAATAAAGTCCTCCCTATAATTATGGGAGGAAATACATTGTGTAAAAAATTAAGTGGGAAAAAAATCTGCTCTTTTGTGGATAACTGAAGATATCAATTCATTCACTTTCTGAGATATTTCAGAAGAAAATGGCTTAGGGAGAATCATCTGAACTATTTCTCATTTTAGTGCATAGACAACCTGAGAATGAACATAACAGATTAATCAGTGCTTCTGAAAACAGACCATCTGTCAGATTATAGTTTAATTCAGGATGTTGCCCTAAAGGTAGGGAAAACATTCTATCTGGCCACTGAGAAAGAGAACTGATAATTATCAGTCAATTTGCAGTCAATGTTGTTGCATAAATTTAAATTTCTTGGGGCCCTCAGTGTAGAGTAAAAATGTGAATGAATAAGAGTTTTTTTTTTTTTTTTTTTTTTTTTTTTTTTAACACTGTGGACATTAAGTTTTGCAAAACTAATTGACTACATTTACAGTCATGGAGGAGAAACATTGCCTCAACTTGGTTTCTTCTGATATGTCTTTGAAACAGAGCCCTGCAAAGCTAATCTGCTCAACCTTCACCTACTGGGTTCAATGAATATGAAAAGCTGCCTTCCTGAAACTTTTCCTTCAAAGAGGGAATGATCTCTTGGAATTCAAGCTTCTACAAGGTGGCTACCTGGTGTTTTCCACTTTTGCCTTCTCCTAAAAAGCATCAATCAAGCCTTGCCCTTTCAACCCACTGAACACATAAACATGCTTTCTCCTTAACTGAACTTATGACCACGATGAACTTGAACTCAGATGCACAAGAGGAGAGTTTGTTTTAACAGCTGCTTTTACAATGAAGCCCTGGAGTTACTACTCTCAAGACCCCTGGTTCTGATAGGCCGTCTTTTCACTGTCCTCTGCATTTTCGAATGCCCAGCTGTCAGGGAACACCCACTGAAGTTTTCCAAAACAAAGGCATGAAACACAAGAAAGGCAAGAGAATGCTAATCACTGGATACATGGGCATCTTATGGGGGGACCCCTTACATGTGGAATAGGGTTTTTCTCCCCAATTTATTTTTATAAATTTATTTATCTCTTTGCTAGTTTATTATTAATTGTTAGAGATGTCCTGTTGCCTGAGGTTGCCCTGTCCAATATGGTAGCCACCAGCAACAGGTAGCTATTTAGAGTAATTAAAATTACATTAAAAATACAGTTTCCTTGTCACTTAACCATGTTTCAAGTGCTCAGTATTTAACCACATGTGGCTAGTGGCTTCCATTAAAGGAAGGCAAAAATAGAGAACATTTACATCGCTGCAGAAAGCTACTAGATTCTTTTGGCCAAGGCATAAGCTCTTTCTCATAGGAGAAAGGGGATGCAGATCTTGCTAAGAGTGATGGATTTCTGGGTTCAGCCTACATGAGTCATCTTCCATACCACCCCTAGACATGCTTTCCTTGGCTGCCAATTTTCTATTTTATAAATTTCAGGAAAGAGAGATTATGGTCATTAAAACGATTCATAACAATGATCCCACTTTAGAGAAAACAACAGCAACAAGCAAAGAAGATGGTGTGGAGATCCACACATTCCACATCTTTTAATTGGTACCCATTAAATAACAAAGGGAAAAAGTACCCTCAGACCACAACTCTCCACCTTGTGTGGAGGCCAAGAACCCAGTAGGGAAAAGGCTGAAGGTTAGGTTCTCCACTTATCCTGGCTCTTAGACCACTGAACTCACATTTGGGTTCTAATAGAATGGTGATTGGAAGCATATTCTCTGATAGGAGGTTTTTAAAAGTTCCATGCCATCAGCCAGGCAGCATCTGTCACTTAAAATGACTGGCCAGTTGCACATTTAAAAGCAAAGATAAAATTGCTAATTTATACTTACTGAATAAATGTCATCAGTATCCATGAAGGTACCTACCCTAATAACAGGTTGTAGTTTTATTGTAATGGTGATGGTGAAGCTGCCAGGAAAACCAAAGTATCAGTTCTTTAATTACATGTGTTTAGTATTCACTTAATACTAAAATTTCTCTTGCTCCCTTAGAACGAAGAGCTCTAACTTGTTCACTGCTGTATCCTTAGCACCTAGAACAGTCCCTGGCCTACAGTAGCCACTTAGAAAGTATTTGTTGAAAATTGAATGACTGTTTTATTTTATTTTTTAAAGAAATGACCAGAGTTTTTTTTTATCCTCCCCCAACCACCAACCCCTGGTATTAAAATAAATCTTCCTCAACTGCCATCACTAATCGCCAGGATTCCCTCCTAGCCAATTATGCTTGGACTGAACCTCTACCTCCCACTCCACATTCCAAAGTTTCTATTTCTTTCCATTCCAGAAGGGCAACTCCACAACAGGAGTGAGGGAGAGGACCTGGACTCCTCCTCAGAGTCCAATAACCCTCCTAATCCTGCTCCCCCGACCCATGGACTTTTTAAATCCATGAAAATAGAATCTGTCAAGCTACCACGAAATAGCATCAGAAGGCAGGATCAGTCTTTCATAGGCATATAATCTCTGTAAATACTGGAAAAAGATTATTAAAAGCCTAAGTTTTGTCTCCAGTGAAATAGATGCAGGCAAGTATTTTGATTGTTCTGAACACATTAGAGATGAGTGCTACACAGAACTAAGGTAAACTTTGTAAATTCATATGTCGTAACACTTTGTTCCACAAAAAACGATCTTATTTTTTATACTCCATACTGATACAGCCAAATAATGTGGCTCTTGTTTTTTAAAGATGCTAGCAATATGTTTAAACATGTCTTCATTGTAATAAAAATATCATATTTTATAAAAAATTCATATGCATTTAATGTGATATTCCTTATAGTCAAAATCTTGATGTCATCCTCCTAATCTGGCTAAAAATGTATCCGTAAAATGAAAGAAAGGAATATTTTGCCATTCCCTAAACAACAGTTGTTTGAAGCTTTTGTAATTCCTGGTTATGGGAATTTACCAATAACAGGAATGAATTTGGATTTTCTTTTGCCGGAATAAAATGGACAATGTCACAATTAGTTAAATAATGTTGAGGCTAAATGAAGTTTGAGTTTTAGGCATATCCTTTATAGAATATAAACAGGAGCCTAAAAGTTCATTCTGAACACAGGTTGTTTCTTTCTGCCAAAACAAGATTAATAGTCAGTACCCTATCAACGAGATCCTATCACGGAAGTAGATTATCTGCTAGTCAAATGGGTTTCTAACAGCACCTCCCTCATAGATTAAAACCAGGTTAATGTGATGTGTATTTGCTTAATTTGGCTTGTTACAGCAAACGTTAGCTATTGTTATCTTCGTTTCCTTTGGAGAAGTTACCTTATTTCTCACCTTATTAAAAATAAAGTCTAACTCATATAGGGACCCTCCTTACCTTGGTCCTTTCACCCATGAATACCATAATAACCTATACTGCAAAAAGGAGGCTCAGGAGGGGGATGAGGTTCAATAGGCCTCCGGGTCATTTCTATGATTTAGATTTTTTTGAAAAGGGTAGGCTCTCTTGAAACTTCCAAGGTAGTTGCTGTCATATTTTATTTTCCTTTAATAAGGAATGCTTTCTGAAATGTATTGCAGTGAACAAATAACAAAATTGACAAATGCTGTAAGCTTTTTACAGTTATCTGAACACACAGAATAAAGTATAATCAAATTTATGCACATTAGGTTTGCTTTTTCCTGTACCTAGCTGTCTCTTATGTGTTCAGAACCATTTCTTCCAATCACCTTTTTTTGTCTTCTGGCTATATTTTGTCATTATCTACAAATTCAATAAATGGAGCATGCATATTTCATAGTTGAGACTCAATAACTCAGGACAACAGTATTAGAAAAGAAAAAATACCCAACAAAATGTTAAGCCTCATATATTTTTGTTTATAAATCTAAGCATCATTTCCAACTCAGAAATACGTTTTTAAAGTATCCCTTTAAAATACATACTTGAATCTGTCTAATTACACAAAGCTAGATACTTGGCTACTCAGATTTGAGGGAGGGGTTGTACAGGTTGGAGGGAATTTACAAAATTAAAATGTATCTTTTTAAAACCAAAAGAAACATATACATTCATTTCTAACCCACAGAGCCTACTTGCCTTTACAGTCTGCTGATAAACACTGATTTTTTAAACATTGTATATAAAATTAAATAACATGAAAAAATAAATATGCTTTATTATATAACACATAGAAATCTGTACTGCTCAAAATATTCAGAAAATTCTAGGTGTGGCTGCTTAAAACTGTGTTTAGAAAATATGGTAGTGATATTTACAATCTTTATTTCTTCTAGGGAGAGAAACAGTGAGGTTATAAAATACTGACATCAAACATTTTCTCTTCCTACCTACAGAAGCTGCAAACTTTAATACGAAAATGAGGTAGACACAAATTCATAAGTTAGCCAGGCAGAAACAAAAGCACAATTCCTTCGTGAGCTCATAAATTCTCATTATTTGGGTCAACAAGCATTATTCCAATGCACCTAAAGCAAGGCTCAGAGAACATTTTTAGGTTTGTCATGAAAACCCCAAACAAGCAATTTCTCCTAAGGAAAAGCACAGTTTCCAAGGTGATCAGCAAGCAGGTTGACAGGACAATGCACAAAGGAATGCTGAAGACCCATCTTGGATATATGCTATCACCTAGCGGACTTTTAATCTGTGATTATCTATATGAGTTAGCTTTCTCTAGAATGCTCTGGATTTTTAGCCTACTTTCTGCTGTGGTTTGACGGTATAGAGCTCTCTTTACAATTTACTCCTCTAGTCATAGGACATATGCATTGTCTCCTTAATGTCCTGGGACTGACTGCAGGAGTCGACTGAAAGGCATGTGAGTTTAAGAACCTTATTTCAGGCTGGGCATGGTGGCTTGTGTCTGTAATCTTAGAACTTTGTGAGGCCAAGGCGACAGACCACCTGAAGTCAGGACTTTGAAACCAGCTTGGCCAACATGGCGAAACCCCGTCTCTACTAAAAATACAAAAATTAGCCAGGTGTGGTGGTAGGCACCTATAATCCTGGTTACTTGGGAGGCTGAGGCATGAGAATCGCTTGAACCTGGGAGGAGGAGGTTGCAGTGAGCTGAGATCACACCACTGGACTCCAGCCTGGGCAACAGAGCAAGACTCCGTCTCAAACAAAGAACCTTATTTCAAAAACAAACATTACCAAAAAAAAAAAAAAAAAAAAAGAGTCCAAAGGCCCATTTTAAAGAGGACAGAAAAGGTTGAATTTCTGGAGGATGTTTCTCACCATCATGATTCTTAAATCCGCAATGACTTGAGCCAGAACCAATGGCTGATCTAAGATGGGGACTTAAACCCTAGGTTCACAGAAGCTTCATTTTAGGGATGCTGGAAGCTATATTAATAGTGATTTGGGGTTTCTTTTCTAAATACTGCTCTTTAGTAACAAGCGTTGAAGTAGGCTATCTCCATTTTGACCTTGGAGAAGGCTAATTCACACAGCAGTAGTTGCTTATTGACATCGTCTACTGCATGGGAGTACTTGGAGAGAGAAAGCAACCAGGCAGAAGGACTAATTGCTACCCTTGGTCTCTGATAAATCTAAGTTGCTTGCTGTTGAAAGCAACATGTTAGCACCTCCAACATACTTTTTGTTGTTGTTAGTTTCACCGTCAGTTACAATGATGAAGCACCATGGAAGTGGCTTATGGCTATTAACACAATTACTGAGGTATGCTTACATTTGGAATTACTAAGATATTACACCAAAGCATCCACAGAAATAAACTTACAACCAAAATCAAAATTCTACAGTAAGAATCTGAAAGACTGCCCTCTCACTCGTATATTTAATTCCTCTCACTCGTAATATTTAAGAAAAGTAATATATTACAAAGATATCTATTTAAAGAAAATGCTTTTGATTTAATTTTTTAAAATCACAATTAAAAGCCTTGCAGAAGTGGCCTTGCTCTTAGACTATAGAGGCTTTTAAACACATATTTGAATAATGATAACTTTATAAAGAAACCATTGAAATCATATAGGTGGCAAAATGAATTTAAAAATGCATGCACTTGCTTCTGTGCATACTAGAGTATTATAATTTCTTTCTCTCTCTTTCTTCCTCTGTTTCAGAAAACTGTGTGCAGGCCCAAGGAGAACAACTACATGAAATAAACCTATGTTTTCAGTTACAATAATTAGCAGTTCCTGTTTTAAAATTTAAATATTTATGCTCTTAAAATGTCTGCAGGAGAGGGTAGTGATCCTGTGTAAAAAAAAAATTAGCGTATTTAGAAAGTGTTTAAGGAAGAAAATACCATGGAAATTAATTTACAGTTCTCTAAGAGTTATGTTTTTCCCCATTTTCCCAAATAATTCTTCCTGGAGAGGTAAATATAGAATAATCAATGGAACTGAGATGATCAATGGAATTGAGTCTGGGAAGGGAAATGCAGATTTCTTTTTTTCACCAAACCACAAGAACATACAATAAATAGGCTTGTGTGTTTCTTCCTAAAGGTTAAGAGATTTTTTTTTTGGTCAAAATTAATGAACTACTACTTTTTGGAGAGCTAGTAGACTTTCTAAAACATAACTCTGGCACTGGTATTGCTGTTGGTCAAGTGAACTGGTGAAAATATAATGAGCTCAAGAGGGAATTTCACGAAAAATAATATATAATAGGAGATGCGGGAAGTTGGGAATGTCAGAAGATGTTCCTGACATTCTAAGGTTATTTCTGATCTTCAGAAATGTTCATCTGGGGAAGGTGCCATTATTGTAGGGAAAATGCTCCTAGTGAACTGACTAGAGTAACAACAGATCAGAGCTCTCTGACTCAGAGTGGCATTTCTTAAGTTCTGGAAGAAAATACTTACAGTCCAGCTAAATAGTACCAGTGGAGATAATGCTCCAAATTCTTCTAGATTTCTACTTAATAGGAAGTATGTTGATTATATAGTTAGTGTTATACCTGCAGACATGACCCCAGCCATTGGAACCCTTGACTCTTAGAAATGTCAACAGGTATTAACCATGTCACTTCACTTAATCTACTCTTTAGCTGGTTTCAGGGATAGTTAAGACTTCTCAGAACCATATTGGGTAAAAACCATTCTGGATATGACTTAATATAATACTTAATTCAGCTTCAGTGCAATTAATGTATTTACAGGACCATTTTTACTCTATTTACATGAAGCAGCCCTAACAGCTAGCTCCACAGCTTATGGGCACAACTCAGCCAAAGTATAGTTTTGACACAGCTGATCCTTCTGTTTGCCAAGAGCTGCCCCTGAAGTTTGCATCATATTTACAGTGGCAAACCTGTTTCACCATGTCAGCTGCTGGCTAAGCAGATAGCAAAGGAAGACTAGGACCAAAGCAAAAAATGGTCCCAAATGGGCTTCCTGTCTCTCTGCAAGAGAGAGAACATTTCTGACACCCTGAAAGGCACCAGGTCACTTGTTCCATTTTTGGTCTTTTGCATTTTCAAAACGATTTTAGTCTATTTTGTGGGCACAGCCTTTGTAAAAATTATGTTCAGAGCTGTACCTGAGTCACACAGGCAAATTACAGTCACTGAAGAAAAATTGCTTTGGCCTCAATAAGCAGGTATCTTTCCCAAAAAGTCAAAACTACTATAGCTTAGAAAAGGAAAGAACATGTGCTATTGAGTTGTCTGTTAAAATCACTGTGTGTGTGTGTGTGTGTGTGTGTGTGTGTGTGTGTGTATTTAGGCTAAGAAAAGGCAGCTACTTCTTGGCACCAGGTCCTATATGAGGTACACATATTCTGTAAAGTCACTTTGGCAGTATCATAAAAAGTTAATTCTATTATGCGCCAATATGGAGAAAATAATAGACTATTTATAGCAGAGTTTCTGGGATGCCCTTGTAAGTGTGACAATTATCTGCCGCAGAGGAGTGTCCCAGAATACCTTGAAATTAGATAGTTTGGTTAACAAACATGAATAGTTAGGGCCGTACCGAGCTCCAAGGGCCAGTACTCCATGCAGCGTCGTGTGGACAAGCATGTGTGTTACACTGCTCACGATCGGGAGGTTTATCAAGAATTTCACAGCTCAGATCTGGAAACCGTTCACCGTTGGACCGCTGACAGACCACCAGTCTTGTTCTTATGCCTCCACCACATAGCTTAGTGCACTGGAAGAAGGAAAAGGAAGGCTGCAGTTATTTTGTCTGAAAGGCCAATGACAAAGTTTCTTTCTCTCTAATTTCATAGCCAAACTCAATTATGGCATTGGGCAAGGTAAGCCTCTGACAGATGGAACCAAGGTGAATTACAATAGAGATACGTTAAACAGACCAAGGCTCTCCTCCCCTAATG
This sequence comes from Macaca thibetana thibetana, assembly GCF_024542745.1. Classification (NCBI taxonomy): domain Eukaryota; kingdom Metazoa; phylum Chordata; class Mammalia; order Primates; family Cercopithecidae; genus Macaca; species Macaca thibetana. The sequence continues at coordinate 118,965,571 of NC_065579.1, forward strand.
GCAGGTATTAGTTATTAAGTGCTTTCTCTTCACTTGCACTGAGGGCTTTTGCATATATTATCCAATCAAGAGGAGTATAATTATTTGTCCCATCTTATATATGAAGCAAGTAAGGTGAAGGGAGGTTAATTAACTCGATCAAGGCCAATCTGTTAGCAAGTAACAAAGATTTTTTTTTTTTTTTTTTTTGAGACGTAGTCTTGCTGTTACCCAGGCTGGAGTGCAGTGGCATGATCTCGGCTCACTGCAACCTCCGTCTCCCAGGTTCAAGCGATTCTCCTGTCTCAGCCTCCCAAGTAGCTGGGACTACAGGCGTCTGCCATCGCACTCGGCTAAGTTTTTGTATTTTCAGTAGAGACAAGGTTTCACCGTGTCAGCCAGGATGGTCTCGGTCTCCTGACCTCGTGATTCCTCCCACCTCGGCCTCCCAACAAAGATTCTTTGAGAAATACCAAACCAAACCAAACCAAAAATAAACAAACAAAAACTACCCAATACCAAACAAAGGAGATAGTGACTTAACCGGTTCTATTTTCTGGTAACTTCCAAGAAGCTGTCACCAATCCTTGACTCTTCTCTGACTCCAGTCTCCATAGCCCTTTATGACGCTAACCTATTTTACTGTATCTCTGAATCTGAGGACAACTATGACTTTCCCCTTGGATGAATAAACAGTGTGGTGGGAACACTGGATAAGGTTCTGACTCCTGGCTAGATCTAAACTTCTGAGGCAGGAACACGTTGTGTTTCTTGGACAGTGTTGCCACGCTCAAATCCAGCAACACTGACATTTGGTTTCCCTGCTGTGTCAAGGCCAGATCTCCCACAGAATTTGGAATGATCTGGTCTGTGCTGACAGCAAAGCATCCCAGCAAGTTCGTGTACTCTCCTGGCTTGAATCCAATTACAGAAGCTTAATCACAGGCCCCACAGGACATAACTTTTCGAGGAGGTTTTGGGAAATCCACAATACATGAGTCACAAAGCCTCATTCCCTTTTCTTTCTCTTCAACAAAGCTCTCCAGAATGACATAACTGTCAATGAAAGTCAACAATAATCCCGTTATGACTGCCTATGACTACTAGGTTATGTGGCTGAAACCATGAACTGTGGACACGTGATTTCATTTAGCCAAGCGTGTGGACTAACACGCCCATCGATCTCATTTGTCTTTTTCCCCCTCGTGGCACTGGCACCTCCCAAGTGTTATTTCTCATGTTTTATTTGATAAATGTTATAGTCAAGACAGAACAACTCAACAAACTTTAAATATGTGCTCTCCCTGTGGATTCAAGAATAGAGAGATATACTCTTAGTTAATTAAACACAAAGCAATAAGCATCTAGGCCCTATGTATAATATGGGCTCAAACCCCCACTTAATCACACTATTATTAATAATTATTCTTAACATTAATTATTATTATAGTATCAGTTGATTAAAGGCTATGTGCTAGGCATTTGATAGATACTACCTCATATAATGGTCATAAATACTAAGAGGTTGGTGCTATTATTATCCTTATTCACAGATGAGGATATAAATATTTGGCAAAGATACTACATTATTTGCTGAGGTCACAAAACTTTTAAGAGCCAGAGCTGGGAACAGGACATGGTTTCCTCAGCTTCCAGTACTAAATTGCCCCTTATCAGTCATCACGGGCAACTCTGAAAAGGTAGTAGCTAAAGAATTCCATATTTGAGAATACACAGCTAACTACTCACTTCCGCAATAAAAACATATCATCTTTCATGAGAATTATAACACCTATTCAATCTGGCTTCATTAGGAACTTGGAAGGTTGGGAGACATTATGCCATGGGAACAGGGCATAACACAAACACCCCAAAACTATTAAGAAGAAAGAGGGCAAGACTTCCATGGACCGGTTTAACACATATTTTCAATCACTTTAAAAGCATCTACTTTTTATTCATCAGAGGTGAACAAACAACTTAAACCAGTATTTATCTGTATTCTCTTCTAATTTTGCTCACCTATGTACCCAAACTCTTAGTGGTAATAGGAACACTTAAAAATAAGTCCAGAATTTAAGAAGACAGGTTTCCTAGTTAATCGCCACTCCAGAAGCTTCTATTAGAGCTAGTTCTTCTTCCTTAAAATAAAATCTGAATGATAAATACAGTTTGGTTAACACAATTCCCCTGTGTTTATAGATAGATAGTTCACTCTCACCTCTCCCCAGTTGCCATAAGCCCACTGAGGACAAGGGCCGGATTCACAAGCTCTTTGCTCATCAGGTTTTATTCTCTCCACACAGTCGTTTGCGGTGTATCCATTTTCGTCCTGACATACAACAACACGCCGCTGGGATCCGCCAGCACAGGTACTGGAACACTAAACACATCAGTTGACAAGTTAATTCTTACCTCAATCTCCATCTTAGGGACACAAAAGCAGCTGGTTGAAAGGTTAAGACAAACGTGCTGAAAAGCATTTTCAACTCATCCACGAAGGACAAAAAGCAATCAGGAAAACCTGACAACTTCCCCATTGTGGGGTTGTTTCATGTACATATCCTATAGACACACCTGGAGGGCAGAAATGTGTCTTCTCTTCTGGCATGCCTTAGGCCCTCCACAGGGGTTCCATAAATGCCTAATGTGACTTCCAAAGCAGGCCACTTACTGTCTTTTTCCCCTCTGCATCTCTAAGAGGCACAGAGGTGTGGATGGACACCACAGTTTATTTGAAAATTCTTTTCAAAACTTCAAGTGCCTATTTAGAACCAATATTTGATTTCCCTTTCAACACAGAGGTCAAATTACATGCTTAATGAATTGCCAGTTGTTGAAATTAAGCTTCTGTATGAACTCATTCAATTACTCCAGGAAAACATCATGGAATGTCATTTAGACATCACTTCCTAGCAGATAAAGTGTTCCTTTCTCTCTGTTTACAACAGCCTGAACTTCGGTGGCTAATGGTAGCAAGACTTGTTTTATAAAATATTTTATATTTTACTTCCTCAATGAACTTAATTGAATTTCATCACGACAAACCTCTCTTTGGCCGCACTTTCAGCCTAACACCCTCTCTTTCATAGTTTGTTATGGTGTTGTGTGTATTTCATTTCATTTCCCACATGAGCTTCTCATAGCTCACTTACTTATTTACACCTGAAGTGTTTTCTTCTTTCCATAATTTCCTTATCTTTTTAAACCCAAAATGTTTGCTAGTGTCCTTTACTCTGACACTTGTAAAATCAGTTTGCCTATAAAATAACCATCTGGTCCTCAAAGCAATGTATTTCTCACAATTTATCAAGACTCAAACTGCATTTGCAAGCATGTTGTTACTTCCAGTTTCTGAAGGCTGATTTTTGTTTTCCAGCAAATTGTAGCTCATATCAGTGTTATTTCAAAATAGGCTCGATCAAACATTGCTTCTTGCTGGTCAACTTCTTCCGTATCAAGATGTGAATACATTTTGTTGCTTATTGAACTGGACCACTGTTAATTTCCCTGCCCATGATGGTCAAATTATAAGTGTTTTTAAATCAGTACCTGCACTTTCATTTTATATTGGGTTTAATTTTTAAATTTAGAGCCAGATAATAGATTTATTAGTTCCTCTTGAGAAAATATTTAGGTATTTTTCAAGTTATAAAAATGTTACCTTTATTCTTTGAGGATTCTGGTATACTTACTCTAAATCTGAAAATATTCATTTCCTACTTTTTTTTTTTTTTTTTTTTGAGGTGGGGTTTTGCTCTGTCATCCAGGTTGGAACACAGTGGTATGATCACAGCTTACTATGGCCTCCACCTCTCAGCTCAAGCAATCTTCCCACCTCAGTCTCCTGCATAGCTGGAGACCGTCAGTGTACACTACCACACCAGGTTAAAATTTTTAAATATTTCGTAGAAACAAGGTCTCACTATGTTGCCCCAACTGGTCTCGAACTCCTGGCCTCAAGCAATCCTCCTGTCTTAGCCTCCCAAAACGCTGGGATTACAGGAGTGAGCCACCATGCTTGGCCTTACTTCCTACCTTCCTACTTTTAAACAGCTTAGTACATAATAAAAAACAGAGAACTATTATTTTAATTAGCTTTGTTTGGGGACCAGAATTTAAAATGTTAGGAAGGGCCTTTCACGGTATAAATAGATTTGTCATCTATATCTTGGTCCTTGGGTTTTCTCCTTGATAATATAATCTTGTATCATTCCTTTATTATGTCACCTGTCAGCTTTATTGCCCGAGTAAAATATCAGGCTCCTTGAGGAAAGGCTCAGTGTTATAACTTGTGTCCCTATTATGTCCCATAGTGCTGGTCACAGGATATACTACCTGGTCCAGTTAAAGATTCTGGAAGGAACAGCTCTAGAAACTCCATGGTATTCTCTCTCCAATACAGCTGATGGGTATAAGGATGAACACCTGATCCACAGCCAACCAATCCACTGGCCACCCAGGGAGCAACTGGATGCTTCCTACTGAGAATCCAACTAAAGTGCTGGTGACAGCTCTCAACTTGGGTCAAGCAGTTGCACTGCACATTCTTGAGCTGTCTGAACGCTGAGCCTGCTTGGGTATTTATACTCCCACAGACAGATGAAGTATTGTATATAACCTTTCTCCAGGTCTAATTTTGCCATTATTTGATTAACAGGGATTCTTAGTTCCATTCCTCCATGTTGCAGACTTTCAGTCTGGACTTTTGTTAACAAAGTCCCCTGTCCTCTTTAAATGACAACATTTTCTTAGGTAAACATTTTTTTGAACAAACTTTGTATCTATTACTGAAACGCACTTGAAATTTGTCATCCACAATGGACAAAATAAAGGAGAATGGCCTTTAGAGAAGCAAAGGGTGATAGACATTTGTTTTTTTCTACCTGCTCAAATCAACATCCTTTTCCTTACATCTGGCAGCCCAATTTCCTTTAAGAAAACATTCCTCCCCACAGCAGATGCCATCTTGGTCTATCAATTAAGACACTCTGCCCTATTGTGGTCAGAGGTGGACAACTGGACTTTCCTGGGAATTTGAATCCTCAGCAGAATAACTCAAGAGTGGCATAGGCTTAAAAGCGATTCATTCAGACAGAAACTCTCTAAAGAAATTATTCCTTAGTTACTCCTCTATCTAGATCAAGGGTTGGCAAGCCACAGCCCAAAGACCAAATGTGTGCTGCCACCTGTTTTTAGAAACAAGGTTTTATTGGAACAGGGCTGTGCCCACTTATTTACATATTGTCTATGCCTGCTTTTGTGCTGCAACACACAGCTGATTAGCTGTGACAGAGACTGTATGGTTCACACAGCTGAAAAGATTTACTATCTGGCCCTCTGCAGACAAAACTTGCCAGCCCCTGAGATAGAGCCCTGAAGATGCTCTGGTCCCTGTCCCTACTGGGGCTAAATGAACAGCATTGTTTGTTTTTCTTTCACTTGAAAGAGTCAGTTTCCTTTCTTTTGTTTGCAAAACTCCTAATTGGTAACACACCTTGCTCAAGTGTATATAGGAATCTATCATAAAATGAAGTTCTTACTCCAGAAACCACTGAAAAACTTGATTCCCATTCTCCAGTGTTTATAACACTTTGCTGCCTTTTCTGCCATGGAAGGCAGGAAGACCATGTACAGTTTGTGTACCATGCAATGCAGTGCAAAGATGACGTACATCCTTCATCTTCCTGGAGTGGGTCAGACACGTCAAGCTAGGGCTGAAAAATCACATTGTCCAGCTTCAGCCTCACTTAACTTAGGAGAAAAAAATATCCAAACAAAAAACAGGCACAATGAGGAAAAGAATGGTATTACCCATCGCCACAAAAAGCTTACCTAATCCTCCCTAATTGGGAGCTCTGCCCAAGGGCAGAATCATTCAATCTTAAAGGAATGCATCATCCCCAAATGTAGTCCTAAATAAGTATAGCACTAAAAAGCTTTCTTTAAATCCTAGCGCTATCGTTAGACTACACATGTGTGAGTTTTGAATTATGTCAACAAGGAAAAACCATGAGACACTCAGCGATTACTTCCCTGGATCATCTTTTACTTTCTCTGAACTGAAATCTCTTCTAATCTAGGGCAAAGGAAGCCCAACAGTGGAAAGCAAGAGAGGGGGATGGGATAGTGAGGGTCTTGGGCAACTTGGCAGCTGTTCTGCACACAACCAGCACAGACAGTGGGTGCGCAAATGCTCAGTGGCTAATTAGTATTCATCAGAAAGTACATCTAATTTACTGAAACATAACCGTGGTGGGAAACAGACAGCTTCCTTCTAATTCTTTTTAGCCCAGAAACAATTAAACAGAATTAGCAGTACTAGAAGGAAACTAATAGTAAACAATTAAAAAGAAGACCCCTGAATAATTAGTAAACACCTAACTATGTCCCTATCCAGGATCCCTTAAACCCCTGCCCCGCTCCTGCAGTTCCATTTAACATGTCTGGTATTGCACAGCATATTTTTTTTTTTATTTAGTAAAAAGTTTAAAACATTCCAAAGCATACTTTTCTTTTGATATCAGATATCTGTCAAGGCCTTCCTAATTTGAAGGACAATGATAATGATAGTAATAAAGACAACTTGTCAACATATATTAAGTTCTCACTCTGTGGCAGGTAGGGCACAAAGCACTTTATTTGCATCATCTCATTTAATTCTTACAGCAACCCAGGAAAGCAGGAATTATTGTTATCCTCATTTTACAGATAAGAAAACTGAGGCTCAAAGAGGAGAAGGGACCTGCAGAAGGTCCCCAAATTTAAAAGTGTAAGTCTTTGGATCAAACCAAGGCATCTTCCCTCAGCGATTGTGCTGGTAACCCTCCTAAGCACAAATCTTACCTAGACTAGTACTTCCCCTTAATCCAGGACAATGACCTACTACTACAAATTACACAACAACCATGCCACTTTGAGACGGCATCCTTCTGGAAAATAGTAGAAAGGAAAGTGACTTTCATTAAGAATTCCCTTTCAGAAAAGTTTCTCTGTCTTCTTAACTCCCCTACAGGTATGAGCTGCCTGTGGCCTCCAGGATGAATCATGATGGTATTCTTGGTACCTTCCAGGAGGTCATGTGATCATATCACCTAGTCACGATATCCCCTTTCTCCACCCAATCGAGGCAGCTTATAGGTGCAGGCAGTATCAGTATCAAGGGCTGTAATTAACCCATTACAAGTTACTCAAAGCAAATGAAAATGCACAATGTCAATCCCTTGTAAAGAAAAAAACTGCTCTAAAGGTGTTTCTAGTCTCTTTTCCCCCAAACCAACCTCAAGTGAAAGAGAAGCAAGCAAACTAAAGAAAGACTTCAGGGAATACTCACTGCTCCCCAGGGGCCAGTTCTCCACTGGTTTCCACCGAGTACGTGGGTGCGGCTAGGGCTGGCGCTCCGGGGACGATAGTCCTCATTTTGGAAGGGGTGCTGAGCTAAGCCACTGTCTGGGGTCCTTTGAGGGCATGGTGACATGGAACAGTCCTGGTCGGTTTCTGGGATATAATCCTGGTCGCACTCACTCCGATCGATCACATGGTCACTATAGTTGACACACACCACTTGCCGGGTTGCCCTACCTTGCCCACAGGTTACAGAGCACTAGGTTGAATGTTCAGAAAGAGAAAGGGTTAGTCATTTGGTGGAGGGGTTGACAATTCCTGAATGTGCATTTCTGTAAATGGCCCACCACTTTCCCAAATTTCTCAGGCCAAAAACCTTGGAATCACCCTTGTCTCCTCTCTTGTTTTCCCACCCCATATACATTTCAGTGAGAAATCTGTGAGCTCAGTATTCAAAATCACAAAATATAACCCTTTACAACAAAAGTCAAATCCTATCCTTCCTTCCAGTGATTTTCCAATTCATCTGAATAATATCCAAAATCCTTACACTGATCTACTAGACCCTTTATGATGTGGCCACTGACTACCTCTTTGACCCATCTACCATTCGCCACTCACTGCACTCCAGCTATGCTGGCCTTACTGATGCTTCTCGAACAAGCCAAGAACACTTCCATCTGAGGGACTTCATACCTACTGCACCTTTTGCCATACCACTTAGATACCCATGTGGGTCATTCCCTCACTTCACTCAGGTCCTGCTCAATGTCAGGCCTTTTTTGACCACCCTCTCTAAAAACACATCCCATCATTCTCTATTCCATTTCTCGTCTTGACTTCTTTCTAGGACTTATCAGTACCTGTTGCTACATTACATACTTCCTTATTTGTTCATTGACTGGATCATCCATTGGAATAATCTCCATGAAGGTAGAGGCTTTATTATTCATTCTTCACTGCTCTTTCTCTAGCAAGCTTTCACCAATATCTGGTGAGTAGGCAGATGGATCTTAGAGAAGATGAACTGACAGATGGATGGACAAATGGATGGATGGACGCATGGATCAGTGTTTGGAAGCTCAAGATGTGAGAGTGAGATTATCTACTATTTATTGAGTAGTACTTTCTGTTAAGCATTTAACATACATAATCTCAAATAATCCTCACAACAGCCCTGTAAAGTAGTATTCTTTTCCGTCTTCTTTAAGAGCAGAGCAAACTGAGACTCATGGACTTAAACCAGATTGCTCAAGGCCATGCAACAAGTAAATGCCAAGGTCTGGGTTTTTACACAGCTCTATTTTATTGCACCTCGCAAATTTCTCTCTCCATATTGATATTTATTGAGATATTAATCTCCATTCTCCCTATGACCTCTCCTCACCTATCCTAATCTATTTCCTGAACCCTGGGCTTTTTGCAGGGCAGAAAACAGAAGCTGCCTAAAGATAAAAGTTCTACTTTTATAAAAACCCATAGATGGTGCTTGGTGTACAGCAGGCAGGTTCACAGCACTGGATGAGGATTCCCACTTCCCATTCTTGGCAGGGTAAACCAAGAGCCTCTTGACTTTTAGGGACCACAGGATGCAGGAGGAATCCAGACTCAGAGTAAGAGCCTCTCCCCTCACTCTCCTGACATTTTTGGTCCTCTACAAACCTACTGCATACTAATATGACTCAGTGAAGACTGGGATTTCTGATCAACCCAACAGGACAGGCACTCAAGCAGACTGTAAACTGATTTATTCATTTTTTGAAAATGTGCATTCCTTAAACACTTAGCTAAGAATCCTTGCACACTTGGCCAACAACACATAAGTGGAGCAGAACAATTTAAATCATAAAACAAATCCAGCTCTGACATATTACCCATTGACATTTCCAAGTGGCGGCCCCCTCCGCTGACTCCTCATACCCCTCAGTGTTCCCCCCATTCCTCCAATTCCAAATAATCCACTGGCTTACAGAGCTCCAGTCCAAGGCCTTCCATTGCCCACAGGGTGTCACAGAACATTCTTCCTTTGCCACTGGTCTAGGCAGGGTAGCACAGGCACTCTCATCAGCCACAGAGCCATTCTCATCTCGGCAGCTGACGTATCTCATTCGGGTACCTTTCCCACAAGTGGCTGAGCACTGGGTGTTGGAGTAAAATCATGCAGTTATGTTACTTGGAATGGCTGTTTACTGGACAGTAGTCCACTTTCTATAGTCATGCCAGAGAACATTAGCCCCCATCCTGCCCTCCCCACTTCTCCCAGTCTATTTCTTACTGGGGTCCAAGACCCAAATCGCCACTGGGTTCTTGGTGCACTGTATGTGCTTCTCCTCGTTTCCGGGGCAGCTGGGGGAGGATGACAAGATGGTAATTCACAGTCCTAGATGTGATGGGGGAAAAAAAACCAAAGTCACTTTCAAGTCAATGCACTTTCAAGTTAATGGTCACGGTGGATAAAAATGTAAAGGCTAAGAATTCTAAAGCTTCAGATTTCTGTGTGAATCTGGGCAAGTCACATGATATCTCTCAGTCCCAATGTCTTCAATTGCAAAATGAGATATAATCTTAGTCCGTTTGTGGGTGCCTTAATAAAGGGCAGGGGTCAGCGTGATGATTTTTAAAGCCACATTTATTCATCCATTTGTGTAAAAAGAGAAAAAATATTGTAAAAGGACATGTAAGTCATGACATAGAAGGCTATCATTTTTTTTTTTTTTGAGACGGAGTCTCGCTCTGTCTCCCAGGCTGGAGTGCAGTGGCCGGATCTCAGCTCACTGCAAGCTCCGCCTCCTGGGTTCACGCCATTCTCCTGCCTCAGCCTCCCGAGTAGCTGGGACTACAGGCGCCCGCCACCTCACCCGGCTAGTTTTTTGTAATTTTTAGTAGAGACGGGGTTTCACCGGGTTAGCCAGGATGGTCTGGATCTCCCGACCTCGTGATCCGCCCGTCTCGGTCTCCCAAAGTGCTGGGATTATAGGCTTAAGCCACCGCACCCGGCCTGGCTATCATTTTAAAATCATTAGTTGTTAACGTTTTACAATTCTGAAGTCCAAATGATGTTCTCACATTTCAATTAATTTCTTAATCAGAATTTACTAATCATGAACTTGCTTTCCCAGTTTGCCTAAAGATAACATTAGAATCCCAGAATGTCAAATGTAGATATAAAAGGTGTATTCAATTGGCCAATGCCTGGAATTTATATAACACCCCTCAATCATTCAGACGAAGTCCTTGTTATGAACTAAGGTCATCTGTGTACAGGTAATATTCCAAGATATGCAAACAGGAACAAAAGTACACACCTGCTCAGATTCACTCTCAGCCTCAGTGGTTAGCAACTACCCTATGATTTAATACATATTCCTCAAATGCCTAAGTGTGCTGTGCACAATGAAAAAGTACTGAGGCACAGTGCAAAGTGCTGGGGCTTGGTGTCAAATATGACTGAGACATCTTTGCCTTAGAATATCTACGTGTGGAATGTGAAATTTTGTTATTTGGCTCCAGACTTTGCCTATTCCTCCGTTTTTGGTCCAAAGAAAGGCACAGGGAACTTTTTGCAAAGTGAAGAAATTATCCACATACTGCAATGGTGGGAGCCATCCCATAGTCAAATGGATATAATAGAATAACTTAAAGGGAAATATATTTTGAATCTGAAAGCAAGCTGCTGATGCTTGCTGATGCTCAGTTCTTGATTGCTTGAGATGCCATAGCTAACATTTTCCAGGCATTCATCATACTGTGGTTTGGAACATTTCAATACAATAACATATTTTTTATTATAAGTCACATGTGTTGGGTGGTTAATTGATCGATGATGACAACATGAACAGCACTGCCATATTAATTTATTTTTTAACACTCTTTTACCATCAACAACCCACTCTGAAAGGCAGCAGATTGAGGGTGCTCAGGATGGAGACAGTACATCAGCCACATGGGGCTTCACTCAGAGTGTGAGTTCTGGGAATAGTCTGGGTTCAAATGCCATCTTCAGCAATTAGCAAAGCTGCTATGCAAACCCAAGTGTTCTCTTTATCATTCTCTTTACATACATGATGCCAAAATCAAGGTCTGTATAGAATAGTATGCTAGTGAGTGGTTATCCACCAGCTTCTTGAGAAAAAAAGATGTGTATGTGTGTGTGTTTATAGACATTGTGTGTACACAAACACACACATATTACATGGATGTACATACACATACATATGTATATATATGTTTATTTATTATAAATTTTACTGATAGAAAGGATGTATAGCAATTTTGAAATAATAAAAAATATACAATTATTTATTTTAAATTCCATACAATCAACTGATTCTCACAGAATACATTTGTTGATTTTTGCTGAACTTTTGAACCTGTTGCCCACCTATATTTGTAACTGCCAAATGAGTATAGTTCAGGCATGAATGTTAGTTGATATATTCTTTATGTTTAAGGGTAGGATGAAAGTGTAATGATGAAGATGTATGGCCAGAACTTGACTCACTGACCAATGATGTGGAAGATGTCTTTGCTGAATCAGATACTTTTCAGATATTAGAAGAATATCTCCACATCCTTTTGTTCTATTCACAATGTAATTGCTACAGACACAAGACTCTTTTACATTTAATCTGCATCATTAACATTTTCTCCATTACTTTCTTAAGTCTAACCAATCAACCAAATAATAAATTAAGCCCTGAATTGCAGCACTTGCTGATTCTTGTGGTGTAAATACTCTCATCATGGCCAATTTCAAGCTATGAACTTGATGTCAATGAACACAGAGCTGGGGAGAGATATGTGGTAGCCCACCCTTACATAGTACATCCACCATACAGACACATACATATGTCATATAAGTTCTGAGTGTTTATAAACTTTGTTTTTAATACCACATATTTAATTATAGGTTTATATTTTCAGTTTTTAGTAATGGTTATACTTAAAAATCAGTTTGCAAAACTCCTGCAAAATTTATCGATTGGCTCTTGTGAGCTGGTACAAGTTAGCTCCAGCAAATCACTGCCTGAACATATGACACTAGTTACTGAACACTACACTGAAATCATTTTAGAAATACGAGTTTAAGAAAATGAGCCCAAAACCCAACATTCATCATCCAATAAGAATTAAAAGCAAACCTACATATACTTCAAATAACTAGAGAAGAACAAAACTGACACATCAAGATATTTGATTATAAATGTAACATATAGGTAAATCTGGACAAGTTAATCTACTGGTTGCTCTACCGACATATGTATCTATGAAAGGGTTTCAATTTTGTCTGAACAGCTGGGCAGTTTGGTATCTTGGTCCCCAAAGTCAATAACTGAGTTGGACAAAGGAAATTTACCTGGGTATCAGTTGGTCTAGTTGCTGCATTACAGTCATTGTCATCTACCACTGACATATAAGTCCCAATGATGCATTTCACTGCTCTTAGCTGGTATCCCTGTCCACAAGTGACACTGCACTGGAAGAAGGAGGACAAAAGGTATATACAATTCAGTAAATCTTCTCTTTCCCTTACTTTCCCCATAATATTCTGCAAGAGAGAAATATTTCCATCATGGTAGGCCAGAGGGCGGGCACTCAAATAAATTAGGTCGAAGTAGGCAATCCTGCTCTGTACAAATTATACTGATTCATTATTATGATGACCCTTGGAATTATTTCTGCCTCCCATTGAAATTATATTTATAGGGGTTCAACTCATTAACTGTGAACTCCTAGAAGAAGTTCATAGTATCTCCATCATTCTTACATCTTTCACACTACATAGCAGAGTGCTGTGGCTAAAATAGGTACTTAATAGAGCTCTGTGACTTTATTTGACTCCTAGGAAATTATCCTGAAGAAATAACTGGAGTTTGCATCAATATTTTTATACAGGATGGCCTTTGCAATATTATTTATAAGAGACAAAAAAACTGGACACTACCAAAGTATGCAACAACCAAAAGTTGAATATCACAGCATACAAGTAATTAGGAAAATAATGTAGCCACTAAAAGGCCAATTGTTAGATTATAAAAAGCAGTCTAAAAACAATAAGTAGAGGGAGTGATAACACAGAAATGGCAGACTAGGGAGCTCCAAGAATTGGTCCCTCCACTGAAGCAACTGTTAAGCTGGCAAAAACTGGAACCAACTTTTTGGAACTCTGGAATTTAAACAAAATCTTGCAGAAACTAGGTGAATGCTTAAGAAAAAAAAGAAGCCACTCAATTTTGGTGAGAAAGTGTCATGGCATTTCTGATTACCCACCTACCACACTACATATTCCTCTCAAATGAGCAGGGATCTTTTTTTTAAGAGGGACCATATGTTAGACTACAAAACAAGTCTCAATATGCTTTAAAAGAATGAGATTGCACAACCACAGTGGAGTGAGGCAAGAAATCAGTAACACAAGAAAAACTAGAAATTTCACAAATATGTGAAAACTGAACTACATACTCTTAACCAATAGGTCAAAACAGAAATCATAAGGGATATTAGAAAATACTTTGAGATAAATTAAAATGAAAGCAGAATATAAGAAAATTTATGAGATGCAATGAAAGCAATGTTCACAGGAAATCTATAGCTGCAAATACCTACAGCTAATAAAGAAAAAAAATAAATGAAGAAAGATCTCAAATCCACAACCTAACTTTACTTCCTAAGGAACTAGAAAAATAAGAGCAAACTAAAACAAACAAACAAACAAACAAAAACAAGAAAAGGAAAGAAATAATAAAGATTAGAATGGAGATAAATAAAATAGAGAGTAGAAGAACAACAGAAAAAAATCAACAGAACCAGAAATTGATTTTTTGAAAAGATCAACAAAATTGATAAACCTTTAGCTAGAATGACTAAGAAAAAATGAGAAAAGACTCCAATTACTAAATATTAGAAATGAAGGAGGGAACATGTCTACTGACCTTACAGCAATAAAAAAGGTTATAATAGAGTACTATGAACAATTGCATGCAAATATATTAGAGAATCTAGCTAAAACATGCAAACTTATACAAATTGCCTAGAAACAGACAAATCACAAAAACTGACTCAAGAAGAAATAAAAAATATTAACAGATGTATAAGAAGTAAAATGACTGAATCATTAATCAAAGCCTTCCTCAAAAAGAATAGTTTTCACCAGTTCACTCATGAATTTTAGCAACCATTTAAATAAACATTAATACCAATCCCTTTCAAATGCTTCCAGAAAAAAAAAAATAAAAAAATAGGAGAACACTTCCTAACTTATGCCATGAGACCAGTATTACACTAACACCAAAGCCAAAGACACACACACACACACACACACACACACACACACACACCCCAGACTAATATTGCTTATAGAGATGTAAAAATCCTCAACAAAGTACTAACAAATTGAATCCAAAAGCATACTAAAAGGATAATACATCATGGCCAAGTGGGATTTAGTCCAGGAACATAAGGCTGGCCCAACATAAGAAAGTCAATCAATGCAATACATTACATTAGTAGAGCAATGGAAAAAAAAACCATGATTATCTCAATTAAAGAAAAGCATTTGACAAAACTCAACATCTTTTCATGATGAAAACATTCAGAACGCTAGCAATAAAAGGGAACTTATTCAACATCATAAAGGGCACTTAGGAAAAAAAAACCCCACAGCTAACACCATACTCAATAGTAGAGAGTAAAAACTTTCCCTCACAAGATCAGAAACGTGACAAGGATGCCTACTTTCACCACTGCTGTTCATCATTGTACTGGAAGTTCTAGCCAGATAAATTAGGAAAGAAAAAGAAATATTAACAAAAGACAGGCAAAGAAAGTGGGAAGGAAGAAGTACAACTAATTTTATTTGCAGATGTCATCATACTGTACATTGGAATCCCAAGAATCCATTAAAACTATCACTAGAGCTAATAAACAAATTTAGCAACATTGAAGGATACAAGATAAACAAAAGCCCATTGTGTTTCTATACATCAGCACTGAACAATCCCAAAGGGAAATTAAAAAAAATTCCACTTACAGCAACATCCAAAAGAATGAAATACCTAGGAACAAGTTTAAACAAGGAGGTAAAAGGCTTTCTATGCTAAAAACTATAAAACTTTGCTTGAGAAATTAAAGACCTAAATAAATAAAAAGATATTACATGTCTATGGATTAAAAGATTTAGTATTGCTAAGGTGACAATATTCCCCAAATTAATCCACAGATTCAGTGAAATTCCAAACAAAATCCTAATAACGTTTTTGCAGAAATGAAAAAGCGGATTCTCAAATTTATATAGAATGACAAGAGACCCCAAACAGCCAAAACGATATTGAAAAAGAACAAAGCTGGGGGAATCATACTTCACAATTTCAAAATGTACTATAGTGATCAAAACAGTCTACTGGTATAAGAATAGATGTATAGACTACTGACATAAAATTCAAAGTCCAGAAATAAACCCATATATGTATGGCCAAGTGACTTTCAACAAGAGTGCCAAGCCCACTCAATGGAGAGAAAACAGTCTCTTCAGCAAGTGGTGCTGAGACAACTGGATGCCTACATGCAAAAGCATGATGTTGGAATCTTGCCCCACTCTATATACAATAATTAACCCAAAATGGATCAGTGGCCTAAATATAAGAGCTAAAACTAGAAAACTCTTTTTTAAAAAATGGCAGAAAAGCTTCATGACATTGGATTCGGCAATGACTTCTTTGTTTGACATCACAAACAAGGGCAACAGAAAATAGACAAATTGGACGACATCATAATTTAAAACCTTGTGCATTAAAGGACACTATCAACAAAGTAAAAAGGCAACACAGGGGATAGGAGCAATATTTGCAAATCATATCTCTGATAAGGAATTGACATCTAGAATCTACAACTCAATAACAAGAAAAACAAATAGATCAAAAAATGAGAAAAGGAATATTACTGAACTATACATTTAAAATGGTTAAGATAAATTATATGATGAGTTTATTTTGCTATTAACACAATTCATATTTTTTTAAAAATTGGCAAAGAACTTAATAGACACTTCTCCAAGAAAGATATATTCAAATGACCAACAAGCACATGGAAAGATGCTCAATACCTTTTGTTATTAGGGAAATACAAATCAAAACCATGGTAAGATAAATTTATCTTACTTGGAATTTTAAAAAGGGAAAATAACAATTTCGGCAAGGATGTGGAGAAAATGGAACCCTTGTATATTATAATAAAAATGAAAAATTATGCACTTGCTATAGAACATCATTTGGTAGTTAAAAAGTTAAACCCAGAGCTGGGCGCAGTGGCTCAGGCCTGTAATCCTAGCACTTTGGGAGGCTAAAGTGGGCAGATCATGAGGTCAGGAGATTGAGACCACCTTGGCTAACATGGTGAAACCCCATCTCTACTAAAAATACAAAAAATTAGCTGGGCGTGGTGACACACGCCTGTAATCCCAGCTACTCGGGAGGCTGAGGCAAAAGAATCGCTTGAATCTAGGAGGCAGAGGTTGCCGTGAGCCAAGATTGCGCTACTGCACTCCAATCTGGGCAACAGAGTGAGATTCTGCCTCAAAAAAAAAAAAAAAAAGTTAAACTCAGAATTACTATATGATTCAGCAACTCCAATCCTAGATATACATCCAAAAGAAGTGAAATCAGGTACTGAAATAAATGCCTGAAATAAATATTCATAGCAGCACTAGTCACAATAGCCAAAGGTAGAAACAACCCAAATGTCTATTGAGGGATAAATGGATAAACAAATGTTGGTACATCCATACAATGGAATATTATTCGGCCAAGTACTGATACATGCTATAATATAGATGAATCTAGAAAACATTACGGTATGTGAAAGAAGTTAGACACAAAAGGCCACAAATTCCATGATTCCATTTCTATGAAATGTCCAGAAAACGTAAATCCATAAAGACAATGCAGATTGGTGGTTGCCAGGGACTGAGGGAAGAGTGGGGTGGGAAACGATTGCTTAATTCCGTGGTCCCCAACCTTTTTCGCACCCAGGACCAGTTCCATGGAAGACACTTTCCACAGATGGGGTGGGTGGGGGTGGTTTCAGGATGAAACTGTTCCACCTCAGATCATCAGACATTAGATTCTCATAAGGAGTGCACAACCTAGATCCACGCATGTACAGTTCACAATAGGGTTTGCACTCCTATGAGAATCCAATGCTGCCGCTGATCTGACAGGAGGTGGAGCTCAGGCAGTAATGCTTATCCACCCTCACCTGTTGCTATGCAGCCTGGTTCCTTACAGGCCACGGCCCATGGCCCATGACCCAGAAGTTGGGGACCCATGGCTTAACGTATACAGGGTTTCCTTTTGGGGTGAGGAAGTTTTGTAACCAGATAAAAAAGGTAGTAGTTGCAAAACATTAAGAATATACTAAATGCCACTGATTTGCTCACTTTAAAATGGTTCATTTTGTATTATGTGAGTTTCACTTCTATTAAACAATTGTCAGAATACAGCCATAATATTAATTTAAAAAATATTAGAAGAAAATCATAAACATGTTAGCAAAAACAAATTTCTTCAGTGTAGAGGTAGAACTGGGTTTGGTTTTCTTCTTGCTGAACTACATTTTGAAAAATTTCTCTTATGAATATTTATGACTCTTAAATAACATCTTCAAAAATCTGTTCCCCTGAACTGCATGTTCAGTTAAAGGAAAAAAAGGGTCTCTGATTATAAGCTGTGCTAGGAATGGCCTGGTGTGGAGACAGACAAAAAACAGGCATGTCAATTCTAATAGATGTTATATTCAGATCTTGACAGTGACCCTAAGCTGTGTTCTCCTCTTATTATTCCCTAAAAGTTATACAGACATAGAGAAAAAGATGAGATTAGAAGTATAAGTGAACTCTCCCTATTAATTCAGATATGATTGGCTATTTGGACTGTGGATGCTATGAAATGGGGAAGATTCAGAAGAGTGTCCATATCAGTGAAAGAAATTGTAAGGGTGCCATAATAAAGCTGCTTCCACTTGTTGCATGCATATTTGGAAATGAAGATAGAGGCTAAAAGACTGAAGTGGCTGTGGCTGGTCAGGGTGAAGGGAGGGTCATTCTTCAAGAGATTACGTAAGTGACAGCAGACAGCTGTTCTACTTCTAATGGGAACTCAGAGTGCTACTTAAATAGTACCCTGAATGCTTTTGCTTCTATATTAGGAAGGACTTAATACCGAGAGTAGTAACTTTTCAGATGCAAGCGTAAGGGAGACTTTCACTCTCTCCTTTAAGAATAGCTCAAGTTAAGACTGCGGAACCTACAGACCAGAGGACTCGGAGAAGATTATTTCCAAGCGTGAGGGTTTTGCAACTTTTGATCTAATTAATTATGTTTGAAGAGTCTGGTTTATTTATGAGAGGTGAGCTTTGTAATTGTGATATTGGGAGCCAAAATATCTTTTCCAAATCTCATTCCAGATCTTCCTGCCAGAGACTCTGATGCTAGATCACCTTCTGTAACAGACCCACAGAGGCACGCTAGAAGATAACATCAGCCAGACATGAAATCTGTTGTGAATTTGTTCAAACGCTCGTGTGCTCAAGCTAAAGGGCAAAGATAGGCATGCGGGTCTGTAAAAGGGGTAATCAGCTCCAGGAGGGCAGGCAGCAATGCTTGGAAGGGGGGCAAAATGGTTGCAGAGTTACATGTGCTTGATCCAGTGCCATGGTGGTGTCCTGCATGCCACCCGGCACACCGGTTAAATCTCCACCACTGGAATGCTCCTTTGCAAGCCCTCTTCAGATAAGAAGGAAAGAATGTAGTAGTTAAGAATCTTATCGTTCAAAATACCTGTCCCCAGGGACCCGCCTGCCAGGATGCACATTCCGGCTGCTGACAAGTCTGCATAGATGTTGGCTTGGTCTCAGGGTCACACATTCTATCATTTAATCGATCTTCACCAAACTGACACCAGACCTGGCGGTGCTTATGCCCTTTTCCACAGGTGACCAAGCACTGTAATGAAAAGCGGAGCCAGTCAGGGTCATTTCTGATCAATGTGTTGTGGTTTCTGGGGTGATTTATTGATGAGTAGGAACAGGTGTATCCTTTTCCCACAGCAATCCCTCTCCCATAGCAATTTGTAAATATACTAAGCCTCATTTTTTTTTGTTTTCGTTCATTTATTCATTCATTCTATAATTATAGTCTCTGGGCCAGTTTCAAGCACAAAATAAACTCAACATAGCACCATGCTATAAAATTTGAAAAACAACATCCATAATTTTCTAGCATAGGAGTTAAGAGTGGGTAATTATAAATCAGATCAACCTAGGTTTTATCACTTACATAACCAGGTCACAAGATCTCTCTGAACCTCAATTTTCTTATCTGTAAAATGAGAATTAGTGTCTACTGCAAAGGGTTGTGAAGACTAAACGAAACAAATCCAACTAAAGCTCTTGGCACAATGTTCATTTAATAAATGTTGAACATAATCATCATTTTATCCATACTTATCGTAGAAAATTTGAAAACTATAGAAAAACATAAAGGAAAAAATTATAATGATCCCAAATCTCACTACCCAAGGATAACCATTATCAGTATTTTATTATTTTCTTTCCAGTCTTTCTCAGCAACTTTGGATAACAGTGAATTTACAGTTTGATCTCCCAACCTGCATTTTATCACATATTGTTGCAAAGGTTTGTTACTTAGTTTGAAATTATACTATGATGTTAGCTATCTAAGTAAAATTTAAACCCACTACTTATTTTCTCTTTTTTAACCAAGTAGTAGAGATTTTTAAGCTAAAGTAATTTGTTAACCTAGAACTAAAGCACTAGGTTTGCAGTTCATTTGTCCAGGAATCAGATACTGTTAATCAAATACACTGTTAATTGACTACTATTTCAGGGGCATTAATAGTATCCTTTTCAGATTTATTTGATGATGAAAATAAACAGTTAATACTGCACTTATAAGGATGGGATAAGAGCATGGATGTAAGAGCTGTAGCAGCGAAACTTTTTCTTTCCCCATATTCCTGATTTGGCCCATAAAAAAGGAAACTTCTGTTTTGTATTTCTCATTTCCCTTCTTCCCTTTAAGGAAGGCGGAGTGAGTCCCTGCTTGGTAAGAATCTCCTTGGGCTGTGTTAACAGTGGGCTATGTTAGTAGTGCATGCTAATACTATACCATAAAAGCAAGAAAGAGGCTGCATCTTCTTTCTCTTGTTGTCCTGGGACCATCTGTGCTAAGCACTGGAGGGTTTGCCTTGTGCTTCATAAAGTAAAGGATGAAAAAGGCATAAATCTGGAATATTCAGTCTGGTCCATTTCTTTTTTTTTTTTTTTTTCCGAGTTTTTTTCTTTTTTTTTTTTTTTTTCTTGCAGTTGGATGGGTAAGTCAGAGAGGTCACTCCCTGGGGTCTAATTCTCTTATTTCAAAGTCAAGGAAGTAGGAAACCTCATGTTGACTTCAGATGTGAGCTAGTATAGCTTTATGATTAATAAATCCATGATTTCCTTTCAGTGACTTAGCTAGGGCTCAAAGAGGAGGGAAGGTGATGGACTGGAACTTCAAAATCACAACAGAAGCTACCACAGTGAGTGATCCAGCCAAGCCCAAAGTGCCTCTGAGGTCACTGGTAGACTCGTTACATCCAGTACTACAGTCATGGTGCAGGCAGAGAACTGGAGTTGTTTTCTCAAGGGAGACAAGGGAGAAAGGGAGAGGTAGGAGAAAGGTGCACAAGGGTTCACCTTAAACAGATAGAGAGCACCAGAACTAGAATATGAGAGATGACCTAGGGGAAATAACAGCCCTCCCATATTACCTCTGACCAGTCTCCAGATTTCCACTGTGGACAAGGAAACTCACTGCACCTCTGAATGGTAACTTTCTCTTGATGTGTGCATTTGCTGTCATCCAGCACATCATTTCGGGTATTGACACAAATGGCCCTTCTCCTCTGGGTCCCACCATCACAGCTTTTAGAACACTGTAGGGACAAAAATAAATAAATAAAACTGTTGCTAAGTTTCTTATAAAGTATGCTCAAGATCTTGGCTATGTTGTCTCTTCCAGCTCTTAAGAAACAAACACACAAGCTGGCCAACACTAGTTGTTATTTTGGTGGAGATCTTTTCATGTTATCAGTTTGCTTACCAGGTTTATAATTAAAGTCAATATTAGCTTATTGACATACAAAAGTAAAATTGGAAATCGCTTGTAGAGTATGCAAAATAAATCAGTTGAGCTGTTCCACTTCTTTCAATTTTCCACACGTCATGCCCATGTGAGATATTACAAATCAATCATGCTACTCTATTCTGGAAAGCTTGAATGGGGTCAGGCATTACAAATCAATCATGGTCATCTCTTCCACACAGCCTAAATGGGGCTTACACACCGGCAAGGAGCCACCACCAACTAATCAGACAGCATCCAAGAAGACTCTTTGAGTGAGAGCCAACTTACTTCAGTCCAGGCAGAATAGCGCCAGCCACCTGTGTTACATTCCCCTGAGCATTTTTCACGGTTGCTTGGTTTGGGATGACTACTGCAGAAACCATCATCAACCTTCTCGGTCTTCCCATCCAGCCTGCTATATTTGGCACAGTAGATGTCTAATGTGCGGTAACCCAAACCACACTGGGCACTACATTCACTCCTGCTGGCCACATGCCACCTATGCAAAAATAATGGGGCAAAACCAACATTTCTGTTAAAAATATATGCCTTATCTATAGTCAACTGGTATTCATAGAAGAGTTGAGTTCTTTTTTCTTTCTTAACTCAAATACCATGAAGCCCAAAGCCACAGTCAGTTACTAAAATCTAATTTTAAACCAACATATCCGCGTATTTTTCATGGTTGCCAATGTACATACAAGTCACAGAATGACAGCCAGAGGTGTTATCTTTGTGATGATTTTACCCCGATACAGTCAATCTGAAATTAAAGCTACCAAAAGGAAAAAAAAAATTCAAGTGTATTAAAACCTGTGTACATTATTATCTGTAAATAAAGGCTCTTAAATTCCTTGAAGACATGGACTATATTTTATACAATTCAATTTTACACTTTAAAATTAGATTTGAATCTATAAATCTCTGTCACCTTTGTATCTGTACCACCTATAATGAGATTATGGGGGGACACAGGTATTCCATGTGTGCTGGCCAATCATCTGGTTCTTTAATACCCTAGGACCATGATCAGCAGTGCTTAAATTTAAAAAGAAAATAAATAATATTCTTAAATTAAATAGTATATTCTAAATAAATGTATTTAAAATACCTTAAAATGTATTTTGTTGATTAGATTTAGAAATCCAAAAAGGGTGATTTCTTTGTACTCTTCATTGGATTTCACTCTTGACCGTTCACTCTTTACTGCTCAGAAATTGAGTGGTTTGTTGGTTGCCAATGTCCTGAGACTACTTCTATGTGTACCTGTCCAGGGTAGAACTCAGGGGAAATAAAAAGAGTTCTGGCCTCATGCTTATCTTGGAATTTCTCATGAATGTCCAAAAGTAGGTCAGAGTTGACCATCTGGCAAGTAAAGTGGGCTATGGAGATTTTCCGATAGAGCGACACCGTATTTGGGGGATTTTGTTCTAACCCGGAACATGTTCAATGAGGAATTGTAAAACAATGCTTTATCTCATCCTGTCACAGTCTAGTGGGGCGAACTCTCACTTCCTTCAGGAAGTGTGGCAAAAATGTGGCCCAATTCATCAGAAGCATCTGGAACTTTCATCTGCTCTTTGATTCTTGGCTACCTTCTCTTTGCCTTCGTCACCATTTCCTTGTGGAAAGGTTATTTTCCATCCTGGATGAAGAAGGAAGGTGTCCTGCCTCCACAAGACAACACGCCAGCAGCTTAGCATGGCAGAGTGGCTCAAGTGCCCCTGATAGTAACATCATCCCCAGAATCTGAGCAGAGAATCTTGAAGAGTCTATGGAAAGGGCATAGCACTGCCTTAGAAAAGTTCTCAAAATGCTACCCCCTGCTTCTTAGTCTCTCCCTGGATGGTGGTCTTCAATGTTTCGTGTTCATTTAGTTCATTTCAAGGGACATAAAATACAATTATATTTTATTGCTATATTTCAGAAAACCATATTCCAAAGTGTTGTTAATAAGTAGAAACTGAGAACAAAAAGAGTAACCCTGTGTGTTTTTGTTGCAGGGGCAGTTGTGGGATTAAATAATTTTGAGAACTACTGAATTCAAAAGGTTTTATGTATTATAGAACTTCTCAAGGCCTTCAAAATGTTGATCAGCATTATTAATCTCCACATGGGGAAGGAGATTCTTGGTAAGGCTTCTCAGACATACTGGTGTGTCATGGATTGTCTTTCAAAATGAGTGATCTACAACCATGCTTTTTGAAAAGCTATTTCAGAGTTTGACCAATCAGTAACAATCCTCTCTTCAGTCTTTCAGTTTTGGACACAGCTACTTGACAATAATTACTATAAATCAAGGTTATATTGACTGTCACTTTGATAGATGCAAGATAGAACATCTTATTTATAGGCTTGGTTTGTGTCTGTATATTTTTCAGTGAACAATTTTATTTTCCCCACAATCTATACAGGCCAGTAAGATACGCGTCTCAATGCTGACAAATAGGCATGAGCTTTTGGGTAATTTTAGGAATGAGCAAGCACCTGTCTAATCCTAAACTCATGGGTTTTCTTTGCATTTTAAAATTCCTAACCCTATGATCTTTACATCTACCAAAAGACCTGGACATAATCCCTTCGCCTTTTCTTTAATTAGAGGTGCTATTATTACCATTGGAGCCTATGATCTGACCTGCTGTCCTTGTTTAGTCTGAGTAGAGTATATATAAAAGGTAAGTGTTAAAAAAATAGTGACTTTCTCCAAATGGGAAATTTAGAATTTAGAATAGCTTAGTATGCTAGCGTACCTACTATATGAAATAAAAAGAACTGAAGCCCTGCTTACACCTAGGTATTGTAATGTTATTTTTAATAAAAATCCAGAGGATGAACTATGGAATCAGAAAGACCTGGATGTGAGTGTCAATTAAGTGACCCTAGTTGAGTCACTTAACTTCACTAAGCCTCAGTTTCCTCATCTGTGAAACAGAGGGAAACAGAATCTATTTCACTGAGATATTTGGGGGATTGAGTGAAGCAAGGCATGTGTAGCATTTCACACATATGGCAGACATTCAAGAAAAGTAGCTATTCCTGTTATAATTTATTATTATTATCATTATCCTTGGTGTTTCATTCTCCAACCAAGTTTTAAGTATCAGGTAATTCCACATAAATCAATGAGCAGAAATCTATTTGAGATCTTTTGCATCATTTTACACAAAAACTCATGGTTTCAAGGGTATCTTTTAATGTATTAGCTTTGTAAGCACTATTTAAATTTTATATCTAAAGGCTTCCAATGCAGGAGAAATTTTGGAGAACATCACATAAACCAGCATCATCCCAAATTAAATAGTGGCTCACTTTGGAATCTGCTCAAAGTGAAAAATATTTTTTCAAAATAACAGCTCAAACATTATCTCCACCCTCAAATTGGTGCTCCATGGGTAAACTTAAAAAGAGGGTTCTTAAATAATTATTTATTTTTATGATCGCATTCAATTATTCACAGTGCTATGTATAAATTCACCATCTTTGTGATCATAGGAGCACCCTTAGCATTGCAGGCAGGAGTTCTGCTGTATCTATAGTTATCATCGGAGACTCAACCAGTCCCGTTCTGATTCAATCAGTGGAGAAAAAACAGGTAAGGGGTTCCAAGCAAGGTAGGGAACACGGATGGGGCAAAAAAACTCATGGGAATTATTTCTTTTCACAAAGGAAGAGAAGATACCTAGAATAGAATCCATGAGTACCACTCATCATTATAACTGAATTAAGAATAAAAACAACTTTCTCCTAGGGTTTAAGCACAGGATCTAGGTGCAGACTAACCACATTTAGATTTCCATCACTCCACTAACTAGTTGTGTGAGCTTGGGCAATTTGCTTAATGACTCTCAGCCTCTATTTTCCTTATTTGTAAAATGGTAATAATAATAATATATAACGTCATAATGTTTGAAGAATTAGTAGCGTATTAATTATATTAACAGGATAATAGATAATGGGATAATATAAGAACTATCTTGTTAGTAAAAGAATATTAATAGGATAATATATAACTGTTAAAAAATAGTTCTTAGTAAATAGTTGACTCTATTACCATAACCATTACAGAGTACTGGGGAATATAGTGATAATTTGATATAAGGCTACTCAGAAAATGTCACCATTCTCAATTTATTAAGGTTATGCCTCAAGGAATCTATCCAACAATTCATTTTTCCCCCAAACTTTAGTGATTAATTCAGTTTAGCAGTTAATTAACTAATTATTTTTTCCTGAATAGACTTTAACTTAACTCAATTGGCTGAAACAATGGGTTTATATGGATGCTATCTACAACAAGAATATTGCCTAGTATAAATGTCTGCCTTTTAATGTCTTCTTGGTTTTTTTTTCACAATGACTTTTGTCACTATATTTTGGCAAGTCAATTTCAGTAGGGCAATGAGCTAGAAAGTCAGTGACACTGGGTAGAGGCTAGACAGATTCTGGGCTTTGAAGTCAGAGCCTCCAGTCAGAACTGGCAAAAATATGACTTTCATACCATAGCTCCTCTCACTCCCATGGCAGACATTAGTAGTCAATATCAGAACTCCTCTGTTTTCTCAGAGCCTCAAGTAGGCCTTATAATCTGCACTAAAGCACTACAGGCAGCCAATACCCTTTGATTGGATTTGGCATTGTAATGTGGAACCTTCAAAATGCTTAAGCATTTACTTTTCGGCTTACAAATGGTGAGGCCTTAACACATTCCCATACTACTCTCCACTGAATTTCCCTTCTTAAAAGGAGGATAAAACAGCAACTCACCTTAACTGCATTTAACTGTCATGCAGACTATACAATGCAAGAACCGACTACTTAATATTTCAATATGACGCAGTCAACCTTGCAGGCAAATAGAAAAGCTTCAGAATGCTCTACCCACCCAATATTTCCTGCCTTGGATTTTACACTTTTCTTAAACGCAGAATTGTTTGAATATCTCAGACATCTGTATATACATTTTCTTCTTGTTTCTTCCATGATGCTACCTTAGTGCACTGCAACTGTCATGTGTGTAGGAGTTCTTCTACTAGGAGGTATACACTCTAGGTAGATATAGGTCATTATGGGTACTTTGAAGGACGAGGTTCTCCTCCTTTTCTTTTGACTTTCAAAACAAGTTTTCACATACAATGTGACTCAATCATAATGCTAATACCTACCCAACAAGTTGTGAGGATCAACTGAGAATGTTTTTTTTGGCAAGTGCCATACTCTATTAGCTATTTTTAATTCTTAAATGAATAAGAAATCTGCACATGTATGTCTTGGATAATCAGTTCCAGAGGGATGGAGAACTGGTTAAGGCTTATTTCACTGAAACACAAGAAAGGGGAACTAAAGACCAGCATCCCCCCCTTTTGCTTCTCCTGCTGGGGCCTCCTGCAAGACTCTCACAATTCAGTAATAAAGGTCTTGAGAAAACAGTGGCCCACCTCAGGTCACAGTCTGTGCCGCAGGGTTCAGTAATGGGTCCAGGCTGGGGCAGCCGATCGCATCTTTGATCAGAAACAGTAAGCTGATCAGATTCCCTGGTGCAAACAAGTTTTCGTTTCCGTTCCCCTAAGCAGAGAGGGAAAAAAAATTATTCAGGGAAAACAATCTATTCCATAAACTATTTAGACCCTGGATTGGCAAGCATTTTCTCTAAAGAGCTAGATAGTAAATATCTTCAGAGCATATGATCTCCGTTACACTATTCAACCCTGACCTTACAGGGCAAAAGCAGCCACTCAAAGTCAATACATAAACAAAATTGGCATGGCTGTGTTCCAATAAAATTTTATTTGTAAAAGTAGGTAGCCCGGGCGCAGTGGCTCACGCCTATAATCCCAGCACTTTGGGAGGCTGAGGTGGATGGATCATCTGAGGTCAGGTGTTCAAGAACAGCCTGGCTAACATGGTGAAACCCATTCTCTACTAAAAATACAAAAATTAGCCAGGCATGGTGGCATGTACCTGTAATCCCAGCTACTTGGGAGACAGAGGCATGAGAATTGCTTGAACCCGGGAGGCGGAGGTTGCAGTGAGCTGAGATTATGCCACTGAACTCCAGCCTGGGTGACACAGCAAGACTCCATCTCAAAAAAAAAAAAAAAAAAAAAAAAAA
Source organism: Macaca thibetana thibetana (assembly GCF_024542745.1). Classification (NCBI taxonomy): domain Eukaryota; kingdom Metazoa; phylum Chordata; class Mammalia; order Primates; family Cercopithecidae; genus Macaca; species Macaca thibetana. The sequence continues at coordinate 118,993,179 of NC_065579.1, forward strand.
AAAAGAAAAGACAAAAAAGAAAAAAAAAGTAGGCGGTGGGCTGGATTTGGCCTACTGGCTGTGGTTTGCTGACTCCTCATTTAGACAAAAGAAAACAAAATAAATAACATATGCTATGACTACTAAAACCATGCCTCTGGAAAATTACAATGGCAGAGGTGATTTTTGCTTGGTTTTACACGTGTACAAAAATTTCTTAGGATTAAGAAACTAAAATTTCCTGAATCCCTTAAAAAGTTCAACTTCCCAGTCAAAAATAATCAGACACATTCAAAGAAAAGAGATTAGAGAATGTATGCAAATAGAAGAGTTTTCAGTTTGCATGTATTTGGCTGTTATTAAAAAAAAAAAAAAAAAAAAAAAAAAAGATAAAAAAACTTCTCAAATCCCCAGAACTCAAATTCAAAGCAGATACCTTGGCAGGGTTTACTGCATGCTTGCCACGGCCCATGACTGTTCCAGTAAAACTGCTGAGGTTTATCTTCAATTGGAATATTGAAAGAATAGCGTACATCGGGGTTGTATAACTTTCCCACCGACAAAACCTAGAATGTGTGGACAAAACAGAAAGGAAGTGGGTGGGCTTGGTGATGCCAAGCAGAAGAAAAGGGTGGTGGGCTCATGGATAAGTTTTCACCTGAAGCAAAAGTTCTTGCTCAATGCGATCTGTTGAGTTAATTCTTTCTACGGCAGTCTCGGATCCACTGTACTCTACCACAGCATTCCCAATGCGGATTTCCCTTTTGGCCATTGTGACAACAAAGTTTCCATTTAGCAAGAATTCACCTTTACTGCTTGATAAAGCTGTAGGTGAGGAAAGAGAATAATACATTGATCTGCTGTCAATGACTAGCTGTTTGAAATATGAAGTAACATCTGGATAGGCAGAGAGTCGCTGTGCCCAGAGTGGGGACTTTTGAGCCAGACAGGCATGGCTTCAAGTCCTAAGTTTGCCACTTGCCAGCTGTGTGGCCTTGGGAATCATTTTCCATCCATCTCCATTTCTTTATCTCTAAAGTGGAGATAAAAGCACCTACTCCCTCGTGGTATCTGTGAAAAATAAAATGTAACCTAGTGTCCTAATAAACCTTGAGCTTGTTATATGAGAGTGACAGTTACAGAATTATAGATGGAAGCAAAAGTGTTGATATGATTTGAAAATATGTATTAGTGAACTGAACCCTTATAAAATTGATTCCTACACAAATCTATATATATTAGAATTAGTCAAGCCTGATGAATCTTTGTTAAGTCTTCTTTGTTGGACAGATGTTGAAATTTGAAAATCCATGGTTAATATGATGCTCAAAGGTCTCCTTTTCAGTGTAGCTCACTGTGGTAGCCAGCCTCAAATACGGCCCCAATAAGCCTTGCTGCATGGTATTCACACTATGTGTCATCCTCTCCCACATTCAATAGGAATGACTGCAATCACTAGGATAATGCAGGAACAATAGAACCTGACTTCTGAGGCAAGGCCAAAGGCACTGTGGCTCTGCTTTGCTCTTCCTTGAACCTCTGATTCTGGAAGAAGCCAGCTGCCATGTTTTGAGGATACTAAAGAACCCATAGAGAGGCCTGCAAGTAGCAGGGAAGTACTGATTCCTTCTGCCAACAGCCTCTGAGTGAGTAATCTGGGAAGTGGTTCTCCAGCCCTAGTTGAGCCTTCAGATAATACCATATTCCTAACTGCCATCTTGACTGCAACCTCATGAGAGACTTCAAGCCAGAAACACCCATATATGCTGCTCCCAAATTCCTTACAAGAGAAACTGAGAGATAGGATATATTTGTTGTTCTAAGCCACTATGTCCTGAGATGATTTGTTACACGTAAAAGATTAATACACCTACACAGACCATTATTTCTAAACCTGCAACTGCCTCCCATTGTTAGCACAGATTACATACTTTCTATCCCCTTTCTCACCTGCATTTTTCTCCATGGCACTTTGTTTATACTCTCTCTTCCCAAACAAGAATGTAAGACCCATGATAGTAAGAAATGTTGGGATTATTTTATTCACTACTATATCCCAGTTTCTGAAAGAGCACATGGCAGGTGCTTAGTAAATATGTATCTTTGGGGAAGAAGGAATAAATCTACTCTGGATCTTGCAAAAGATGAAAAAAATCAGTGATGCTGAAAAAGTGATATTGGAGAACTGCTTGAATCGAGTGCCAAAATGTTGGCCAAATGAGAACCTGGCAGAGTTAGACCAGTTATAGAATCTAAAATAGTCAAACCCATAGAAGCAGAGATTACAGTGGTAAATGACAGGGGCAGGAAGGAGGAGGGGATGGGGAGATGCTCGTCAAAGATACAAAGATTCAGTTATGCAAGATGAATACATTCTGGAGATCTAGCATACAGCAATGTGACTATAGTTAACTTTACTGTATTGCATACTTGAAATTTGCTTAAAGGGTATAATGTTTCTTTCAACATTATAAGTGTTGAAAGAAACAAAGAGAGTGGGAGAGAGAAAGAAGAAAGAAAGGAAAAGAGAGACAGAAAGAAAAGGAAAGAGGAAGGAAGGAGGAAAGGAAAGAAAAAAAGAAAACAAAAGGCAATAGTAACTATGTGGGTGACAGATACGTTAATTAGATTGGTTTTGGTGATTATTTCACAGTGTATAGGAGTATTAAAAAAACTTAAGTTGAACACCTTAAATATATGCAATTTTTATTTGTTAAGTATCCCTCGATGAAGCTGAAAAAAGAAACAGGAAAGAAAATTGACAAGGAGGATGAGACAACAGCTGCTTCAGAAGAAATTATTTATTTATTAAAAGGTCAAGAGAGCTTACTGGGAAAGTAAATAAATCTCTAGAAAGCTTTTCAAAAATTGACTCCCTTTCAGATTTTACTGTTAAATTCAGACTTTCAGTCAAGAATATACTACTTTGCTATTATGTGACTTGATATGAACAATGTATGCAAAAATATTTATCAATTGCTTTATTCTTTTCAAAACCTTGACATGATTGAAAAGAAGATATAATTTTGTTGAAGGTCAAATACAAATAAATTTATTTTCACAATTTTGGATTAATTTCTCAAGATAAAATCTCAATCATATCTTTTCCTTTTAGTATTTAATACAAAATTTTGATAGCACTGCTTTTTTCTCTCCTGGTACCACTGCTGCTTGAATACATCCTCCTGAGTATTGGGCTTGACATGAAGCAGGTATTTAATAAAATCAGAGCTACGTAAAATGTGGGCTCTGAACAAACACTAGAGAAAGGTCCCCTTACCATCTGTAATTTGTGCAAGAGTAGCAAATTTTAGTAGTAAGGATGCCCTTGAAAGGTACAGGCCATATACTTAGGTGAATAAAAGGAACAAGGACATTTAACACACAGATGGCAAATAATTTTCATCCCCAGTGCCAATGTCAATCATTTGGTACCAGCTGCCCAAGAAACCATGCTGAACATGAGTCACCGATAGCATCATGTCTTAGCATCATATTGATGATATCTGTCTTGGTTGTGGAGTGAGGAGTGGCTAAGATGACTGAGGTATTAGCCAGATCCTAACTCATCTTTCATTGATATAGGTTATCTCACCAATGTAGGTGACACATTATCTTTCACCACTCAGGAGAGAAGCAATGTGTACATAAAAGAGGTTCCAAGGATTTAGGTTAAGTAAATATTATACCCTTATGTGGATATTAAAGAGGCCTGAGATGAAGCTCTGAATATTTGTGGTTCAGCAGCAGTAGGATCCTTATTTTCGTAGACATGGGAACCTCACAGAGTTCATGCAATTGGACACTACTGATGCAAGGCTACTCATTTCAGGATTAGGAATTAACTGCATTGAATTCTGTTCCTAATCCAGCACTTCATTTACCAGAATTCTCACCCATGTAAACAATATTTGGTCCCTAGAGAAGACTAAGGTGCCTTCATTTGAAATGATTGGAAAGAATGTGGTGACACAGGGAAAAGTCAAGACTAGCTTTTAAAAGGATAAAATACCCTCCAACTTCTTGGCTCAAAATCCTTTGGTAGTCACCGCTACCTATAAGATAGTTCAACCTCCTTAGCATAACCTCCCTGTAACTTTACAAATCTTATCTTCACCTATCTTCCTAGTCTCACCGTTCACTCCCACCAATAAACCTAAATTTCAAGTCCTGTATATTTCCAGGTCAGCCATATATCATTCTACATGGTGGCAGTAAAGTGAAGTGGTTAAGTGTGTAGCATCTGAAGTCAGACCAATAAGGATACCAATCTTTCCCATTTTCTATTTGTAACAACTTGGATAAATTACTTAACCTCTCTAAGCCTCAGTTTCTTCCTCTGTATAATGAGTTTCTTATAGGATTGTTATATGGATTAAATAAGAACCCATATGAGCTTTAGTTCCTGGCAGATCAAAATGCCTTTGTATGTTCTGTCCCCTTATCACACCTCTCTAAGGTAGGGTCTATTATAGAAGCCTAATTTATGGGTGAGAAAAGCATAACTTAAAATAGTTAATTTCCCAAGGCCAGGTGGCTCCTAATCATGGAAATCCATCTCCAGAGTCTATAAACTACTAAAATTTTCCAAGAAGGGGGTCAACAAATGTTTGTTAAATGAGTAAATGAGTTCATGCATTCGTTCTCTTGTATACAAATAGAAACTAAGTATGTTTGTGTTGTAGATTTTCTTAAATGTAAATTGTTCATTTTGTTAGACTGCATGAGCCCTTGAGCAAAGCAGCCATTTAAAAATCCACTTTTTTGACTAATAGACATTGGAAACTACCAAAGGTGGGAGGGTAAAAGGAGGATAGGGGTTGAAAAATTACCTATTGGGTACAGTGTTCATTATTTGGGTAATGGGTACACTAAAAGCTCAGACTTCAGCACTACCCAATATATGCATGTAAGAAACCTGTAGTCCTACCCCTTAAATAAATAAAATGATAAAATAAAAATAAAAATTTACTTTTATAAGCCCAAGAGAGATCCCAACCCATAGTAGGTGCTCAATCGATGATGCTGAAAGAATAAGTGACTGATGGAGTCTGACACTCATGACAAGGAGGATAGAGTGCTTCCAGCCAAATGACTCTTTTTCAGTCAGTGTAAACCTCTGACAACCTTGTCTTGCCTGTAGCTCCTGCAGCGTGAGATCCACCAGCCATGAAAGAGGCAGGAGTTTCAATGGGTCACTGAAGCTGAGGTTGTTTAGGTTGTTTCCGTGGCACCTCGGGTATCCTGAGGCTGCTCCCTAATGTGGGTCATTCAAATGGTGACAGTATGATGAGCTGTCAACAAAATCACCCAATTCTTTCAAATGAAGTTGCATGCTAGTTACCCAGCTGATGTCTTGCTAAAAAGGGGAAAGTAAAATGTCCCATGCTGGTTCTGTAAATCAGGTGATAATCCAGTGTGGTCATATGTAAAGAGTGATAGTCTGTTCTGGGTTAATTTGGGGGGCTTTTCCAATGTCTCCAGGCTTCCTTTCATGCTTTGCTGACTCAGGGTATTTCACCCTTCACTGCATATTCTTTATTCCAGTAGATGTGAGTGGGGTGAAAGAGAGGAGCACAAATGATAAAGGATTCCTCTTACGATCTGCCCTGATAAACGGTTTGGCCCCAGACATCCGTAAAATCATCAGATGAAAAAAAAATTCCTATTTTATCTTGCACCGCACAGATTCCCATCTTCCCATTGCCACAATTAATCAAGAGCTAAGTGCACTGGAGACAAATAAGTATCACAGAAATGGTTACTTTTTCTTCTAAAGGGATATGAACATGGTGGCCCTGGGTACAACTTGGCTTTAGCTGAACAGGAGGAAGGGGTCCACGTGAAAGGATGACCTTTGACAGGGAGGCTTTCTGCTTTGGTACTTTGTGAAACAAATAGTTTCCTGAAAACAAGAGCCTAATGCCCAACCTCCCACTAATGCGATTAAGGGAGCTAATTTCCTGGGTTGGTTTCCCTCCCATTGCACCCATCAGAGCTGGGTTGCTACAAAAGGCCCTCTCTCCTGGAAATCTCTCCCTCCCAGAATACACAGAAAAGTATGGCTTGGCTCACATGAAAAAAACACACACACACACACACAAGGAATAAGGATGAAGATTGCTTTGCTTAGCAATGGAACATCTGTGACTGGACTCAATGCGAGACCCAGTGTGGGTTGTAAAACCTTCTCAGTGCATTTGCTGCATCTTCCCTCAAGCCAAGAGTAAATATTTACACACGCCAGATTTGATGACAACATCAAATTCCTCCTAACTTGTTGAGTAACCACTGTGAGGTTCAAAGGCTCTGAGGTCTCGACTTTCACACTCAGTGGACTGTGACTTGCAATGTAGGCTTGCACACTTTTCATTTGCTTCTAGAGAGACTTCCTTATGCCAACAGGTGACTTTCCCATTCTATTCCATTAAAGAGCCATAACTGGTTCAGACTGCCTGTCCCAGATGACAAATCTTTAATTTTGTTTTCATTCTTTACAAGGAGATTAAGAAACCTCCAGTGAATAATAAAAGGTTATCAGGAGGCCCTCCTGAATTCAGGTGCTTGATGTGCACTCATTAAGTTGAACTGAATTGAGGCCACCACTTGGAGGGAGATTATTTTTCCAAGAAAGAGAAGAATAGCAGAGAATCCTTCTCTCTTTTGAAGAGAAGAAAGGAGCAACTCAACATGGCCTTCAGTTCTCAGGAAATTAATTTATAAAGCAGGCTGTATGCAATGCTGTTTGATTTAATTAGGAAGTAGTAAGGACACAGCAATCACATGCTTAAATTTATAACCAAGTGTACAAAGAAAGATACTTGCCCCATTCTGCAGCTGTTCAAGGAGAAATGAAGGATTCCCCCCGCAAAATAATTTGAAAACAGTTCCCCGAGAACTTTGTTAATTGTCTTATAAAGTTGCCATTCATTTGGATATTTGGGGTAGTGAAAAGCTGATGTCGTCATAGAGTAATTAATTCCAAGCAAGGCTTTACGGCCCTTGAAAGAAGAGGTCAATGTACATTTCCAAGGTAACCTCATTCTCCATTAAGCGCACAGTAGGTATTCATTAAAGACAGCATGGACAATGGCTGTTCAACAATTCAGCAATCATTTGCTTCGTACCTATCATATGTAGGCTTCATATCAGTAGCTGAAGACATAAAGACCCTGCCCGAACTTTAAAACACTAGTGGTAGTATAATAAATATGTAACTAGTCGTCTTGTCATCTCAGTTGATGACAACTCCATCCTTCCCATTGCTCAGGTTTTGACCTTGGAGTTTTGAGATTCCTTTGTACCTTTAACTCCTTTATTTCTCTCACACACTATGTTCAATCCATCAGCAAATCATATTGGTTCCAACTTCAAAAGATATCCAGAATCTAACCACATACTGCTCCCATTGGGGCCAAGCCACCAGCATCTCTCTCCTGAATTACTGCAATGATTTCCTAATCAATGTCACTGCTTCTGTCCTGTACACTTCCTCCACCATGTCTTCTCAATGTGCCAGCCAGAGTGCTCCTTTAAAAACATAAATGCAGTAAGATCTCATTCCTCAGCTCAAAACCTCCAGTGGCTCCTGATGTCTCTGAGTCCAAGCCAAAGTTCTTATAATGGTTATATGGTTGTCTATGACCTGGTCCTGTTTAACCTTATCTAGGAGTGTCCTCTGTGTTCACTCAGCAACAGCCACACTGCCTCCCTCTGTTCTTCCCTATTTCAAGGACTTTGCAATGGCTATTCCCTCTACCTGGAATGCTCTTCCTCTAAATAGCTTGCTATCTTGCTCTGTGATTCAAACATTTCAACTCTACTGTCCACATCTCACACTTGGTATCCCAATTTCCCTTAGCCTGCTCTGATTTCTAGCAGCACTTATCACCTGTAACAGTATGGAGTTTTCTTATCTGTCAGGTTACTGTTTATTGCCTATTGTTTATTGTCCCACTAAAAAGTAATGTCCAAGAAGACACAAATTTTTTTATCTGTTTTGTTCATTGTGCCTAGAACAGTGTGTGCCTGGCACATATTAAATAAGTGAGTGAGTGAATGAATGGTGATAGCAAATGCCATAATGGAGTCATGTATAAATATCATACTTGATTAGCATGCTTAGCTAAAGGCTCACTGTCTATCTATGCAGCTTTGTGTAGACATTCCAAAATAGAGATATAGGCTTTAATTCAATTCAACAAATACTCACTTTCTGGCTCAATATGTCTAAATGCTTATATTAAGGGCCTCTATACTGGTTGAATTCAGATGAATAAATAGAGTTCCTGCCTGGATATTATAAGAAAGAAAGTACATTCATTTCTTTTAAAGATTGACTGCCCAGCAAGACTGCTCTAATTTATTCTAGATCTGAGTGTAAGCCATGCTGCTCTTCATGGCTGGGAAGAGTTTTGTGTAAGGTGACCAGTTAAATCACTTTCGGTCATGACTCTACTCTCCATGTCCTCTTTCTTTCAAATGGCAGTTAGGCAAATTTCACAATCACTTACAGAAATTTACATAAAAATAAATTAAAGTGAGACTGGGCTAGGCATGGTGGCTCATGCCTGTAATCTCAGCACTTTGGGAGGCCAAGGCAGGAAGATTGCTTGAGGCCAGGAGTTCAAGCACAGCCTCGGCAACATAGTGAGACATCATCTCTATAAATAAGAAATAAAAATAAATAAAAAACTACTAGCTGTGCATAGTGGTGAGTGCCTATAGTCCCAGCTACTTAGGCTGAGGTGGGAGGATCACTTGAGCCTGGGAGGTTGAAGCTGCAGTGAGCTGTGATCACACCACTGCACTCCAGCCTGGGTGACAGAGTGAGATCCTATCTCAAAAATACAGGGAAGGGAATAACACACATAGGGGCTTGCAGGATGCAGGATGTGTGGGCAAGGGAGAGCATCAGGAAATATAGCTAATGCATGATGGGCTTAATACCTAGATGATGGGTTGACAGGTACAGCAAATCACCATGGCACATGTTTACTTATGTAACAAACCTACAGTCTTGCACATGTACCCCAGAACTTTAAATTAAGAAATAAATAAATAAATAATAAAATAAGATGGGACTGGGCTGAGCAAACTGTTGAAAATCAACACAGTGTCATTTTGGTATGCGTGGTTTAAATATAAGGAATAGATATTAATTAATCATGCACCTAGGTTCAGTGAGAAAAGGATAAAAAATCTGTATAGTACTGTTATTCTAGTAATGACTTAAGAAAAATACATGTCACCATAGAACCTTTTGCAATGAACAGGCATAATGAAATACTGAATAAGTCTACCAGTGGTCTGCTACTGGTTAGAGCTGATAATATAAAAATTAAGTCAAGTAATGCTTCTAATAAAACATTTGCAAGTCAGTTCCCCACAGGACAGCTTTTTGAAAAGACCCAATGAGAGCAAGGATTTTATGCTAAAATTAGAAGATAAGTACTTTCAAAATTTGACTTGGGGCCTTTGTATTTTTTAAGATCCAGAGTAAATCCCTTGATATCAAATAATGCAGCTACATAACTTTTCAATCAATACTCTGAGGGTGTACGTATGAGGGAGAAACAATGATGAATTTTGAGATGCACTTATTTTATGCAAATCCATGACATCTGAAAGCTCTCCCTCTGCATGCCAGAGCAGGAAGGAAGTAGTATCTGGCCACTGCTCCATAGAACCAGAACTCACAAGTGGCAGGGCATCCCATCTCACCTAAGTAGTTGTCGTCGTCTGTTTCCCCTGAGAAACTGTGCTGCCGCACATCAATATTGGTAGCACCTGCTGGAATTCGGACCACAGTGTTGTAACCTGAAAAGAATTTAGCAGAAATTCAGTACTCCACAAAATGGTTCACTTTCTCTAAGTATGGAATAAAAAGTGCACAACAAAAGAATAGAATGTATTCTCATATAATTCTATTAGGTGCCTTCTAGTCGATGGATAATCCACCATAACAAGACTGATTTTTATGCTCAACATTAATACTTTTCAGTATTACATGTGGTTAACAATTTTCAAACTTTGACCATATTCCTTCTCACGGTTCTTAGGAGCAGATTCTTACCATAATGTACTGTATTAAATGTTCCTGCCACTGTTTTGCATGAAGAATTATCGCCACCACAAACCCCACATTTATCTCTCCGGGCTTTTGAGTTTAAAACATGATCGCATCCAGCTTGCTTTTAAAAAGAAAAGATTTGAAATAAATGTAAGTATTATAGAGATTATAAAATGTCAAATAATGTGTTTCTTTTTTGTGCACTCAAAATGACAAGAAAGTCAAGTCCCTTTAAACTTGCAAAGGTTGAAAACTGAAATTATATACTGCCTTGCTATTTAAAATGTGGTCCTTGGACCAGCAGCCATGGGCACCTTTGATGTGGTCAGGAATGCAGAATTTCAGGACCCACCCAGATCTATTGGATCAGAGTTGGCATTTTAATAGGATTCCTCAGGTGCTTCACCTACAGATAAAAGTTTGAAAAGCACTAGTCTGTAAGTAAGCACAGTAATTTTTTAAAAAATTGCTTAGGAATGAAAAAAAAAGGGCATAGGTGAGGACTGTATCTAATTAAAGAGCTCATGCCCCATCATAAGGGAGTTGCCGCTGTCCACTCCAGACTATTGCTGCCATGAGGTATGGGAGCCCTGTGTTGACATTTTTTCCCAATTTTCCAAAGAAGCTGGAAAAATTGATTTTATGTAAAATCCCATACGTTTAAATATTGGCTATGAATGCCAGCCAAAGTATGACCATGGGCCGCCAGTTTCAAGCCTGAGGCTCCATCGAGTGGCCTCCTGAATTTCTCCCCATATTAACACAATGCAGCCACGTACACTGAACTCTGAAACATACACTGACAATGACCAGAAGACCAGGAGAACACAGTCCACATTCTTGTCCATTTTGTTCATTTGTGTGAACTAATCTTTGAGGAAAAACTCAATGTGTTGCTGTGAAATGGATAGATAAGGAAATCTGCAGTATAAGCTATTAGTCAGTGGGTGATACCCTTAGGGGTTCTTTCAATCAAATCCTTCCAACCAGGAACTCCAATGTGCTTTTGGACCACAGGCAAAACAAAAACAAAAACAAACAAAAAAACCCAGAGGCATCATCTCAGAGCCCAACCAGATCAGAAATAATTTTTGACTAACGAGAACAGTGAAATGATATCTAGCCCCTGAGAAATCACTACTCTGATGCTTTGCTGTTTCCCAGAAGTTTCCCAATTTCCCTTTCAAGAATAATTAATTAACAGGCATGTCTCAGGTAGAAATGATCATGGTTAAAAATGCAAAGAGAAACTAGAGTGAGGCCAGCTATTCTTCCTGACATATTTCTCGACCTCAGCTATTCAATCTAAAAAATTTGCTGTCAGGAAGCATTTGCTTAAGCATTGAGGTTATAGCAAAGGAGTGTGTGTGTAAATTGTTATAATAAATTTTTAAGGAGAGGTTTTGTGCAAGACCCTCACAGAGACTGAAAATGTCAAGAAAAATCAAGGGCAATGGTTTCCAAACTTTGGCACAACGTGCATTAGAAAAAATGTACTAGGCCGGGCGCGGTGGCTTACGCCTGTAATCCCATCACTTTGGGAGGCCGAGGCGGGCAGATCACAAGGTCAGGAGATTGAGACCATGGTGAAACCCCGTCTCCACTAAAAATACAAAAAATTAGCCGGGCGCGGTGGCAGGCGCCTGTAGTCCCAGCTACTCGGGAGGCTGAGGCAGGAGAATGGCGTGAACCCGGGAGGCGGAGCTTGCAGCGAGCCAAGATCGCGCCACTGCACTCCAGCCTGGGCGACAGAGCGAGACTCCGTCTCAAAAAAAAAAAAAAAAAAAAAAAAAAAAAAAAAAAAAAGTGTTACTGATGATGTTGCTGATCCTGGGGCCACACTTTGAGAACCACTGCCCTGGCAATAGTGCACAGATATTAGCAGTTGCTATTCTATCTAGGAAGCCACAAACCACAGCTTGGCAGCGGGAAAACACAGTGAAGAAAACACTATCTGGGACTTACCCGGCAAAGACCCTGGACACAGATATCGTTTGTGTCCTGGCCACAAGGAGTTCCGTCTATCACTCTGTCTCGAAGCTGATAGTAGGCCGTGTTCCCTGCCACTCTGCAGAACAACTTGCACCGGTCCTTCATCAGAACTGGAGAGGAGAAAGGATACAACTTGACTTTCATGCTTGGCCTCGGTGCCGGCCGGCCAATGGTGGATACATACACCAGACACACTTACTTCCACTATACTTAGGGACCCAGCGCACATTGGGAAGCAGACCGTTGATGTTAAAATGCTTCCCGTCAAAGTGAGCACACTGTTCATCTCGGAAGTCTCGCTTCTGCTTGAGACATGGCTCCGTGTTGCAGGACTTAAATTTCATTCTACGTCCTACACAGTATTTTCCACCATTTTTTGGCCTGGAAAAAAAAAAGTGAAGAGCACACACACTGTATTATCATGTATTCCTCTGAACATCATTCCCTCATTCGTGACTTCTTGTCTTCTAGAGAAGTAAATCTAGGGTGGCAAATGACAGAGGAATGGGCAAGAACTCTGAATCCTGGTTTTGCATTCCTGCTGTCAATACCATGATGCGTACAACCTTGGGTAAGTCACTTGACCTCCGCAAGCCTCCCTTATATTTGCAAAATTGAATGTAGCTACCTTGTAGGCAGTTGTGAGGATAAATGTTAGAATGTATAGCTTAAAGTATGAGATACAAAGCTTGAATCTGAATCTATTAGGCCACTTTTTGTTCCTTTTCTTCCCGACATTCACGGTGCTTCAATGTTAAAACTGTAGAAGGTGAAAGGTACCCAAGAGTGGTTTGGAATGCTCCCTATCTTCCTTTTGTACCTCGACATATTCACAGGAGACCATCGAAAACTTGTTCCCTCACACCTCCATTCATTCTGTCCCTCTACACCCTCTCTCCAGACAACCATTGTTTTTGTTTGTTTTGTTTCACAAATAAAATGGAATAATGGGAATGTGTTCACATTTTGACTAACTTAAGAGGAGAAGCAGGAAAGAGCAGACTGGTTTCATTAGTTTTTGTGTGACGAGTGTATGGCGTACGCCTTGCAAAGCATCACAGTGCAAATTTAATCTCGGCATGCAACCCTGTGCATGTATATTCCAGATGTGATCCAGAGAGTAAATTATACAACACATCTACCGGCAGTCACCAGCATGCCAAATTCATCATGGAAATGGGAAGATCACAGAATCATAGGAAGCTGGGGCTCACCCACCCAGGGCTCAAACAGCTCGGGTTTCACAACTGCCCTAGAACACCCTGAAACTGAAAGGACATTTTTCACCTTTTTTCCTTTAGAATGAATCTTTCAGAGTAATCGGACTATAAAAAATGGGGTTTTGGCTGGTTTGTTTCAAACAGGAGTTTTGGGGAATGAGAAATATATCCCTGCTCACGAAATATAGAATGAGAGGTAGAAGGAGCTCTGGAGTTGGATCTCGGTTCCAATCTGGCCCTATCCTCTATCTCTATCCTATCCGGATCTCGGTTCCAATCTGGCCCTCTCTGTGTGGCCCTAGACAAAGTTCTCAGTCTTCCTGAGCTTCAATTTTCCCCTTCTCTAAAATGAGTGTACATAGTAGATGCCAGAAAATGTTAGCTACTATGATAGTACATGTCAGCACTGCCCAATCTAATCTGATCTGATTCTGCAGTTGGCTTCAGCACCCACTCTGAGCACTGAGGCAGGACTCAGTGCTCCTGCAGCGTGCCCAGGTCCCAAAAAGGCCCTCCTAGGGAAGCTTGTCCTAATATTGTTATAAATGTACTCATTCGATCAAAGATTTGCAACACAAAGTAAGAGCACCGGCTTTGCGGTTACAAGTTGGTGGGATGACTTTGTATAAGCTGTCTCACCTCCCTGGGCTCTATCTTCACATGTAAAACAGAGATGATGCTGTGTACCTAAAAGGCTTGTTGTGACTCTGAAAAACTTAGCAAGAAGTCTGATCAATATTCACCATTATTTATCATACGGAAGACTGCATCTAGGGATGCAAAATGGCACATAAGACAGTCGTGTCTATGTCTGTCTGTTTCTGCATTAAGCACAATTAAGCTCATATACTGTATATCTGCACTATTCATTCAACCTGGAAAAGCTCCTTCATATCTTGTCCAAGACTAGGGAAGATGAGGTGCTTTCATACCAAGTAACAGGATGTTTAGAGAAGTACTTTGCCCAAAGGTCACACAGCTAACAAATGAGGAGAGTCAGGACTGGAATCCAAGTCTCCCAGAATCTTCTCTGTGCACGTCTGCTACATTATCTGTGTGCTGTGGTTCAGAGTCTTTTTTTTGTTTGTTTTCTTTTTCGGTGCCATTTAGAGATGCAGAATGGGTTTCCTAGATCCAAGCCCGTTTCTCAGTAACAAGGCACCCCAGTCTCATGCATAAAATATCACAGATTATCCATGAATAATAGAGCAGGACTGTATACCTGCTCAGGTGAAACTTGTTTTAAATGTACTACAAGGAAGACCCCCTTCAATTTTTCCTCCAGTTGAAATTATCATTATGGAATCTTTTTAGATGTCCCAGCTGACTATGGTGGATCAATCATTTATTTATTGCCTGAAAGTAACTCATATTTCTTTCACTTTGAACATAAAGTTTTTAAAATTGATTTTTTTGTTCTCTTATATAACAAGTCTTAGCTGATTCTTGAACTTTATCAAATGCAGTAGTTCTTCGGACTGCAAATAGTTATGACTTACAGGTGGCTTCCCTTCAGATGGTAACAGTTTCCACCTTTGCTTGCTTTGACCACTATAACATGGCAAGTAGTATTTTGGGATTTATTTTTATAAAAAACATTTTTTATAAACACACAAAAAATACTATATGTGAGAGGCAATACTCCTGATGGTTAGAAACATGGACTCTGGAAACAAAGGGTTTGAATCCCAGCCATGCCTCTTAATAATGATGCAATCTTAGATGAGTTGCTTAATTTCGCCAAGCCTCTGTTTGCTTGTCTGTAAAAGGGAGATGGTACTAATATCTACTTCATAAAGCTGTGGTGAGGGGTAACTAGATTAATACATTCAAAGCACTTGAACAAAGTGTGGCTTACAGTAAGTGATTAATAAAAGTTTAGCTATTACAAGATTTGGCAAACTACCATCCTGTGGGCCAAATCCAGCCCGCCACTTATTTTTGCATGGCTTGTTAGCTAAGAATAAGTTTTACATTTTAAAGTAATTGAAAAAAAAATCTTAAAAGTAGAAGATTTTGGGACACATGTGAACTATGGGAAATTCAAATTTCAGTGTCCATAAATAAAGTTTTATTGGAACATAGCCACACCCACATTGTCTATGTTTGTTTCTCCGTGTATCAGTAAGGTTGGGTAATTGTGATGGAGACCACATAAAGTGCAAAGCCTAAAATATTTACTATTTGGCCCTGATGGAAAAGGTTTCCTGATCCCTGGACTATTCTTGTGTCACTGCGCTACGTTCCAAATTCTGTCACTGACTGTACTGAGAGGGGAGCCCAATCCAACTCTCCCTGACCAGAAGCTCAAGACCTGGCCTCTCTTTCAGGCTGTCTCCCTTGAGACAGGCCTCTTTCCATATCAAAACTTGGTCTGCAAGTTGATTTGCTTTTATGTAAAGGCAGGTTACAATTTTTTCCTTAATTATGGACATGACTTTAACAAATATAAATTGGCCTTCTAAACTATATATGTTTCCTCTCTCCTAGGCAATGTGACTGTTGCCTGATTTACATGGACTATATAATAGAGAAAACTTTAGCCAACCAAACTCATCTTTCAGCAAGGAAAAAAAAAATCATTTTATAATTTAATTATTTAGCGGAATAGGAGTATTTTTCTAGGTAGGCAAATATTGAAAATAATAGGAAATATAGCTTTAAAAAATAGTAACCACATTTCCCAACTATTAAGATCCTTTTAAAATATTGAATGTCAAATAGGGATGGGAAGGGTTTAAGGAAATTGCTAGAGTAATTCCTATTATGCACAGCCAAATTGGATCTTTCTTTCAAGCACATATTACACAGCCATGCCTGTTGATACATAGAAAGGAAATTCAAGATGATGCATGACCAAAACTATAACGAAATTTTTGCAGAGGTCATCACAGATACAGTCTATTCTCAAGGAAAGCTAAACTTTGGTCTGCAAAAGGGTTTGAACAGAAATCTCAACTTCTACATTTATGTACAATGAATTAGGGTAGGCAGATTTAGGGTTGGCACAAGACATTTCTAAAGATATAACAGGCAGCCCCAGAAGGTAGTGTGATTCCTGTGCTTGGAGGTTTTTAAGAAGGGGCCTGATGGCCAATTATGGAGAATGCTGAAAGGCTATTCAAAATTAGATGGGATGGGGCGGGAGCTATACCAGCCCATCTTTAATGATCTTTCCAAATGGGGCAGTCTATGAAACTGGATTCTTTTATGTGTTCATTAGTTAATCGCTCTTCCACAGTAACCAATTCTCAACATTTCGAAACAAGTTCATCCAAACCGAGTGCCTCAAAAAAAAGCCTTGCTGTAATTCCTTACAGCCAAATGAGAAATTCATTTTCTGGATGAAATAGACATATGTCTTGAATATGTTTTTAAAGTAAGATTTCATAAGCAGTTGCTATGGAGAGAGCCTAAGGGGGAAATATCTAGTTCATAATCTTTTTTTTCTCAAATTTTTGAGTTTATTATTTTCAAATTTTAACCTATCTCCTAATTTAAAAGCAAAATAGAAGCATTGGAAAAACAAAATGCTGTGCCTTTCCTGAGGAACTGGTATGATTTTTGTTTTTGATAGACTGTAACAATTCTACGGACCATTTTGTTTCAGCCACAAGGAAGCTCTGAGCCAAATTGTGAGCACAAAACAAGTATAGGGCCCAAAAGCCTGAAAATACATCTTCTAGTTCCAAAGCTCAGTCTGGTTTTGGTACTGTAAGTTATATTTTGGTGGTTCTGATTTTAAATTTTACTCTATTATACACTTCTTATAGGCCAGGAGACCATATAATTAATTGCCCAATCAAGAACGTTCTGAGAGTGAAAATGGGAGCTATTAATAACTCCTCCAGGGCAACAGATAGAACGAGGGACTGTTGTTGCAAACCAGAACTATGATCATCTTATCCGTAGGGCATGGATCAAAACTGAGATTAAAAAAATAAAGCACCTAAAGACAAAATATAAGGGCCCCACCTGTAGCACCATATATACCACTTGAGACCAAAATATCTTGTGACCAAAATTAGAAAGCATATGGTCTCTACAGCTTGCTCGTGGAGTAGAGCATAATCTCATCTTTTTTGGCTTTTATGCTTTCGGGGGGGAAAAAACTCCTAAGAATATACTATAAAGTCTCTGGATGCTAAATAAATACACTCTTGAATCAGATAAATACTGTGAAAAAAGACAAAACAATCCAGTGTCCTTAATAGAGACATACCTTGTACCTTGGGTTCTAAAAACAGAGTACTCCATTATATTGTAAGGGCTCGTCAAACTGACAAAAGGCATATTCCCGGTGAGGGGGGCAGCTGTTCCCCTCAAACTCCCTGAGAAGCGTGACAGCAACCACTTCTACGTTCTACATAATGAACCATCTGCTCTGTGAATTTCTCTGAACAAGCTTTTAAACTGAGATTTGGATCTGATTTTCCCTTTTCTGTGTTCCTTTCTCTTTTCAGATTGACTCCCCCAGAGCCATTGTAACCTCTGTATTCAGAGGCAGTCTCCTTCCTCAATTAACAGGGACATCCTAAAGTGCAAATAACTTGGAGGAGTTTTAATGAAATGATGTCAGTGCTGACACTCAACTAGGTGTTTTTTTTTTTTTTTTTTTTTTTTTTTAAAAAAACTCCCATAGCAAACAGCAGGGACAAGGACCTCTAATTGAGGTCTTTAATGATTGGTTCTTAACTTCTGAATGTGAGGATCTTTGTTGCACTTTGAAGCTCAAGATCCTTTTCTGCTGAGATCTTTACACTGGGTGATTTTCTTTGTCTAGCCCATTCCAATTATGGAGTGATTTATCTCTCTCCACTTTTCACATTACTTCTAGAATTGCTCAAGACTTAAAAAAGTAGTATTTAAAAAAAGGCCAAATACTTATTTTGCATGGAATATTCTTGAGTCAAAAATGTTTTAAGTGCTTATAAAGTGGTCACTGTTTGCAAGTTCATACCCTCATGATAGCATTTACTATAAACTAATAACTTTGCTCAACGTAGCCAACAAATAGTTTTTTAATATGTAAAAATTCATCATATTAGTTGTTACAAGATTTTCTTTTAAAGCTTCAACAACACCAGCAACAAGGATGTATAGCTGAGTTTAAAAAGCAGTATGAAGCTTCTTTTATATTATATATACTTATTTTATATTATATGGTACTTATTTCATATAATACATATTTACATCCACAATCTTTTCTAAAAGTCTGAAATGACACACACCCAATTTTTTTTAGTGATTATTTCTCATGGGGAATAAGCAGGAAGTAGGAATAGTGTGACAACTTCTAAAATATTCTATATGTTTGTGTCTGAATCTTTTTAAGCATGATCTATATTTATACTAATATTTTAAAAACTAATTCAAAATATAGGCTATATCGAAAATCTAAGGCTTATTCATTTTTATTCATAGCTACAGTATTAGTTTTATGGAACAGAGTCTATATCTCATAGCCCTTTAGTTATCTTCCTTGTTGACCACTACATGGACATGAAATAAGGTTGGGTTACGAACAAAAATGAGTTAAAGTAAATTAATCATCATCTGAGATTTGTAGTACAGAGTATTTAGACCAGGGCTTGCAAACCAGTTGCCTACAGCTATGTTCTTTTTGATTCACACAATTCAGATTTTTCATAGAAAAGATTTGGAAGCTGTGCCAATATTAGACTCTTTTCTTACCTCTGAACAATCAGCCAGACCTGAGTAGTGCCCTGCATTTGATCTCTACAATACAACTATTGTATTACCCTAGCCTGCTTAGTTCCTTTACTTCACCTATTTGCTTCTCAGTACAATAGAGTTTGCTATCCATGATCTAAGCTATTAAAAATAAATGAGACTGCTAGAGGAAATCATTTTACAAAATCCCAAAGCAGCTAGGGTCTTCAAAGTGGTTGTGGGTTTTTACATTGAAAAACTATCCCTATAGATTTCTTGGTTCCCCAGCCTAAATAGGTTCCATGGCAAGTCTGAGAAAGTGCCATACAAACTATTACTTACTTTTACTTACCTATTATTTTCTATTCCTTTTCAACTATATATGTCTTAGATCTATGTAAAATTGGATGCCATTTTTCAAAATGAAGATAGCAATTTATTATGCATAAAC
The DNA here is from genome assembly GCF_024542745.1 of Macaca thibetana thibetana. Classification (NCBI taxonomy): domain Eukaryota; kingdom Metazoa; phylum Chordata; class Mammalia; order Primates; family Cercopithecidae; genus Macaca; species Macaca thibetana. The sequence continues at coordinate 119,012,566 of NC_065579.1, forward strand.
AGGCTTCCCCAACCCTCCAACCCACCCCACCCTACCCATGTCTGCTATGACAAATGCTGGGGGAAAAAGTCCATGGACTTTATTTAAACATGTCAGTCCTGACAAGGTTAGGCTGGTAGAAGTTGCCATAGTCACACAATGAGAATTATTCTGAAAGGCAAGAGACTCTCAATCTGTAAAATGTCAGGTTGTAGGATGGGGACTTCAGCTGTCTCACCTGTAATACAACTAGATTGATTAAAAAAGTAATTTCTTATCACAGAACACATTATTGGTGGAAAAAAAAAAGAAAAAAATAAAATAAAAAGTAATTCTTGATTTGGGGTCCCAGGTCCCTTGAGGTCTAACTAGAGGGAGTATATTAGTCTACAAACTGGATGAAAATGCCCAATGTTTTTGTTTCCATGTGAAAATCTATCTAGTCACTCCATTAGTGTGCTATCTTAAGCTCTGAGTATAGCGGGGAGAGTGAGACCTGCCTGATTGTCAACACTGGGAAACAGACCAACCCCAAAACCATCATCTGTTTGGTAGATAAAACTGTGAATAACAAAGGATCTTGAGAGAAAAACAATAATACAGGGAGAAGTGCCTGGGAATAGACTTTGGGTACCGTGGGTCTAAGCAGCCCTTGAAGTTTATGTTCTTTCTAGCTCTCTAATTTGGAACGTGCTCTTCATCCACCAAAATTATTCCCTTTAGGAATCTCTTGTTCCTAACATACCAATAATAACAGTTATACATTCTAGGACTTACTCTGGTCTGTTGCACTCTCGAATGGCTGTTTTGATGCCCCCTCCACATGTTCTGGAGCAGGTTCCAAAGGGACTCCAACTTCCCCAGGATCCATCTGTCACAGGGACATCCATTTCTTTGGGAACACAAAATCCATACTTGCAGTGCTGTATTTAATAAGGGGAATAGTGAGGGAGACTTGGCGCTATGAGTTGTTACAGGACTGGCTGTCCTTTTAAACACACCATACTTTAATTATTTTCCTTGTGTGGGTTTGAAATGCTGCAGATTCATCATCTATATGAATACTAGAAACTATAGGGATTTTAATCTCACACTTAGTGATTTTAGGCTGGGTCTTCCTTTATAGCTTGCTTGAATAAAACTGGCCAGTGACTGGCTCCAGGCTGACATGGTAACTCCAATGGCAAGCTTCAAACGGCTCAATTAGTTTACTTGGAAAAACCAGGAGTGGAAATGGGAAGGGTGCTTATAGACAGGGCCAAAATGAGTTCTAAGATTTGCATAGTGAATTTCCATCAATAAGGCCTAGAGAAGTTACAAGTCTGGTAAACTATAATGCTTTATTGCTCCCAATTTTAATTATATTGGAGAGGGGAAAAAAAAAGCGAGTTACATGATTCCTATAAACACACTCCAGGAAACCTGTCAGGATGAGACGAAAGCAAAATGGACACACTACAGAGAGCCCTAAACTTTATTACTTGTTTGTTACTAATGGTTTCAGATTCTCCAGCCTGGAGCAGGAAGAAGGCCATGATGTTTAAAAAATAATAATAAAACAAAATAAAACTCCTCAGCAGGACAAGGGAGGAGAGAAGCCATTCCAACCCTCTGCCATTGTTGGGGTGTGAAGCCCTGACACAAAGCCGAGGTCACTGAGCAATGGACAAAGGAACAGTGGCGGCAGTGGCCACAGGAGGGTGACGCCCCGCGGCTCGCTCAGATCTCTGAAGCAGAGCTGGTGGCGGCTGTCATGATTTATCCCCAGGGAGGACACAGCCGCCAAGAGGGGAGAGGCAGAGAAGTTTGAAGACCAGGGGGTGGGGCAGTATGCAGGGAAAGTGGAAAAATAAGAGGTAGGTGAAGGTCTCAGTGGGAATAGCAGGCCCCATCCCCACACAATACTTGGTAAACAATTATTTAAACAGTGCAATTAAGCTTTCTCCAGTCTGCCTGGCCTCCTCCCTTGTAATTATCCTCTTACAGTATCTGAGGACACGTCCCTTTCCCTGGGCTGTTTGGCTGAGGCTTAAGACGTTCTGCATCTGAACCCCGGGTGACTCAGGACACATGAAATGTGCACCAAGGCAGTGGGGACTACGTCACTCTCTGGAAATCACTTCATATTTGTCTTTACAGTGGCTGTGAACATTTCTTAGAAAATATACATATAAAAATAAATGAACAGACGGACAGCTTTGTCTAGAGTACCTCTGTCCCGTAGACACAGAACATGAACCACATATATAATTTAAGAATTTCTAAAGTCACATAAAAAACTTAATTTATTTTATTTAGCCCAATCTATTTAAAACATTATTTCTACATGTAATCTATATAACATTACTCAAGATATTTTTTATTTTATTTATTTATTTATTTTTTTGAGACAGGGTCTTCCTCTGTCACCCAGGCTGGAGTGCAGTAGTGCAATCATGGCTCACTGCAGCCTCAACCTCCCAGGCTCAAGTGATCCTCCCACCTCAGCCTCCCGAGTAGCTGGGACCACAGGCGTATACCACCATGCTCAGCTAAATTTTCTTATTTTTTATAGAGACAGTTGGGGGTGGGGGATCTTAGCATGTTGCCCAGGCTAATCTCAAACTCCTAGGCTCAAGAAATCTGCCCTCCTTGGCTTCTCAAAGTGCTGCGATTACAGGACTGAGCCACCACACCTGGCCTACTAATGAGTTTTTTAATGCTCTTTTTTTTCATACTAAGTCTTCAAATCCTGGGGTGTATTTTATACCTAAGCACATCTCAGTTCATGTTGACATTTTAACATAGCCACACGTGGCTAGTGGCCACCATACTGGACACAGCGGCTCTAGACAGACAAAACTTAACAGAATATAACAGGTCTCACTAGGACTGGTAACTCTTTTACAAAATAATTCTGTGGCCTTGGGTGAGTCCTTAAAGTCTGTTTCCACAACCAAAAAATCGGGACCTACTGGCCAAAATTATTTGGAGTTTAACATGGGACAAAGTATGTAACATACTTAGTATATAACTTAGCACATACGGGACCCCACTTAAATAACAGTGGCAATGATAATGGTAAATGTGTACACTGCACTTAATATTTGTCAGGCACTGTTCTAAGCATTATATATACAAACTTAGTCCTCACAACACATTGCAAAGTAGGTACTATTATAACTTCCATTTTTACAGGAAAGAAAATGAAGGGACAGAGGGGTTGATGTCAAACATAAGTAAGAGGCAGGAATGGTACTGAAACATAGACAAGACTTAACAGTGCATACTCTTAACTGGGACACATACTGCCTCTTAACTGTGAGCAAAGGGGACAATTTCTGACATCTAAATAAAGGACTGAAGTTTTCACCAAAAGTAAGATTAATGAGATGCCTAGGTGAGGCTGAGTGTCCAGATTATTCACTCAATATCCATCCTCCCCTTTATCTTGGCAATAGAACCTATATTTTCCAAAGTTTCCCTATGGATAGCGGTGGTCAAAGGGAAGTTAGCAGAATTCACTGGGTAGGATTACTCAAGAGGCCCTCTGAACTCTTTGGCTTCATTCCGCGGGGAAGTCAGACTCCTTGGCTGGAGCTAACACAGCCATTTTGTACCTTGAGGACAAAATTAAGGAGTTTTCTGGAAATATATTTTTTCCCTCTTAGCACTTCAGACTTCAGTTTCTGGATCTCTTTATTCTACAGATTTTATTTCCACAAGAGAGCAACTTCCAAATGACCATTCTTCTCATTAAGCATTACTATAAACCTCAAAACAAAACAAGGAGGTAGGTTTATCAGAGCGCTACCATTTAGCACTGCACTCAAATGTCCTCACAGTTGCTTTTTAAAAGAAAACTTCTAATTCAAAACTGATATGGAAATTAAATATTTCTTAGTGATATGACCATTGACAGGTGTCCAAAAGAGAGGAGGAACTTCAGAGGAATATGAAAAGTGTCTGACGTGACAGATGCTGGGAATGGGGGCTGTTTGGGAAACATGCGCCAAGATAATCTATTTTACCTGGCAAATTCTACAAATAATAATCACAGAGCAAAATTACTATTACATCATAGCAAAGCATTAAGTGGCTGGTGAAATAAGAGCTGAAATAGAGTCAGCCTTTATTTAAAATGTCCAAAACCATTTAAATAGTATTTTATACAAATGTATCTTTTTAAGAGGTTGAAATGGGGACTTAGAGGTTGATTTTGTCCAAAGGAAACTTGAAACAAAGGGGTTTCAAACCTCACACTCACAAATAAGGTTAAAATGAAAATGCTAACGGACTTAAGAGAGTGGAGAAAATAAAGAGACATTAGTGAGTCATTCATCAAAATAACATTGTGTCAGCAGCCCAAGACAGATTACTGCTGCAGGAGCAGAACAGAAAGAAGGGAAAGAAAGAAAAAACATTAACCCAGCGGCCAAGGGAGGCAGAATGTGCTAGCATATAGAGAAAACACACATACTGGCAATTCTATGAAAAAGAAACAAAGCAAAAAACTCAAAGAATTTCTATGCCAACATATTCACCTTCTTTGGCATTTCTAGAATGTGTAAATACTCTTCAGGGTATTTATATATATCCACATCTTTAATAAAAGCTGCTAGACATGGCCACTTTTCTAAAACAACTAAAACTGGACCTATCATTTTCTCTGCACAGTTCTTCTCCAAAAGCATCCTGAGCCTACCTTGGGAATGCCTTGAAGGCTCCTGCTCTTGCTACAAGCACACCCACTTGCTTGTGTTTAGCAGGAGCAGGGTCTGCTGAAAGCTCTCCCAAAGCTCCCCATCCCTCAGAAGATAGAAGATTACCCTACTATCCCTCCTCTTCTGCAAAAACAGAAGATTGGGAAAAGACACAACTGACATCCTCCAAGTTATTCTGCATTCTAGAACTGGTTGGATAACCATACTGCTATATGGAGCTTGATAGCACGTTCATGACAATTTTACTAAATACAAGTCATTTCATCACGTAATTGAAAATTTTTCTTTGTTGTGTTTCTTTTTCAGTAATAACATGTGTCAGAAATAGACACAGTGGGTGGGTCTATCAGGTTAAGAACCACAACTAAATACCAGTGATTTTGCTGAGATCAAACAGATTCAATTTAAGTAATATAACGGGCTGGTTCTAACTCAAGCCAACTAACCAAGTTGTCAAATAGGTGTTAAGTTTATTGTTATCTCCTACCAACTGGTAGCAGTTGTTTGGATCTTTGTGTTTAGAAGGACTCTGAGGCTACATCTTGATTTTGTAAGAATGAGTGCCATATTCAATTTTTAATGGCTGCCATGGACTCTCAGACAAAACTATGATTTTGTAGCCTCCAATCCACTAAGTTTTACGTCTTGCAAAGATTCACTCTTTGGTCAAAGAGATATATTTCCCTTTACACCAATGAAAGCTCTAGAAGCTATTACACGCTTGTATCCGTATACACTTTTTGTTAGGCTGTCATTGAGGAAAGCTATATTCTCAATTGATGAGGTCCCAGCCACAGAGAAATTAGCACATGAGCTGACTCTGTTTCCAATTTAAGTCAAAGACAAAAGCATCTTCATTATAATTTTTTATTTTTGCATTGGCCTTTATATTTTTAAACTTTCATATCCTCAGGATCATTTAACACTGAAAAATCCACTAGTCTTCCTCTTTGACCATCACATACTGGAGGAGCTCAGTGAGCCTGAGTTAGGGCCACTCCAGTAGGACCTGCTGCCCCTTCAGAGGAGGGGCTGTGCCAAATGATCTGAGTGACCTTGGACAAATCACTCATTGTGAGACAAGAAACTGAGAAGTTTCTTCTCTGTAAGATCAGGGAACAGGTAATGAAGTTCCATCATCTCTTAGGACCTCTTCCACAGAAACATTCTGGGTGCTACTGATTCTATAAGGTAAAGCAGACGAAAGCGAAATGAGATGAGAATTATTAAAAGTAAGTAAAGTGGACAATGCAAAGAGGAGAGAAAAAAGGGAAAAACATATAGAAGGATAGCAAACCACTCAGAAATATCATTCAGGAATTGTATCCTTGGTAAGTTACAGATAGAATGCCATTTTCCATGTGTATTTCTTTTTAAATTGAGATTTATATCTAAAACTTTTTGTAACCAAATTTTTGGGCTGATGGTAGTATCACTGACATGCCACCATTTTTTTTAAATGCACACTAGGTACAGAAGGTTAAGTTAATCATACTCCTAGGTGCATGAGACACTGTTACCACTGGGCCACAAAAGTAGCAGATTCTGTTTAGCTATTAACAAATCAGTAGAAACAATTATAACCAGCGCATGAGAACCTGGATTTGGATATATCCTAGATGACATTATAGCTCCTTAAAGGGAATAATGCCGGTTGGCAAAAGCCTGGTATCATAGTAGTACCTGCAATAGATGTACTATATTTCTATATTTCCTTGATTCTAAACTGTTCCATCAACTTACCAATAGCTTTCCAGTGTCACCCCAAAAGAGAAGAAAAAGAAATACAATCTCACATTAAATGTTCCCATAGGCACACTGGAATTTTAGACATGTTTAAATGAGAGAAAGTCTTAAGTTGAGAGAATATCTTAATATTGAAGCAATAATGATAGGTATATTCTCTGGTATCAGCATTACACAATCTAAGTTTCACAATTTTTAATAGTAAGCTAAACATCTGTCCTCTAAAAAATATTACGCATGCTAAAACAGACTGCATTGTTTTATATTCTAAACATTGGTGTCTGATTATACAGCCAAAATTGTGCACATTTCTGCCCTAAGACAGAAGGACAGAACAGGGCATTACTTGCCTTTCCAGGCTCGCACTCCGTCCCATCGGCCCAGGGTGTGTGCTGAGTCCGGCAGCCTTTGTGTACTCCATTGACATTATTGCACCAGAGCCGTCTACATTGCATCTGCTCAATTCAATGAAATGGCAATTGAGAGACAAATGATTTATTTGACAGTATCAAACAAGGCAAAGCTTGCTTTCAACTAATGTTTCGCTAATGATATAGGGTAAGTTGGAAAGGAAATTCTTTTCTTGGCATGATAAATGCTAAAATATTAAAAGAGATATAGACAGCAGCCCATAAAACACATTTCTATGCCTGGTAATGGATACCCATGTACCCACCACCAAGCTAGAGGAAAGAAAACTTCACAGGCACAGCTGAAGGCCCTATGTACTCATCCTAGGTCCCTTTCCCTTCCCTTTCTTACCAGAAGTGACCACAGTCCTGAGTAGTGTTCATCACTTCATCATTCCCAACATTTTTACTACAAATGTTAATAAATCTCCAGTAATAGACAGCATGTAAGCTTTACAACTGCACCATACTGACATATCCTACAACTTGCTTTCTTCCTCCTCTAAATGCTCTGTTTTTTAGATTTATTCCATTTGCTATATTTAACTCTATTTCAGGGCACACTTTTAAAAGATTTTTAAATTTTTCCTAATTATTAAAATAAACCACACTTACAGTAGAAAAGTTGCACAAGTATTAAAAGTTTATTTTTTTAAATAGAAAAGGTTTCAAACTACTCCATCTTTTCTGTAGCTTTTTCTCCCCTTTTAGGGTTGAGATCATACTTTATAAAATTGTTTATCTTGTTATCTTAACTTAAAATTATATCAGGAGCATGTTCCCAGATGCAGATCGTTTTCAGTTGCTACAAAAGGGAGACACTATAATTTGCTTAACTTTTCTTTTGCTTGGCAGTTCAATGACTCCTAATTTTTCCTATCATAAATAACACAAAAACAAATATTGCCATGAATCAAGTTTACTCAAAATTTTGTTATTATTTCCATGGAATACTACTGTACTTCTCAATTCACCAGGCAATCTCTGAAGACACTCCCAGCAAAAGAAACACACACATGCCGCCCCAAAGAGACAGAATGGGTCACCCCATAGAAGCAAGGTTCTACTCATCTGCAACCTGATAACTGCTAGATGATGTCACTGGCCCAAACCTCCACAACACATGCATCAGGCTATATCACACAGCCATCCCAGCTGAGGCCCCAGCAGAAATGATTTCAAGCCCCAGTTGGTCACAGGATGTTACCTTCACAAGCTAAAACACAGAGACACGTTTGTCTCATGAGTTACCTCTTCTGAATCTTGAAGAGTCCCTATAATTTAGGTCACCTGGACAAGTCGAAGGGCATTAAAGGCGACAAGGAGAGAAAAAAGCTGAGCTCTGTAATTCCCAACTCTGTAACCTTGCTGCCTCTGAGCCTCACTTTCACTTATAAAATGAAAGTGATGATGGCATTTCCCTTTTGGGCTGCCATGAGGATGACATGAGAAAGTGCAGGTAAAGCATTATTTAACACTGAGCAATAGTACTGTTGTGTCATCTTCATAATTATTATGATCACTAATATACAATTTTACTCTCAGCTTTTCCTTGGGTAGTTTATATTCGAGTTAGAATCCAATGGAAAACTATGAATAAAAAGAAGAGCAGAATCAGTAGATGAGGGCAGAAGTGGCCCTCCTACACTTACCATATATGGGCACACCTGAGAACCTGGTCCAAAAATCAATTCACATTGTTTATTCACGTTGTAAAGGATGCCTGGCAGTTGGACAGGCAAAGGGTAGGGTCTGGATTCAGGTTCATTAAGCAAACACTCGCCATAACCAGTGCTATGGAAATACACAGAAACACACAGATGGTGAGAACGGTGGCTGTCAAGAGCTCCAGATAATGGTAAAGGCCACCCCACCATTGTAATGGTAGAGAGGACAGTTACTTTTTAACATGTGCTTTATTCTTTACAGCCAAGATTAAATCCAGATGCTGAAGTTACATTTTTGCTCTTTACTTTGTAGAACCACACACAATGAATACAACATAGCCAGTAGGAAATATACATCTGCTACAATGTTTGATCACACTTCACAGCAATTATCTGTTTGTGTTTGACTATCTTTCCCAATAGACTGTAAGCTTCTTAAGGGCAAAGATAGTGTCTTTTTCATCCAAGCACAGGGCCCTGTCCATGACAACAGGTGCTTAGTAAATGTTTGTTGAAGGGATGCATAAGCAAATCAATGACTCATAGAAAGAAAACACTTTACACCATCTGGTTAAAAAGAAAAACAGCAACCCTCCGGTTCTTTCCGTTTTCAGCAAACACCTCTCCTGGAAAATTCACACCCGTTGAGTTCTGATTAATAAAGCCTCCTCTTCCCTGTGGTTGCAGAAATATACACCCAGTGACTCTGGGACAATCACTTAACCTTTCATACTTCTGAGAGAGAAGAGCAATAAATCTGTGACACAGGGGCATTGTATAATGTAATTGGATCTTTGAGCAGCCTAGCAGGAAGCTTAAAAAACAAAACAAGAAAAGAAAGAAAATGGGAAAAAAGAGAAAAGGGGGAGGGAAGAGGGGGAGAGGAAGAGTGAGGCAGAGAGAGAAGGTCCTCAATTCAACAGTGTGGGAGCTACTAAAATTTCCACTCATCCACAGACTCTGCTTTGAGATCATCTCACTACCCCACCCCTTTTCAGGCCAAAATTACTAAATTAGAAGTGCATAAATACTTGCGGCCTTCATCAAGAAATCAGATTCATAGTCCCTCTCCCCATGTCTGAACAAATCTCAAAACTTTACCCAAAATGAAGCAACATTTCCACATCCTCTTTAAGATTCCAACCTTTTCTTTAGCTCAGTCTGTAATCTTCTAAACTCTGGCAAGGATATGAACTACACAGATGTCAGAGAGTATTTTGTTTGTTTGTTTGTTTGTTTTGCCTTCTCCAAGGAGTGTCAACAAAAATAACAGAAAAGGAATGTTTGACTTTGTATTGTCTTTCCCACAATTCATTCACTACATGTAGACCAGGCACTAGAAGTTTGTGCTAAAAGAATGTTCAAGTCTTACTCTAAAAACTCAGTGATATATTTTCGACTACACTTTGACCACATCCAGGGGTTGGTGTAGAAGTTCAGTGTTGGAGCCATGACATGCTGGGGACTCTTAACTCCTTCTTCTTTACATTTGTTGTTGTCATCATGAGGCATGTTAAACCTAAAGCCAATGAGACAATGATGAGAATGTCAATAAATAACAAGGGATCATGCTGTTCTAATTGCTTCAGGAATGCATCTATCTAAGAGAAAAAAATTTAACTGCATTTTGGATAAGAACCTGAACTCTGGTAAGTAGAACAAAATGTAAGACAATTCGAGATAGACTGTAGATTAAAATATAATTCTCACCCAACTTAATACGAAGTGTAAATGCATAAAATGCATTTAAAAAGATGTGGGTTGGCCCATGTATTTGGTTTAAGTGTACTTTTTGGAATTGCAGAGGCTCTGAATATGCTGTAGTTGGTGCTAGAATACAGTAGTTGGAATTCCTAATAAGCTGTTAAAGGGCAATTTATAGAGTCAAGAATTTGGCAACTTATGATAATGTGAATATAAAGAGTCAGGGAAGTGTCAAAAACTGAAGCCAAGAGCTTTCTAATAAGAGGCTCACTACGGGTCTTGGCATCTTCCCTTTTTTGGATCAGGGTGACAAATTATATACCTGTGTAGGTATATCATTCTAAAGGCATGCAAAGTTTGTGCACAATAAAACCCATGAAAGGTAGTGGTATGCATGGAAACCAGAGGCATGCCAATTCTACTGGCGTAACTCAGAGATGGCAAACAGTTTCATGCTTCATGCCAACACCAATTGATTGGTACTGGCTTCCTGAAAAGCCAGGCACAAAAGGATTCTTAAATTAATCCAGGTTCCGCCTGTGAGAAGGCTGTGAAGGACTGCCAACATCCTTATGGGCCTGGAAGGGAATGCAGCAGCATGAACACATACTTGCCATTCTTGGCTTAGCCAGAAGGAGTGGAAAAAAGTAGGAAGTATTTCCTAAATCCAGAAACACCAATTCTGTGACCCACATGCCATTCTCAGCTCAGGCAATTATCCACTGGGTGACAACCTCAGAAGGGTCACCTTCCCTCTGTCTGGATGACTATCCCCAATCACAAAATTGACGCATGTAATTAATTTAGCATTGAGGGAGAAATTCCCTTCACTAGTTCATCTTGATTACAGAAATAAGTGAGTCAGACAGAAGCATGTAGATTTGCATCATATAAAAGTTGGAATAAAAGCCTATGGAGTCTATTCCATTAATTTATCACATTTTCCCTTTTTCTTTAAAGTTTATGTCTCTTAATACTCACCAACAGAGACAGAAAAACTTGATCTTAGTTGAATTTAGAAATAGTTCTGAAAACGTGAGACTCTTATGCTTAAGAATCTATTTTCTTAAAAGAATAAATGCCTTGGTTTCCAGTTCCCTGATGCATAATCAATGTAATACCTGCATCAACAAACTTAAAACAAGCAAGGCATTCAAATCTTAGCAGTTTCTCTATAGTGGTGTTTATTTCCCATCCCCAGATGATGTTTATTCCCCACTCTCACAATTACTTGATACAGTCAAGTTTATTTCAGCATGTAAATAAGCTGAAAATTTATTTTCATTCAAATGTTACTCACATTTGCTCACTGAAGGAGTTAAATAGTAATAAATACTTATTGGACACGTACGAACAACAATAACCATGACTTTTCAGTATTCACAACACACCAGAAAATGTGCTAAATGCTTGAGATGCTTTATTTCATTTAATCACTTATTTTACCCAATGAATAGTACAGGTTGAGCATTCCTAATCTCAAAACCCCAAATCCAAAATCCTCCAAAATCCAAAACTTTTTGAGTGCCAACATGACACCAGTGGAAAATTCCACACATAAATGTGTAACACAAACTTTGTTTAATGCATAAAATTATTTAAAATATCATATACAATTACCTCTAGGCTATGTGCATAAGGTATATACAAAACATAAATTTCTTGCTTAAACTTGAGTCCCATCCCCAAGATATCTCATTATGTATATGAAAATATTGCAAAAATCTGAGACAATCCAAAATCCAAAACATTTCTGGTCCCAAGCATTTTGGATAAGGAATTCTACATCTGTACTGTTATTATCTGCATTTTGCAGATGAGAAAACTGAGCCATAGAGAGCTTTAATTACTTGATCAAATCCCACAGCCACTAAGCTGGGGAAGCTGGAATGGGAATTCTCTTCAAGGCTTCCCTGAGTTTCACAAAGGTGCTTCAGAAAACACAAGGATAGAGAAGATGTTGACTAAGCAGGTTGGGCCTGCCACAAATGCTTAATGGAAAGCCATACCTCTTTTATGTTCTAAATAGGGGGCATTTGACTATATTTCCTCGGAGAAAAGAAAAGGGGTGTGCTCTTAAAATACATTTGAAGGGTACTAGTTTAAAAATATACCTGTTATCGATTGAGCTAAATTGGAGACACCTGTGTATATATCCATCTTGTTCTGTGCCTCATACACTACACTGCACATAGAGGACCTTAAATGTATGAATGAAAAGCTTGTTTTATAAATGATGTTAGCTCTAAGTAAAGTTATCATCTGCCACACAAATTGATCTGCAGCTATATTAATAATATCTTTTCAGAAAATTATTTCAAAATAGATAGTATAAGTAATTTAATCATCCTAGAAAGAAAATAATGCAGATCAAAACTCAGAATAATTTCTAGTAAATTTGCAGTGTTTTGCCCCATGTTCTAACCATGCTCTATTTCTAAAAAGCAAAAGGGAAAAGCCATTTCATAATAGCCACTTAGTGATCATAATTAGGAAATGATTCCTTCTTTCTATCTTTGTTCATTCTCTTTCCTGAAAAAAGGGATATTACTGTTCCCAGATGCTAAATATCAGAATTAGAACTGTGTATAACTAGAATCAGGAATGGTCTGGCTTTGTAAAAATCTTGGGGGCCACAGTAATGGTGGGGGACCCTCCTGGACAAAGGTGTTAAATCAGGAAAGTTCTCTAGGCTAATATAACCTCTGCTTCAGTAGAAGGAATGGAAAGACCCCATTTCTCCAGTTCCCAGTAGGAAAGGAGACTATTAGACCTTATGTATTGAACTTGAGCAGTTAAACCAAAGATACACACAAGCTATGGCTGAAGAGAGTGCACTGCATTTACTCAACTATCGGAAGTCAAAGTCATTTCACCCAATTAGGTTCAAAGCTCTTCCACCCTGCAAACTCTACTATGACTCGGGAAGTGTCTTACACACTTGAAAGTCAAGTAAATGCTCACTGACGCGAAGGAATAAAAGGTTTAGGTCACTCTGAATTAAATGAAATTACTGAAAGGAAACTCACACATGACCCAGCTCATGGGCAATCGTAAAAGCTGTACTCAATCCACTATCTTCACTAATAGAACAGCTTCTGTAGGGATCACAAATGGTTCCCAGTTCAGCCAGGCCTATTAGAAGGAAAAACAACAAGGTTTACTCTAAAAAGCAACTGTGGCTTGAAATAAAAACATGCAGTAAACTGTTTTAGCCATAGAAGATACGCACAGAGAACTCACCTAAGGTATCACATTTGTCGTGAGCTCTGCAGATATCCTGTCTGAAAGCAAAGCAGACTTAGGCCTTGATGACATCAAAGAGTAAGTGTCAATATAAGTAAATACTTTAGGGTTGTCTAGGCATTCACAACAGCACACACTTTGGGGTGGGGGTTACAAAAAGTAAATTCATAAGACCAGAGTTTCAAAACTGAAAAAATTTTGGAATTGTTGATTTAAGAATTATAAACTACTACATTAAGAAGTCTTTTTCTGTGGTCAGGGTGGTCACAGAGCAGTAAAAAATCTCTCCAACCAGGATTTTCCCAATACCCTGGTTTCTAGTTTTGTAAAGACTCTTTGAGAACATTCCTGAGAAGGTGCAAGATACCTTTTACTTTCATTTAAGAGGACATGCTCGGAGTTATACCTGATGTAAATGACGAGTTGATGGGTGCTGACGAGTTGATGGGTGCAGCACACCAACATGGCACACGTATACATATGTAACAAACCTGCACATTGTGCACATGTACCCTAGAACCTAAAGTATAATAAAAAAAAAAAAAAGAGGACATGCTCAGGACCACAATAGAGACGGCAGGAGGTGGGAGGCACAATTAAGCCAGCATGCCTCTGTGTTGCTACAGTGTTTTAACATTTTGAGATAGTAGCTACCATAGAAAAATTGGGAGGTTTCACAGTTTAAAAAAATTCATTTTTCTGGCTTTTGCAAAATCACAAAAGCTGGCAACACTGAACTCATATACTACATGGCAATGCCAGGTCCATCTGAATAGCAGCTGCCCTTGCCTGTTATATAAGGCATTCATTTTCAGGTCTGCCTAACACATTTATTCCTCACTTGGCATCTATAAGTTAGTGGTTCTCAACCAAGGTGATTCTGCCCTTCCCACGGAGGGCAGTGGCAATGTCTGGAGACATTGCTGGTTGTCACAACTGAGGGGAGGGAGTGCTCCTGATACGTAGTGAGCAGAGGCCAGGGATGCTGCTAAACATCTTGCAATGCACAGAAAGAATTATCCAGCCCAAAATGTCAACAGTGCCTAAGCTGAGAAACCCTCCACCAGCAGCTGACTATCAGGAATGCGTGACTACATCCCATCAACTTGACCTGAGACTGAAAGATCTGAGGAATAAGAAATCCATATACCTTGTTAAGAGAACAGCAGTATCATGATGGATTCCACCTGGACTGTTCTTCGAATGCTGCCACTGGCAAAAGTTTTTTAATGTTGTCTGAGCATTAAAAGATATGGAAGGCCCATCCTAAATACAGAGAAGAATTATGGTTAATCTGTTGTACCAGTACCAATTAGATATGCCATTTCGGATACAGATAGAAGAAAAAAGAAAAAAAACTTTATTACCTGTTCATTATGAATCACAATTAAGTTCACAATAACAATATTAATTAAATTTCCAATACTTGGGTCTTTATAGATAGAGGCTACCTGCAACCGAGATAAATTTTTCAAAGTTAATTGTGAACTCCGTGTAAGCAATAAGCAAGTCACGTCTTACGTTGGGCTCCACCTCTTTTTTACGTTTCTTGCAACATATGCATTTTGTGGTTGTGAATTTTTCATTCACTCAACAATCCTTTTTGTAAAGTCTCTTCGTAAAATTCATAGATCACAGTTTTAGGTAACAGTGAATTCAAACAAGTTTAAATTCCTCTGAAATTGCATTGCCACGTGACTTAACAGTTCTCTGTACCAGAACACTGGATATTAATTTTCCATTAAGCTCTTTCTTCTCTTCTGAAGTCCTAGATTGCCACCTTATAGAATCTCACATTGGGTGCATGTTAGCCAACACTGCTGTTCTTTAATGTTTACCACCAATTTGTGTCCTTGACAACCTTGTTAACCTGGTGGGGTTTTTATTTTTGTAGTATTATAATTAATTATAGGAGCTAACATTTACTAAATGCTTGAGAACTGGCTGAAAACTACATACACACATGCATTTAGTCTCTATACAGCAAAACTCTGGTCTGGGTACTATTAAAATCTCTGTTCAACAAATGAGGAAACTAAGTCACTCAGAGAAATTAAGTCACTTGTCTGAGGCAACACACTGGTGAGTAGCAGAGCCAGAACTCTCAACCTAGGGCAGTTTGACCCAAAGTCCATGTTCATAATAAAAATTCTTATGAGAGATCTGAAATTAAGAAGTGAAAATGAGGTTATGCATATGTGCAGGGCCAGATTAGATGTTCCCTTCCCTCCTGGGCATGAGAGGGCTGGGGTATCTGGGACTGAGCAGCATGTGGGGGCGAGAGGGGCATGAAGGCCAGGCGGGGTTGACAGAGGGCAGAGGGGAATGGGTCACAGCAGTGAACAAAAAGGCAAGGAGTACCACAGCCCACATGGGGGGAAGAAGAAACCCTAAAGCTATGCCCAAACAGGATTGCTTTTCATATCCATCTGGGGGATTTATTAAAAATAAGTTTTAGTTCAGGTAAATTAGGGCTCATCCATTGAAAGAAAAGTTATGCTACAGCTGAAAAGGAGTAAGAAGAGGTCTATATGGGCTTTTCTGGAACCATCTCGAATCGTTCAATAAAATAGCAATGTGTAATACAGTATGCGAAAATGCCTCCTGTTTGAAAAGAAGTTGTATATGCAAACGTGTTTGCATAAGAAATACCTAGAGTTGCACTGCCCAACAGTGGCCACTCATCACATGTGGCTAGTGAGTACTGGTATGTGGCTAGCTCAAATTGGGTTATACTGAGAATGTAAAACACTGGATTTTGAAGGCTTAGTATTAAAAAAAGTAAAATACCTCAATAATTTTTAAAATAATATTTGATATAAAATATATTGCTAAAATTAATTTTACCTGTTTATATTTTACTTTTTTTTTGAGACAGGGTCTCACTCTGTTGCCAAGGCTGATGCGCAGTGGCACAATCAAGGCTCACTGCAGCCTCCTGGGCTCAAGAGATTCTCTCACCTCAGCTCCCAAGGACCTCAGCCTACTATATATGAGCCAGGTATATGCCACCACACCTGGCTAATTTTTTTTTTTTTTTTTTTTATAGAGACCAGGTCTTGCTATAATGCCCAGGCTGGTCTTAAACTCCAAGCCCCAAGAGATTGTTCCACCTCAGCCTCCTAAAATGTTGGGATTACAGGCATGAGTGACTGTACCTGGCCATTTTCTTAAAAACTTTTTTTCTTAATGTGGCTACTTGAAAATTTAAAATTAGGAAAAAAAACTTTTTGAAAAATTTAAATACATTTGAAATTAAATATGTGGTTTGCATTATATTTCTATTGGGCAGTGCTTGTTAGAAACATGTAAGAAAACTTTCAACAGTGGCTGCCTCTGGGAAGGGGCCTGGCAGTCTGCATAGAGAATGGTACTTATTTTTTAACAATAGTCTTCGTTCTGTCTGATTTTTAAAAAATCATGCAAATGTATTGTGGTTTTAATTCAAAATGGGAGTAGAAAAATAGAATGAAAGCCTCCTAGGTGTCACTCCCCAGGCTACTTAATTAGAATCCCGGGGAAGAGGCTATTTTTAGAAGTTCCACAGGTGACTATGGTTCACAACCAGCCTCCCTAAGAATTACTGAATATCCACAACTGGCTGTGCAAAGTTCCTAAGTGAGGCAAAAAGCACTGGTTTTGGGAACTAGACAAGCTAAAGGTCACAGGCAGTGTCCAAGTGATTTATTAAATTTACCTGACCATGGGCAAGTGACCTAACTCCTCTGAGACTCAGTTTTCTTATCTATAAAATGGGCATGATTGATAATCTCACCCGGCAGGGTTGCCAGGATTCAAAATTATACCTTTTAAGTAAGAAGCACATTGTCTAACGCAGAATAAATACTCCATATTGATAACCACTGTTGTCAGTTTAAAAAGGCAACCAACAAATAATCTTATGTTCTGTTCAGTCACTTCCCTGAATGGCTGAAATGCCAGTTCTGAATGGTTCTCCAAAGCACCGAGTGGAAACCCATTCCCCAAAGGCACATTTAGAGACCTCATAAATCACCTTCGTTTGAATGTACTTACAATTGACATTAAAGTTAAAATATAGTGTTGAAGGTTTTCTCCGTGGTATGAAACCATTCTGTTGTCTGCCACCACCAAGACTTCTACAAACCGTGGATAGGATAAAAAACGTTTTGTCCTTCTGTGGGTCCTCTTTTCTGTTGTGTTGTCCGTCTTATTACCATAGGCAGAAAATGCCTCTGTTGCTAAGCCGCTGTTTAATGCTGCCACGTCATCAGCCAGGTTAATCCTTTCTCCCCATTTTCTTGCTCTGGTTTTCTTCTTGTCTTTACTGTGCCTATTTTTGTGTTCTGTAACAAATCAGATGGTATGCATTACATTTCAAGCCACAGCTATTGTATATTAAGAATTTAATTTGACACATTTTAAATTGATGCCTCTGTGGTCAGATTACATACAAAAACAAGTCCTGCATACCGTGGACTCTATAGATGCACCTCAATCTGTACTCCCACCTAAGTGACTAAGGATTTGAGGTTTGCTTCCCTGGGAAGCTGTCACACTTGCTCACTTATGGTATTAGAAAATCAGGCCTGAGCTTGAGGGAAACAAGGCATGTGATTCTTATTCTTTTCATTTGGTAACAAAAGCCTTGCTGAGACTGATTCAAGGAATCCCACTCTTGCCAAAGGTATAGTAAGGGCCAATATGTAGCTACAGAGCTCTAAAAAACTTAAATGGAGGCTGGGCGCAGTGGCTCATGCCTGTAATCCCAGTACTTTGGGGGGGGGTCAAGGCAGTTGAATCTCATGAGGCCAGGAGTTTGAGACTAGACTGGTCAACGTGGTAAAACCCTGTCTCTAACAAAAATACAAAAATTAGCCAGGCATAGTGGTGCACGTCTATAATCCCAGCTACTTAGGAGGCTGAGGCACGAGAAGTGCTTGAACCTGGGAGGCAGAGCCTGCAGTGAGCTTAGATCACGTTACTGCACTCCAGCCTGGGTGAGACAAAGGGAGACTCTGTCTCAAAAAAAAAAAAAAAAAAAAAAAAAAAAAAGTTCCATATATACCACTGATGCTATTCAATTAGTTCTAATACAAAGAGGTCTGAGAGGTGGACAGGCTAACAGACGATACAAAGGAACTGTAGAAAATGCACAACCAGGTATTTTATTACCTTATTAGATCATTTCAGTACTTAAAATATAAGAATAGAATCACAGCAATTCAATGTCTCTGAATTTTTAATTAACTTACTCCAGGGCTCTGTTAAGGAAATAAACTCTGAGAGTCTGGGCAGGCAGCTGGGACCATGATTTATAATGTCAGATTAGCTCTACTGATTTCCAACTCATGCCTAGGCCTCTTCTTGGGTTCTCCACAGTCTTGCTACTCAAAGCAGGGTCCGTGGACCAGCAAAATTGACAACAACTAGAAGCTTGTTAAAAAGCAGATTCTTTGGCCCCACCCCAGGCTTGAATCTACGCTTAACTAGATCCCCAGGTGACTGATATTAACACTGACATTTTGAGAATCACTAGTTTCCAACTTGGCTTGAAGTTTATATTGCTGATGAAAATACTGAATTTTTGCATCATCAACTATGCAATAAACAGAATAAGCATTAAAATGCCTGCCAAAATACACTTTGAGTAAAAACAGAATTTAATCAGTTAACTTGACAATCAGATCATAAATGTGCTTTAATGCTTTAATGCCACCAGCTTGTGGTCTAAAATAGGCAACAGAATTCTAAAATGAAGAAGTATGCTTACCTAACCATAAGGGATAGAATTTGTCACATCAATACCAAAGGTAAAAATAAAAATTAAAAACAGTTAGATTGTAAGTGATTTCATATTTGAAAGGACTAAATATTTGACCATTATAACCAACTGCTAAGAAAATCAGTTTAGGCCAGGATGTGCATTTTACCCAAGTTGAGTGTTTTAGTCATTCTTAAAATACAGTGGTCCCCCCCTTTTTCATGGTTTCGGTTCCCTTGGTTTCAGTTACCTGCAGTCACCTCAGTCCTAAAATATTAAATGGAAAATTCCAGAAATAAACAATTCATAACCTTTAAATTGCACACCATTCTGAGCAGTGTGATGGACTCTGGCACCATCCTGCCCCATCCTGCCTGGGGTTGGAAATCATCCTTTAGGCTAGCTATCTATCCTGTATACACGCCCCACCTAGTCACCTAGTAGCCATTCCGGTGATCAGATTGACTGTCAAGGTATTGCAGTGCTGTGTTTAAGGAATCCTTATTTTACTTAATGATGGCCTCACAGTGCAAGAGTAGTGATGCTGGTAATTTGGATTAAGACAAAGAGAAGCTGTAAAGTGCTAGCTTTAAGTGAAAAGGTGAAAACTCTCAACTTAATAAGGAAAGAAAAAAAAAAAAACAACTCTGCATGCCGAGGTTGTTAAAGTCTATGGTAAGAACAGATCTTCCCTCTGTAAAATTACGAAGAATGAAAAGAAACTGGTGTTAGTTTTGCTGTCGCACCTCAAACTGCAAAAGTTACGGATACAGTGCACAATCAGTTTATTTAAGATGGAGAGGCATTAAATTTGTGGTTGGAAGACAGGAACAGAAACTTTCTGGCCAATGGCAATCACGTTTGGTACTATCTGTGGTTTTAGGCATCCACTGGTGGTCTTGGAACATATCCCCCAAGGATAAGGGAGGACTACTATAGTAAAATCTGTCCAAACTGTCAAACAAGTTATATGCAGTCCAGTTATAGATAACATCACTAGCGTAAAACCTGGTACATAAGATGTAACATTACATTCTTCTTCTTCTAGTTTTTCTTTCAAGAACACTCATATATGTATACCAATGCCAATGGCTATTGCATGTCTACCAACTGGCATTGGTATACATATATGAGTTTTCAGTATATGCATACCAAGGCCAAATCAATTGTTAAATCATCAAATGAATATAGACGAGATATTAATTACACACCTATTATGTACCAGGCATTGAATTAGGCTCTTTTACGTATGCTATCTTACTCCCTTCAAAGTGAGAAAATTACCTCTATTTTTCTGATGAGGAAAATAAGTCTCAAAGAAATTAGCAACGTATTCAAAGTCACATTGCAGGAAGTGGAGGTACAAGGAATCAGTCGTAGATTTGCTCAATTCCCTAAACCGTGCTCTATGAGGTGAGCTTTCTCAACAGCTACAGTTTGAAATGAGCTCATGATATGGTGAACAGCTCCCAAAATAAATATGAGTTGAGAAAAAGACAGTGCCTGGTGGATATTTTCACGAAGATTTTTGTTTTTTACAACAGGTGTATGGAAGCTATGTTGAAAATTAAATTTTTTAATACATTAAGAAAGTATGTCACTTACACTGGGAAAAATAATCCTTGCTTAATGTCTTCTGTAATTATTATAATTTGATTTATTATAGTAAGTAAAGTGTTAGACATTTTAGAAGATTTAAAGTCTCTATTGGTTTTCTATTTCTCATTTGTTGATTTCTGCTCTAATCTCGATTTCTTTTCTTTTGCTTGCTTTAGTTTTAACTTGCTCTTTTCTTTCTGTTGTCTTAAAGTAGAAGGTTAGGTTATTGATTTGAGACCTTCTTTCTTCACAGAAGTATTTACAACTATAAATTTTCTTCTAAGCCCTGCTTTAGCAGCATCCCATGTTTTGGTATATTGAGTCTTCATTTTCATTCATCTCAAAAAATTTTCTGATTTCTCCTTTGAATCATTGTTCATTTAGAAGGGTGCTGTTTAATTTACACATTTGCGCTTCTCATTTTTTGTCTGTAATTGATTTCTAATTTTGTTACATTGTGATCAGCAAAGATGTTTTGTATTACTTTTATCCTTTTAAATGTATTGAAATCTGTTTTATGTTCTTGTATCCGGTGTGTGCTGGAGAATGTTTCATGTTCACTTCAGAATACTCTGCTGTTTGTGGGGTAACGTGTCCTATAGATATCTGTTAGTAGTTGGTTTATAGTGTTGGGCAACTTTTCTACTTCCTTGTCAATCTTCTGCCTGGCTGCTCTATCCATTATTGAAAGTGGGGTGCTGAAGTTTCCAATTATTGTTGCTGAATTGTCTATTTCTCCTTCCATTTCTGGTCAGTTTTTGCTTCATGTATTTTGGTGTTCCGTTATCAGGTGCATACATGCTTATAATTATTATATCTTCCTGATACATTGACTTTTTTATCATTATAAAACACTTTGATGGACTTTATTCTACCAGGAAAGTGAAAGAAGCCAGTCACAAAAGACCACACATCAAAGGACTCCAGTCATAGGAAATGTCTAAAACCGGGAAATCTACAGAGACAGAAAGTAGAGTAGTACAAGTTGGGCATCCCTAATCTGAAAACTCCAAATCCAAAATACTCCAAAATTCAAAACTTTTAAATGCTGACATGACACCACCAAGTGAAAAATTCCACACATAAGTATTTAACACAAACTTTATTTCATGCACACAATTAATAAAACTGTTGAATAAAATTGCCTTCAGCCTATGTGTACGAGGTGTATATGAAAGATATGTGATTAGACTGGGGTCCTATGCTCAAGATGTCTCACTCTGTGTAGTATATGCAAGCTTTCTAAAATCCAAAAAATCCAAAATCTGAAAGACTTCTAGTCTGAAGTATTTTGGATAGAGATGGAGTGGGGAGATGGAAGTGTGGTTAGCTAAGAAGTACAGATTCTTTCCTCAAGTGATAAAAATATCCTAAAATTGACTGAAATGATGATTATACATATCTGTGGATTACCAAAAAATCATCAAATCGTATAGTTTAAATGGGTGAATAGTACGTATGAGACTTATACTTCAATAAAGCTGTTTAAAAAAGAGAAACTATATCACTAAGTTTGTGAAAAGTAAATAATCCTTATTTAATGTTTTCTGTAAATATTACAATTTTATTTATTGGATTTACTTGGAGAAAACTACTGAGTGAGAACAGCACTCAGGAAATGTTGTATGGAATTCTTTTTTTTTTTTTTTTGACCACTAAGGGGAAAAACAAATGTACTATCAGAATCATCAGAGGGGACTTGGGCACAAGAAAACCTGCAGATGAATCAAGGCCATAATTGGAAACAAAGTATACTTATAAATATAATCAAAGAAATGAAGGCATTAATCAGAAAAAGGCTACAATCTCTACTAGCAAACAACTCATGTAATTGTAATATTTCTAGAGGATATTTCACCCACAAGTAATCTGTGTATCAAAGAAATAATTCAGCATACTTTAGATGGCATGAAAATGCAAACCCCAAATTATTTCTTCAGGATCAAAAGCAATTTCTTCTAAAACAGAATGTTCTTCAGTCTTTTATCAATCTGACCTTTTCTCCTAATGAGTTAGAATCATATTTATTGACCTAATTAGTCCAACTGATTTCTATCACATTAACCATTTTAGCAAGCAACTTTGAATTTCTCATTAAAAATAGCATTAAAAATAGACACTATATCTTATATACCCACTCAACTCTCTTGCTTCTGAATAGAATTGTAATAACAGAATAGTTTTCACCCACAGAGTACACACTGTTAGGATAAACAGAAAGTCATCCACATTTCTCTTTTGTGAGCTTTTAGTATAATGCTAAAGGAGGAATAGAGGCTCGTGTTTCAGGAATTTGCAAAGTCACTTTGCTTACAGTTTAATCAGAATAGGCTACATAATAAAATTTCACTGCCCTGGAAAGCACTGTAAAAATGGTCTGTGTATTCTTGCTCTTCTTTTTTTCCTCATATATAGTTTTACATTTATGATAACTTTTCAATAATAGTTTAAGATTATTTGTATAAAGTACAATTTTCAAAGTATGAAGATCAATAGTTTTCAGGATATTCGCAGAGTTCCACAATCAAGGCCACCATCTAACCTTAGAATAATTTCATATTCCCAAGGAGAAATCCCATACCTCATAGCAGTCATTACATTCTCCCCTTTCCTCAGCCCCTGGCAATCACTAACCTATATTGTTGTATTTACGAATTTGCCTATTCTGACATGTCATTTAAGTAGAGTCATACAATATGTGGCCTTCTGTGACTGGCTTCTTTCACTTAGCACAATGTTTTCAAGTTTCTTCTATGTTGTAGCATGCATCAGTATTCCATTACTTGTTACTGTTAAATATTCCACTGTATAGATATACCACATAATGTTTATCCATTCATCAGTTGGTGGACATTTGGGTGGACATTCAACCCAACTGAATAAGAACATTGCTGCTATGAACATTCATGTACAGGGTTTTGGGTGAATATATTTTTGTTTTTGTTGTATATATACATAGCAGTAGAGTTGCCAGGTCATACGGTAACTCTACGTATAACATTTTGAGGAACTGCCAAATTGTTTTCCAAAGTGGCTACACCATTTTCCTGCTTCCTCTTGAAGTTCAAATAAGACACCTGGAAACAGGACATCATTTTTTCATGTTTCTTCTTCTTTGAGGATTCCTCGAAAGTTAATCATGTTTACTTAATTAAATAGCTTAATGAAAAACTTGGCCTAGCTCAAATCCTAAAATAGCATATTGATGCCTCCAATTAGTAAGTGCATGTTTGCATTAGAAGAAAAGTGTAATACTTAGCAATCTGAATCCTCATATATGCATGTAAATAATTTTAGACGTTTAAAAAAGCTCTAACTGGCAAGTGTATGTTTCCTATCACCACATTATAGGTATTACAGTTCTAACATTTTATTACAAGGACATGAGTTAATATCGGCTTTTGCAACTACTTTGGCGTTGATGCTCACAAAAGGGAAGTAGTCATGCTTACACTGCCACAAACAGCCAATGTTTGAAGAACTCATGCAGCGAAGGAAGGGCAGCCTGATTTAAGTCCTATTTGACCTTGGGCAAACAACTGACACCTGCTTATAACATGGAGTTAAAAACAGTACTTATTTCATAGAGTGGCTTTGAGGAATAATTGGAGATCATGCATGCAAAGTGCTAGCACAGTGCCTAGTGCATAGGAAGGAATGAATAAATATCGTTACCATATTTTTCTATTTTTTTTTTTTTTGCCAGTCATAAAGTCATAAAGTGAGTTAGAAGTAAAAGGAACCATTTAAGGTAGAGAGACTAAGTGTGCTTAAAAACAATTTTCTGGCTTACAATAACAATTTCAAAGACATGAGCTGTATACTCCTAGTGGGGAAAATCAGCACAGAGTGTGCCTGATTGCATTTCTGACATCCAGCTTTATGATACCGTGAAAAGAGGAGGAACTACAAGACCAGAAGTGCTGAGGGCTCGTCTTCACCCTACTATCCCATCTGAAGGATCTTTTCTGAGTCACTTCTCTGGGCCTCAGTTTCCTGACCTTTAAATGGGTGTATAAATACTTGCTTCCATCTTACGGCTATTTTGAGAATTAAATAAGAAATCATATAGAGAATTTCTCATAAATTGTAAGTTAAATTTTAAAAAAATTCACTCCTTGAACATCGATTTTGTGCCAAGTACTGGGCTAGATAAGTTGAAATAAACAACAGCAATGACAAAACAAGAATAAAACGTGGGTCCAATCTTTTTAAAAAAATGATTATAAAAATTTAAGATGGTATACTTATTTTTAAAAAATCTCACAGCGAAAAACTTTTAACATCTGCTGATTTATTGGTAAAAATGTTTTAAATGAGCTTCATTTCACATTTTAATACAATAAAATGCACAGTATGTTACTAAATAACTGGGATTATTTCAGCAAATACCAGCCAGGCCTTGTTATTCAGTGGTTAACTCACTGAAGTGTTTCCCACCAAATGGGGTTGGGCCTAGGAGATCTGAATGTTAACATTAACAGTTGGGAAGTTAATTATTGCTCTCTATTTTGTAAGGTTTATCAAAATTTAACTGAATTTCCTGCAGGCGCTGGGCTACCTTGTGACTTCACACAGCACAGGACCAAAGGGAGGATTCAGGAGCAAGGCGAGACCCCTTTCTGTTCCACCCAAGCTTGACAGAGAGAAGCAAATCTGCACAGGAATCATCTGTGGTTTTCCACTTGGATTCTGGAGCCAGGCCAACCCTGGTTCCCATTCCTGCCCTAAAGCTATTCTAGTTGCCCTTTGTTGTGTCATTTCCTGCTTTAAAGCCTCAGTTTCCTTATCTGTAAAATGATGATAGTAACAGCATACTGCAAAGAGTAACTGTGGAGATTGAAAGAGATAATACATAAAATGCCCTTAAAGCAGGGCATGGCACAGAAGACGGGTCCATTACACATTTAATGTAATAATAATTATTAGTGGTATTGTTTTACTTGAAGAATGCGAAACATCTGCTCTTTATAAATTAGGATATTGACATTCTCAAACAAAACAATTCTGTTTTAGAAAGAATATTTTATGGGGCACAGTGGCTCCTCGTGTAATCCCAGAAATTTAGGAGGCGAAGGCAGGAGGAATGCTTGAGGCCAGGAGTTCAAGACCAGCATGGGCAACATAGGGAGACCCTATCTCTACAAAAATCAACAAAGCAAACAACAGTGTGAGCTGTTTTTTTCTTTTTGTTTGTTTTATTATTATTTTTTAAGTGATGTGCCCAGTGTCAAGTAGCGCCACATGCACAGTGCTGACAGTAAATAAATACAAAGAGTGATAGCAGAAGGGATTGTGGCTAAGACTCATTTTGGGCTGGCCTGAACCTTTATAAACAATGTTTCCATGAGAGTGGTTTATGGAACATTAGTCCCATAAGATAGTTTCAAAAACAAATCAATTAACTTTGCAAAACACTTAACACAGCTTGCACATCTGGAACTTTCTCCATGCATATTAGCATTTTAAGAGCCCTGAGAAGTCTTGCAGGAAAGAAACCAGTTTACATTTGTTGAATCGCATGATTGCCAAACTTACAGGATCTTTGCCAAGTTAAGAGGCAAGTGATGGGGACAGCACCATCACTGGCACTATAACAAAACGCAGGTGGGATGTGTGGATGGGCTTCCCTCTCAGGGAGAGAAGGGTGTGCGAGTGGAAGGCAACAACTGAGAAGCTTCTTGGCTTTCAAGGAGCAGTGGTGGGCAGTGGGAGGTGTCTGAGGGTCCCCTCACTACCTTTTAAGGGGGTGGGTGTCTTCAGCTACCTGGGGAGTTAAATTTGCTGACTTGGGCTTGAGATTTGGGTACACTAGCCCCAAAAGCCCTTCTGTGTCCTTTTCATTCTCCATTCTATAACTCCTTCAACTAAGTGTGATAACAACAATGACTACAGGCCATAATCATACTGGCCAACGTTTGTTGAGTGCTTTTCTCTGTGTCAGGGACTCTTTTTTTTAATTATACTTTAAGTTCTAGGGTACATATGCACAACGTGCAGGTTTGTTACATATGTATACATGAGCCATGTTGGTGTGCTGCGCCCATTAACTTGTCATTTACATTAGGTATATCTCCTAATGCTATCCCTCCCCTCTCCCCCACTCCCCACAATAGGACCCTGTGTGTGATGTTCCCCTTCCTGTGTCCGAGTGGGAGATCTCATCGTTCAATTCCCACCTATGAGTGAGAACATGTGGTATTTGGTTTTCTGTTCTTGCGATAGTTTGCTGAGAATGATGGTTTCCAAAAGAGGACACAAACAAATGGAAGCTACCATGCTCATGGATAGGAAGAATCAATATTGTGACAACGGCCATACTGCCCAACGTGATTTATAGATTCAATGCCATCCCCATTAAGCTACCAATGACTTTCTTCACAGAATTGGAAAAAACTGCTTTAAAGTTCATATGGAAAAAAAAAGACCCCGCATTGTCAGGCACTCTTCTAAGCACTTGATTATTCCTCAAAGCAACCCGATAAGGTAGGAACTATTACCTTCATTTCATAAATGAGGAAACTGAGGGACACTTGAAATAACTTGTGAAAATACTTAAAGTATCTATTTGAAGTGGTATAAGATGCTGAACATCCTAGGGCCTGTATTTTACTAAGAGACATTTAGTTTTGCTATCAATATCCTGCGAAGTACTATTTGGGAAATGTTGGTTTCGACTCACTCTGTCTCTTAGCAGTAGTGGGAGAGTGATCTTTCTGCCTGGCAGGGTGCCAGCTGCCCACAGCCACCCTGTCCTGGCTGCAGCTCGCTTGCCATGGCCGCTTCTCAGGCTGCTTTGTGCCACGGCTTGGCATCTCCCAGGCTTGCACTCTCCAGTAGAAATAAAATGCAAGCCACACGTGGAAGTTAAGAATTTCTAGTAGCCACATTTTTTTAACGTCAAAAGGAACAGATTAAATTAATTTTAATAATAGATTCTATTGAACCCAATTATGCAAAATATTATTTCAACATGTGACACTAGCCACATCTCAAGGGCCTCCTGGTGACCGTATAGGATGATGCATTCTAGGCAGGAAGTGTTTGCAGAGTGGATACAGGAGACAGCGTGTTGTGGGAGATAAGAGTGTGAGCTCAGGAATCAGAGAGACCTGTGTGTAAATCCCAGCTGCTCTGCATTCAATCTTTGTGACCTCTGGTGAGTCACTTCAGCCCTCTGTGCCTCAGTTTCCTCATCTGTGAAAAGGGGATAATGACAGTTCGTGCCTAATAGGGCAGTAGGGAGGGTGAAATGACTTAGTCTACATAAAGTGTTAGAACGGGGCCTGGTGAGTAGGAAGTACTCTGGAGGCACGGGCTGTGCTAACTCTCATTACTTAGAATGAGCAGCAGGTTAAGGCTGCTGGAATGAAGTGGCTCCCAGGCCTGCTGCTGGGATCTGCCTGCTATCTGACATTTCACTGCAGCTTGTGGGTGGCCCTGATGCTGAATGTGGTGCCTGTGGTGGGTCTAGGTATCATTCTCATATCAGAGATTAAAGCGCAGTTGGGCTGGAGCTCTTTGAAAAGGCATGTAAGCAACTCGTAGGGAGTGTATCTCCCACATTCTTTTGATACACAGGTCTTCTAGTTTATAGGCACTGAGGACTGGTTTATAGGGCCTGCAACTGAAACCCTTTCTCGTCCCAATGTCCATGTTCCATGACCATGGAAGTGAGTGACCACAGGGGCATGCTGTACTCCAGTGACCAGTGGACCTCACTGGTCTTCCTCCCCAGCCACAGGCCACCTTCCCCAATACCCTGGTCCAGCTCAGAAAAGGCTTGATGGGTTTATTTATTTTAAAATCATATTTGGTTGCTGTATACTCAGCTTTCGATGTGACAACTTAATCCCTTAAATGAATTGAAACCTTTCTATCTTTATCAGCTTGAGACAACTTCTTGAACAGTCTCACCAGTTCATTCTTAATTATTCCCACACTTAAAATAAATACAATGGCACTTCCCGAAGCTCATTTGAGTCATACTTTTGATCCCCTTTCCAGGCACCATCTGCAGCTTTTCCTTGTGTTACAGCCTGGAAAGAACACAGGACTGGGAAGTAAGAAGCCTGTATTCAATTTTGCCATTCGTTCTAGCTCCAATATTAGGAGTCCCTTCGAAGTTCTGGGCCTTGATCCTCTTATCCATAAAGAGAAGGCCTGGAATAGAAGTTCTCGCTAAAGTTTCCCCCAGTATTAAAAATTTATGAATTCTTGTATTTTATAAGATAAAAGTGAATGATGATTAAAAATGAAGTCCTCAGTTTCCAAAGGGGCAAAACCCAACAGAGATTCCCTCTGAGCCACTGTCACTCTCAGAAAGGGTATGGATGAAACAGTCAGCAGGGTGGCAGGGAAGAAGAAGACAGAATAACTCCAAAAGAGAGAGACCAACACAAAAGAAGTGGACTTTTGCTGATGTTAAATTATATTAAGGGGAGTACAGTCTACACATCTCCATTACTCATTGGGAAAATTTTATTTCGGACCTGCTGAAACAGATAATAGTTTCTGAAAAACCACTTCTATTTTCTCTAATCTGACGTGTTACAATGAAATAACATCAAATGTGAGAATTACGAAACTGGCTTGAAAGAAACAAAAAAGTATACAATCAAAGATATCTCTGGAAAAGCATTTAAATTGTCCACAAAGCACAGGATGGAAACTTTCAGGATTTATGGAGTTACATCTTCTATCCCTCTTCAGCAGCAGGGCATGTGGTCGTAAGGGCTGAATCTCATACTATTAACACCAAACTATTTTACCTCTGTCTCCGTCTCATTGTCCCTCTGACTCTCTCTTTCTCTCGAGCTGTCTGCATGCACATACACACATGTAACATACATGCAAAACAACACAGTTGCATTCTTACCTATGAAGAGGCTCCTCTGGACCTGTTTTCACCCATGAGCTAAGACAACACATTGCCATCACAAAGTATACTGGTTGGACATGGAGAGTTGTGTTTCTGGATACAGAAGAGCAATAAAAATAGCAACTGCCTCTTCTCTTGGCCTAGACCATGGCTTTGAATAATAAATCCTAAATAAGCCTCTCCTATTCCATTTTTTGGACAAGCTCTATACTGCATGCTCCACTACACTTTCTTGCTATGTAGTTCTGGGACTGCATGAAATCTATGGTGCATGAAGTACTGGCAATAAAATAAAGAAGCTGTGTATGAAATAAGCATTTACAAATTAAGAGACTTTTTGAAAGACAAGCCACAATCTGGGAGACAATATTTGCAAACTATATCTGACAAAGGACTTATATACAGAATAAAGAACTTTCAGACTTCAGTAATAAGAAAACAAATATTCTAAGTTTTAAAAAATTGCTGAAAGATTTGAACAGATACTTCACCAAAGAAGATACTTGGACAGCAAATATGCACATGAAGAAATACCCAATATCATTAGTCTTTAGGTAAATGTAAATGAAAACTGCAATGAAATTCCACTAAACACCTATTAGAATAGCTAAACTTCAAAAAACAAAAGCAGAACAACAAAATGTTGACAATACCAAGTGCTGGAGAGGATGCAGAGGAAATGGAACTTTCATACCCTGCAGGTGGGGCTACAAAATGGCACAACCACTTTGAAAAATATATTGGCAGTTTCTAATAGAGTGAAACATACATTAACCACCTAAGCCGGTAATCTTATGCCTAGGTATTTATCCAAATGAAGTGGAAACTTATATTCACACAAAAATCTGTATGCAAATATTTATAGTGGCTTTATTTGTAATGGTCAAAAACTGTTGCTCAAGTACGTAATGGTTAAAGAAATGGTGGCATATCCATTCAATGGAATACTGCTCACCAATAAAAAAGGATGAATTACTGATACAGGCAACAATGTGGATGAACCTCAAACACACTGTGCTTAGTGATTATTTCTATATTCTGCAAAAGACAAAACTATAGAGACAGAAAACAGGAGTGGGGAGAGGGGCTGATTACAAAGGACACCAAAAACTGCTCTATAACGTGATTATCATGATGGTTCTATGACTATACATTTGCTAAAACCTGCAGAGCTATACACTAGAAAGGTTAAATGTTATGGTATGTAAATTATACATTAATAGAGAAATGGAAGGAAAACACTAGGAAACACTAATGGAAAATAAAAAGATTTATCAAAAATTAAAAAAAAATTAGCAGAAAAATTCTCAAGCCAATCACATTAACTTGAACTTTTTTCCACACAGCAACTGCATTTTTAACACTCATTCTAATTCTAACGTCATATAAGAATTGAGAATCAATAAAAAGGAAGACTTGTGCCAACATTTGCCCCATGTTTGACTTTGCTCCTTCTCAAAGCCCACTATTCAGTCACATGTGCACACCATATCAGATCTTGCATTCACCCATGCTCTTTTTGTGATATTCAGATTATTTATTAATGATTTTCAGTTGCACAGAACATCCATGCAGATATCTGGTCCAGAGGTAAAAAGTCAAATGAGAAAACACAGCCATAAATGGCTATAATAAAGACTCTTTAATGATACAATTATCATAAAGAAACCATCTTTGGCAGATACAAAGGTGCAAATGTTAAACCTCAATGCATGATAAAATAGCACTTTATTAACCAAAGTGGGATTATCCCCTCATATGAAGAAACTCAAGAAATTTTGCCATGTCTTACTTTAAAAAGAAAGCCCACTCAAGTGAAAGATCTGGAGGGTTCTCAGGTCAACACCAAAATCTTCCTGCCTCTGTCAGCTAGATGGCCCTCTGTCAGAGCCTTCTACTGATTCTGAAGTCCCTTCTAAAGAACGATGTGCATCTTAACCAGTTTCAGGTGGTTCCTGTGAAGGTGAACATATTATCAAGTATTCATCCTTGTAGCACCCCTTTTCTTCAGCAGGGAATGGGTTTCTGAAGCAAAGTGTCAGGAATTCCTAAAATATGATTAGCAAGAAACAGGGAAAGGTCCTGAGATGGCACAGAAGGTGTAAAGCAGGCAGCTATTATGGCTGTGTTTGGATCCAGAAGCTTAATTAAAAAGTTTTGGGGGCCAAGTGTGGTAGCTCACACCTGTAATCCCAGCATTTTGGGAGGCCACAGCAGATGAACCACTTGAGGCTAGGAGTTTGAGACAAGCCTGGCCAACATGGCAAAACCCTGTCTCTACTAAAAATATACAAATTAGCTGGGTGTGGTGGTGCACCACTGTAATCTCAGCTACTTGGAAGGCTGAGGCACAAGAATAGCTTGAACCTGGAAGGTGGTGGTTGCAGTGGGCCAAGATTGCACCACTGCACTCCAGGCTGGGCAACAGAGCAAGACTCTCAAACAACAACACAAAAAAGGTTTTGGGGAATAAGCGTATTTTGTATGTAAATGAGTCCTAATCTCAGGTACAAACCTAACTTGCCACCTTACATTCCTAATTGCAAACTGGCCCTTCTGGGCTTCAAAACACAGGTGAGGGAGATCCTTTAAGGATAGAAAAGGTAGTTTAACATTTCAGTCAATGATGGAATGCAGATATGACAGTGGTCTCCTAAGATCGTAATACTAAATTTTGACTCTACCTTTTCTGTGTTTAGATACATAGATACTTAACATCATGTTACAATTGCCTGCAGTATTCAGTACAGTCACATACTGTACAGGTCTGTAGCCTAGGAGCAATAAGCTATGTACCACCTAGCCTAGGTGTGTGGTAGGCTATCCCATCTAGGTTTGTGTCAGTGCACTCTGTGATGTTCACAAAATTACCTAACAAGAATGCATGGGTCACACACACCCTATGCATGATGACACTGTAAATTGAGGATCTTTCTATTGATAGGAACATCACAATGAGAGCTATCAAGGCACTTCAGACAAGGAGTCAAAACACCTCCCAAAGATACTGCCTTTTCCCTTCAATTAAATCACTCTGAGAAGTGGTTTAATGGCCCAGGGGCTTTGCTCTGGGTACCTGCTCTGGCCTCGGAGGCTGGCCTTGCTTTTCAAATCCTTGCAAC
Source organism: Macaca thibetana thibetana (assembly GCF_024542745.1). NCBI lineage: Eukaryota > Metazoa > Chordata > Mammalia > Primates > Cercopithecidae > Macaca > Macaca thibetana. Next base: position 119,045,366 of record NC_065579.1, read on the forward strand.
TGCAGCCTGACCTTATGATGATAAAGATGAAGCAAAGACTATGGAAGGGAAAAAGGGGCTATATGCAGCAAAACTAAAACTAGAACAAAAATAGCAATTTTAACAATAGCAATAAGGACAACAAAGTGAAAAGTAGCTTCAGAGACAACAATGAGTTGCAATGTGTGGACCTTGTTTAGATCACAATCTAACCAATGATTGTAAAAAGGCATTTTGGAGATAATGAGAAAAATTTGAATATAGGTACTGTGTAGGTGATATGAAGGAATCATTGTTAATTTTGCTGAAACATTATTTATAATATTACTTGATACATATTATGTATCAAATATTAATACTATTATAGTTACATACAAAAAGATCTCCACTTTTCAAACATTTAACATGAAATATTTAGAGATGGTATCTTGGGTTTGCTTTAATATACTCAGCATAAAGAAAAATAAGCAAATGTAGAAAAATCTTAGTCATTATTAAGATTCATGGTGTTTATAGTGGTTCGTTTTATTATTGTCTCTACCTTTATGTATGCTTGAAGATGTTCATAATAAAATGGTTTTTAAAAACAAAATGATTTTTAAAAAAATTAATGAATAAATGGGAACAGATGAAAGAAGGTACAATTCCTGTATTAGAAGTTTCTTTTGTACTGTTTCTTAATGACTTTATTGGAGTACTGCCCTATTAATACCAAAGTTTTTTTTTTAAAAAAAAGGAAAGCAGAATTTTTATAAGTACCATTCAGTAGATCAAGTTGAAGAAATAAAGAATTAATGTATTTAAAACAGTGATTTTCTAATAATGTACCAAGGATTTTAGAGGTCATTGCTTATACTGACTGTTTATTTGACAGAAAGTCACTGAAGACTATAAAAAAGAGAAAAACTGTATAAACTCCGATGAAGAACAAAAAGGGGAAAATGAAAGGAAATCAGGCTCAAACCATCCCAAATGGCAATAACTGTCTTTAAAAATTCATAATCATTCTTGAGTTGCAGTGCCAGCTTTTTCCCTTTCTGCACACTGTGGACAAGTTTGTTCACCTCTCTTCTGCACGTTATGGACAAGTTTGTTCACCTCTCTGAGTTCAGCTTTCTCATTTGTAAGATGGGAATAATCAGAGCATCTTCCTCCCACGAACTGTTGCAGGAGTAAATGAAATAATCATAATGTGCTTTCACATTGCCAAGTACACAGTTGCTTAAATGCTGCCTGCTCTTGATCTCTACAAGGCCGAAAGGGTCTAAGAATGCAGAAAGTGTGTGGAGAAAGTGCAGGCAGACCAGTTCCTAGCATAAGTCACTAATTAGCCACCAACCACTGACCTGCTTGGGGCCCAGGCAGGATTCTGAAGTCAGCCGAAGCTTTTGTCACTGCCTGGAACCCACAGGCTGCCCCAGAATGTTTTACCAAGAGCCCCCTCAGGGGTCTGCTCCCCAGCTCTGTCTCTCACTCCATTTGGTCACCACTAGAAGGGCAGCTAATCTAATCAGCTAATCTATGCTAAATTATTAATGGGATCCAAGAGGTTAATGTGTAACAAGTATACACTTCATCAGAGGCCTGCTGGAGACAGACACAAGGCCTCTGTGAGTCATTAGAGTCTTGGTGGGAATTTCAGGCACCAGGCAGCCTTCCTCAAATCAAATCAAATTCCAGACAGGCATTTAAAAATTCCTGCCAGCAGAAATAGTTTATATATGAAGGCAGTCAAATCAATGCCGAGGCCAAAAAATATCCCCTAACTAGACCAGGACATAAGGGCTGAAGAAAATGGTATGTTTATGAGCTTTATAACCTTGGGCAAGTCAACATTATGAACTTCTCTGTGTCTCAGTTTTCCAATCTGCAAAATGGAGTTTGCGGTAAGCATTGAAATATGTAATCCATGTAAAGTGCTTGGAACAGAGCCTACCACATGATACATGCTCAGCAAATGTCAATTCTTATTAGTATCATCTAGAGAATGGAAATTAGATGGTAGTCAAAGAAGATGCTCCAAAACCTGAAGTTAAAAAGGGGTTTGTAGGCCAGGCATGATGGCTCGGTTCTGTAATCCCAGGGAGATCCTGTCTCTACAATGTTTTTTGGTTTGTTTTAATGAGCCAAGCGTGGTGGCATATGTCTCTAGTTTTAGCTGCTTGGAAGGCTGAGGTGTAAGGATCCCTGGAGCCCTGGAAATGAAGGCTATAATAAGCTATGATCGTGCCACTGCACTCTAGCCTGGGCAACAGAGTGAGATTCTGCCTCAAAAAGCCAAACAAACCAAAAAAGGGGTTTCTAGATAGCAGTTTCCATTTGTGTTTTCAATGCAATTCGACCCACAGTATAGCACATTGGAATCAGATTGGGTTAAGGCTCAGACTGTCTTCTTCCTGGCTGCGTGACCTTCTGGACAAGTTTCTCAACCTCTTTGAGCTAATTTTCTCAACTGTAAAATAGGGGTAATAATACCTAACCTACAATGTTGATGAATGTATTACATATGATAATGTGTGCAAAGTGTGTAGCATAGTGATCCCATATGCACATAAGAGCCTAACAGATGATGTCTTTAATTATCATCTTATGTTTTCCAGCCTTTGTAACGGCAGCCTGGAAATCCCAATCAGGAAGTGATGGTACCGTCTCATGGGAGTGACAAACAGAGTCACCAGTGCCTAATGGAGATGAAATCTTAATAACACTAGGGTCAGTCCAACAGGCACAAGGCAATTTAGCTGGGTTGAATGAGATTCAACTTTAACCAGCCACAGATGTCCCAAAGAAGTAGACATGAGGCAGGATTTTTATCTGTCTGGTTATTGAGACTGCCTCATTGCAAGAAAATAAAGGACTGATAATCTCCACTTCTAAGGTCCTAAGATCCTAAGAGACCAAAATGTGGCTTGGCTATTGGTCTCCAGTGACAAGTTCAATGGGTCTAGCAAAATAAATCCATGCCACTGTCCCCATTTCATTTTATCTGTATTTTCTGATTATGAAACTGTTATAGAAACATAGCAAAGGAGTCACAAAATATAAGAATATAAAATTTCAAAAGTAACGACTGCCTATGTTCCTAGTAACCATAAATAATCACTGTTAAGATTTTCATGTCTTTACTTCAGATTTTCTGTTTACACACATGTACACAAATACAGTTTATCATTAAAAAAAAAAATCCTACCAAACATACTAGTTTATCACCTGCTTGTTCACTGAATATATATTTCTGTGTTTGGTAACATAAATTCAGGCCATCATTTTTAACAGATGCATAGGAATCCATTATATGCCTGCGTCATAATGTATTGATCTATCTTCCTCCCAAAGAGGACTTAGGCTGTTTCCAGTCTTTTGCTATAATAAATAACACTGTACTGGATCTCGTTCATAAACACCTTTACACAATTCTCCGATTATTTCTTTAGGCACAGCATTGATGGGTCACAGAGTAGACAGTTCTTAAATGCCTTAAGAAACAAAAATTACCTGGCCTTGCTGAGATGGGAAGGTGAGGGAGAAGTTTGAGTTAGAGAAAAAACACTTGTCTTCCAGGCCCAGGCAAACAAAACAGCCTTCTTCCCGGCCTTTCTCTCACCCACCTACCAGGAAGCACTGATAAGAACCACTAAATCCTCTTGTACAAAACTCAGGGTCAAATAGAGAGTGTCTGTGAAACAGAACTTGGGATTTCATCCGGAAACAAGCAATAGGAAGGATCCGCAGGAAGTGGCTTATAAAAGCAAGCCACTCTCCGAAGGGTTCCCATAGGCCTTTCGCTTGTCCCCCTGGTGTGTGGGGCTGGCAGGCAGTGAGCACAGTGAATTTTACTGAGGACCCGGCGTGCAGAGGACACTGCAGTCACAAGGGCATGTCATAGGGAGAGAAGACACCCCACTTCCCATCCTGAACCCTAAGGAACTCACAAATAGGATGAAAAGACAGACAAATGCAGAGACACTCAAATGACCCAAATGTATACACATAGACATAACCAGTGATGACAAAACAGATACAATCGGGAAGGGCAGCCACTGGGCCAAGAGAAACTTGCAAGAAAGAAAATGTTTAAATGCTGCATTGGGTACAGAGGAAACAAGGGGACAGAAAGCACCCTCAGCCTTGCTACTAGCTGGCAGGGTGACCTTGGGCAAGTCCCCTAAACCCTTCATGATTACCCAGAAGAACTAGGCTATTAGCTCTGAATTTTTGTATTTTGAGTTTTCCTTTCCTTATTGTGGTGTTTTGTTTTCTATTTTCATGAACCCTTAAAAAAAAATCTTACCATTCTGTGATTGTCTCCCACCTGCTAAATAAACACTATCCTGGCAGCTTTCATTATTTCTTACTCATTTAGCTCTAACTTCAATCTTGAAAGGTACATGTTATTCTTACTTTATATTATAAAGTGTGCTTAAAGTCATACAACTCACCAGGAATACGGACGGTTACTGGTTTTCTCCTCCTGGCACAGAGGAGTTGGTCAATAAAGACTTGATGGCTAACTGAATGAATGGACACATGAATGAAGAAACAGAGTTGTAGACTCCTTTCTAAACCCATAAAGCTTTCATTGCAGAAGACTCCTTCTATGCTTCCCTTTCTAACTTATCTCAGAATCCTTTTTTGAAAATTAGGCATACCTCAAGACTCAGAAATGACCAAGATATATTCCATCTGCATGTGAAAGTGTCACAGCCATTGTGTCTTGCCCTGCTCCAACTCCCATGATTTGGTAACTAAAGGGTTACACCTAGCTCAGCAGGATCTCTCTCCCAAGGCTAGGGAAAGTTTGGATGAGTTGGTGTTGAATATATAGGGTATCACTCCTGGGAGGAAGCATCTTAACATCCTGCAACTTCAGTTTCCTTATCTGCACAGAATTAGAGTGTTGGCCTAGACCAGACTGCTAAGGACTCCTCCAGTTCCAATATTCTATCATTCTATGAGAAGAGGAGACGTGGAAAGCCCTGATGTAGAAAGTCAAGTTCACAGCAATGCCAACAGCAAGTGACAGATAATGACTACTACCTTAAACCCAACTTTAGCAGTGACTCTCAAATTTAGCTAAACATCTGAATCACTTGGAGCACTATTAAAACCACTGATTCTTGCTTCATCACGTTTGCCTGGGAGAGGGGTTTGTTTTGTTTTGTTTTAAAGAATCTGCATTTGTATGAGGCTCCCAGAGTACTTCTAAAGGTTACTTTTGGTTACCAACCACTGCTCTTGATTGGTGGTTGGGAAGGAAGGTGTATCACTGAATCTGAATGGATTGCTATTGCTAGGCAGCCCCTTTTCTCTCTGGCAAGAGGGACTACTCCCACCCCAACCTACTTTCACTCCCTGTGCAAAGGCTACCTGATTTCAGAGGTGTCCTTGACCTGTTGGTCCATTCCTCTGACGCCTGCTGGTGAATCGTGCCATATTCTAAACTATCCTGAGAAATTGCATCTGAATTCAAAGAAGAGGTGCAGAGTAGCTGGAAGAGAGAGACCAGAGTGGCACAGCCCAGCAGCAATCTTTGGAAGAGCTGATCAAAACTGCTGGGCTCCTGGTTCATCACATGGGATGAAGGAACGGCACGCCATATTGGTCAGGAGAAAGCACACACTAGGAGGAAAACTAAAAAGACTGGCATTGGTGATTTGGAAGGTGGTACTTAAAGGCACCAACCTTAATAATGACTGGAACCCAAATACTGTTTTTTTTTTTAACGAAGGCATCTTCATTGTTCTCGAACTTGACATTTTTAAGATTTACTCTTCTTTGTGTTTTTAACAGAGTTTGACAATGACATTTCCTCCAGCCCAGGAAATCAAATGCCCATTAACTTGCATAATTAATATTTTAAAATGAACCTTGAAGATTTTTTTAAATCACAATATTAATTAAGACTTTCTCTTTCTGCCCCCTCTCTCTTTTCCACACAGACTCCTGCACAGAGAAAATGGGTCACGGAATAAGACAAACATGGGTCATCATTGTGGACTAGCTGTGAGATCTTGGGCAAACTACTTCATCTCTGTAAATCTCAGCTCCTTTTCCAGGTATTATACAATGGAGTTAGGAATGGTACCTACCTCATAGGTTTGTGATAAGGATTAAGCAAGGTAGTGCAGGTACAGTGCTTTGCATAATGCATGTACAGAATAAAACAATAATAAATAGTCATTTTTAAAAATGTTGACCTGTAGCCACTTTAGGGGAGTGTCACTGGTCATGTCAATAAATTGGTCATGACCAGTGACACTCCCCTAAAGTGTCATTGGTCAATAAATTCATTAGTGAAAAAAATATTTCAGTGTCTTCTGAATATATACAAATAAGATGGAAGGAGGGAAATTGCAAATTTCATTTCTGTATGTTACATATACATTTCATGTTATACTTACATTTATACACATGTCTAAAATGTGTACTTGCTAATACAGATTTGGGAAGTCAAGAAGTTATGGTACAATGTGCTAATGGTCTTATTAGCACAGTCAAAAATGTGATAAATGTCCTGTCCATTAAACTTGCTGGTGTCTGGCAGTCTTGACTCTGTACCCGCTGCTGCAACTATTGTTTTTGATATATCTAAGTATACTTTCCCCTCTACTCCTCGTATCCTTTGGTTCTTTGGAGTCTGACAGAATGCTTCAGTTATATTCCATCTTGTTGTGGTGGTAAGAACACAGAACTGGATGCGATAAAGCCAAAAGACCTACAATGCTACACCCTTAAATTTGGCTACTTGTAGGTTATAAATGGTCAATGTTATCTTTTATTAAAGGATTCACTTTAGAAATAATAATTCCAGGAGAGAATAGGATAGCACATGCTATCCCACTGAACAACCTGGTACAGGTATAAGATGAAGTAAGTGATCCTCTGGGGAGCATTTGAGGAAACTCCCTGGTGGTCTTGAATTTTGGCCTTGTTTGGAGATACCAGAAAAACCCTGAGATGCTATTTAATTTGGAGAAGCAATTTTAAAAATAAAGAATAGAAAGAAAGATAAAAGTTTTAGAGACAGGAAGTCCAAGAATTTTTTTTAAGTATTTTCATGAACAACCTAAGACGCAGGACCAAATTGAGGAATTACTTCATAGGATAACCTATCATCAGGCAGAAAGTAACCAGGCTTCTGAGGCAGTGGAGTGTTGCTACAAGACTGCAGATGGAGAAACACAGACAGAAGCTTTCCAGGGTGCCCAGAATGATGTATCCCTGACAATGGCCAAACACATCAGCACAAAACCTCAAAGAATCTGGCCAGGATGGAAGGAGACTAGCAGTGGGCACATAGGATTTGACTGGTTGATTGGTACCTCACGGTGTAACATACAGGTACCTGCCTACAGTTCCTTAAGTCACAGAACATGAGCAAACCTGAAGTTTATAGGAAACATTCAACAAACACATATACGTTTTTGTGACTTCCATTTATAAGACATTTCTGTAACCGTACATGGTGAAACAAACAAACAAAAAACACCCAAATGAACAGAAGATGCCAAAAAAACACAAGCATTTGGTGACTGAGGGTGCTACTATCACGACCTGAATATTACTCAAGCTGAACCCTAAAAATCAGCAACTTCAACCAAAAAGGCAGCTCTGCCCATAGAGGGCATGGAGTCACTACTTTGAGTTCAAATCCTGACTTTATAACTTCTTAGCTGTGCACCTTTGAAAAGGTACTAAACCTCTCCTTAGTCTCCACATCTGTACAGTGGGGTATGTATCCCTACCTCATTTGAGGACTGAATAAACAATAGTACATATGGTAGCACTTTGTAGACTGAAAGAGAGCTACATTTCTGTAGTAGAGCAATTTACCCATCTCAAAGAGCTGGGCTCTCTGCGTAAGCAAGAAGCAAATACCTGAGGTGTCACATGCATGCCTTCCCATTGAGGGCTCTCTCTGGGGGGTGCTGCGCCTATAAATGATGTGGGGTTTGTTTTGTTCCTCTTCATCTTCTTGTTCATCCATGGACTGTAGTGGTTCAATAAAATAATCCCCATCATAAGACCGGAATGTGCCCAGCTGCAAATGAAGAGAGATGGGAGGTTGATTTAACATAACTCATTGGGAGGAAGAAAAACAAAAGAACATTTTCAAGTAAAGATGGTGTCATTTTACCCAAATTCTTTTTCAGAAGGGTTGTTTCAACTGAAAATGCTGCAACATATGTGGAGAAGTGGTTTATTTTCACTCTCTGTCATATCAGTACATTTTCTAAAAATTATTTATTATTTACTATTCTTATTATTTTAGAGATACGGTCTCGCCCTCTCACTCAGCCTTGAACTCCTGGGCCCAAGCGATCCCCCTCAGCCTCCTGAGTAGCTGGGATTATAGGATGCCATCATGCCCAGCTAAATTTTTTACTTTTTGTAGAGATGGGGGTCTCAATATGTTGCCCAGGCTGGTCTTGAACTCCTGGCTCAGCCTTCCAAAGTGTCATATCAGTAACTGATTCTTGGTTTGACTCCAGTTGATTGTACCTGCTATCCAAATCTGTCTCTAAGAAATATTTCCTTAGGGCTCAAGTTCCAATCATTACTACAGGCTGTTGAAAGAGTCTTGGAAACTTAAAGAGCCTGGAAACTTAGGGACAAGTATGCATTGCAGCAGGAAAAGCTGTCCTATTGAAGTCTTCCCATTGATTCAAATTCAAGAAGCATATTTTGGCCACAATGCATTCAAGGTGGTACCACCTGTAATGCTGGCACATGATCCTCTCACCAGCCCTTTCCTTTGCAAAATAGGGGAGTGATGTCCTGCAAGGCTTTGAAGCCAGATTGCTCTAGGTTCCAGTTTCAGCACCACCACCTACCCATTCACCTTGGGCAAGTTCCTTAACCACTCTGAGCTTAAGCTTCCTTGTTTGTCAGCTGGGGATAGATACTTAATGTAACGAGTTACTGTGCAGATTAAAGGAGATAATGATAATTAATTGCTTAGCAAAATGTCTGACACCTTGCAAAGACTTAGGACTCATGAACGGTTTTTGGTGTTGCCAGCGTTAGCCTCTAACCATTAGGATAAAATTTGCTCTTCCTAATCATTCTAAGCACCTTGCAAGTCACTTTTGCTCCTTTTCACCCCACATATCCAGTTTTTGCAAATGATAAATGATACCTCAAGATCGAACCACCCAAACTAAAAATTACAAGAACGCTGAAAAATTCCCTATGCCACATTGCTGAGTGGTATTTAAGAGAAGAAATCAAGCTCCTCTCTTCTCTTCCACTTTCCCATTTCCCATGCTGGAAAAAAAATCTGATGCCTTGCATCCTTCCATTGACACAGGAAAAATGACTCCCTGAACATCAGCAACTGCATCCGCATCAGCATCATCCAGGAGCTTATTAGAAATTCAAATAATTGTGCTCCACCTCAAATCTGATCTATTGCATCAAAATCTTTAGGGGCAGGGTCCAAGAATTGAAATGTTAATGAGCTCCCAGGGTATTCTTATGCATGATAAAGTATGAGCAGCACTAGGCTAAGCCATTGGTTCCCCAAAACAGCTAGCTTCAAAATTGCCTGGGAAGATTTTTTGTTTTTGTTTTTCAATTAGATTTGGGGCATTACCCACTACTCACAGATTCAGAATTTCTAGGGATGGATCTAGAATGTTTTTTGTTTTGAAAGCTCTCCACATGATTTATGAGCCCCTGGTTTAAGAAAAGGGCAGCTCAGGTGTGGTCAGACTAAGAGACAGAGTAGCTAGTTGCCAGAGAAGTGATTTAATAAATTTACTTTCTGCCTGTTTTCAATACACAACTCTGGTGTTCTCCCAGCACAAATCAGAGCGCATATCACATGTGAAACCCATCAGAGACACGAGTCCTGGGAAAGAGCCAGGGAGCTCAGCTGGTGACGATTTGCCACCTTTGATTGGTAAATGGGAAAACCAAGACACAGAAGGAGGAAGTGATTGGGCCCAAGTTCCCCGTCGATGGTACAGAAACAGCTGGACAGTGCTAGTGCTGAGTCTAACCTGACTTTAGTCCTGTGCCTTTTTAGAAAAGAACCCTGAAATTCTCTTCAGGAGAACAGGATCAGTCTCTGTTCTATGGTTAAGTGCTAAGGATCAGAAAGACCCGGTTGAAATCCCAACCCTGCCACTTATGAGCTGTGAGACCTTGGGCAAGTCTCCGGCTCTCAAAGTCTCAGATTTTTTTTTTCTTGTCAGTAAAATGCGTTGTTTTGAGGATTGGGTTATTGGAGGATTTGGATGAGATAATACATATGTAAACTACTTATAATAGCCAGGCAGACGATAATAAGAGCTCAATAATCGTATCAATATGATGCCAAAATTAATCGTGCTGTTGATTCACAAAGGTGGGCCTAAGAGTTATCTTTTCTTGGTTAAGGTGACTATTTATTCAAACATGTATACTAAGTATACATACGTAGTACATACTAAGTACATACTAAGCACAACATACAAAGCTCCAATATAGAAGAAAAATGAGTTGATGCTGACCCTGTTGCCAAGGAGAAAGGGATAAAACATGTGTACCAAGAACCTTGATGTAAGGGAGAACATACTAAGCATCATAAGAGAGACTCTCAGAAGTGTCTATGAAGGTGGAGGGGGAGAGATGACATCAACTTGGGGAACTATGAAAAGGTCTTCTGGGAAAGAAGAGATATAAATCATATACACCTCCAAAGAAGGGTAGGATTTGAGTATGTGAAGATGAGTGAGAAGACCAAGTAAATTCAAAGGCACAAAGGCAATGAAGACTAGGATTGAGAGTGGGGTGCAGAGAAAGCAGTGTAAATAGTCTGACTGCACTGTAAATAGTCTCAAATGCCAAATGGAGTTAGCGATCGAGGAGAAAGACTGGAGAAGCAGCCCAGTGTAATATTTCTTAGACATCAGTCCTAAGGAGAGAGGGGGAGAAAAGTGAAGGGGTATAGATTTAGGGTAGAGATGTTCAGGAGAGGTGAGCGACCCATCTCAGATGAAATTCAGAAAAACTGACAAGTGACTAGGGGTGGCAGGATGGCACGGCCCACTCCAAAATCTGGTAGACTCCCAAGAGTCTACCAGATTTCTTGGAAGACTCCTAGGCGAAGAACTAGCAACATCATGACGCCACTGCTACATATGTGGTAAGGGGAAGTCTTGGGAGGAGATAACTTCCAGAAGGAAGACAGAGGGGCAGGGGTTTTGGAGCTAGATTAATGACTGAAGACACAAAGAGCCAGAGCGCATATCCTTAAGATGTATGAGGGCCCTTTTCCCCAAAAGAGGCAGACTGAGAATTAAACGCAATATAAATGAGGTTATTACAGTACAGGTAGTCGTTTCTGAAGCCCCAGTCCTCAGTTCCCAAAGAAACCACGTGCCCATTACCACCTAAAACTGCCAATGAAAATGAAGGTGCTGCGCAGTAAAATATTTATACAACTGCTGGGGCCACTCGGCTTCAGCGGGTGTGGAGGCGGGGAGAGAGGAGGAGTAAAGACTGTTTACAAACGACGTACACACGCAGTCCTATCCCTACGGTCCTGGAATTGGGGGTTACTATCTTGGAATCTGGGGGCACTCCAGGCTCTGGGCTCAGACGGCTGACTTCTGCCTATCCGAGCCTTAACCTTTCAAAGACGGGAAGGATTCCGGAGCTCTTGCCCTAAGTCCTGGGGCAGCGATGACTCACCGCAGCACCCCCTCCCACTTCGCCAAGCTGCCGTCTCCGCCCACCCCCAAACAATCTCGACAGCGCATTTCGGGAGCCACGGCTCCGGGCGCTCTGCTGGGGGCTAAAGGGGTTTATCCCTTTCCTTGAATCCCAGCAAGCTAGAACTACCCCCTCCCAGGCTTCAGGCTTGCCATGCTCCCCACCCGATCCTTCCAATGCGAGGCAGAGAAGGAAGGATGCGCTTGGGAACTCTAAGAGCCGCGAACGACAGCGCACTGATGGAGCAGCCCAGTGTCCGGGGGTGAGTATCCAAGGCCCCACTTAGAAAAGGGAGGGAGGGGCTGTGGGTGCTTCGGGAAGAGTAAAGGCATCACCGGGCACACTGCCTACGACCCCATTGCGCGTACAGCGCCATGCGCTGGGAGAGACTGACCGGGTAAGTTTCTGCGTCACACGCGCGTGGCAGAAACGCACGTCGCTTAGGAAAGTCAAGGACCACACTTGCTCGGGCCAGAACCGTACAGCAGCGACTCCTCAAATGTCGAGAAGTCGGGGGCAGATGCCTTGTAAGATCCACTGGAGGGCACGTGCAGGGGTCGGCAGAGAGTCGGGGAACCATCGTGGATTCCCTGCTAAATGCGTATTTGGAAGCGCAAGAAGGCGGTCTCTCCGCCCTGCCTCAGTCCCTAGGGAAACGTGCGCCGCAGGCTCCCTCTCTCCACTCCCTGGAACCCCTAAGTAGTAGAAACCCCAGAGGAACCGAAATCACGTCCGGACAGCCTCTCCAGGCTGTCTCCCACTATCCTGTTTCTCCCGGCCACCCCACCAGTAGGGTGCAGAGTTGGACTGCGCTGCACCCCCACTCTCGGTTCCACCCCAATTCAAAGCGTCCGGGGTAGGCTCCGCCTTCTCCTCCGCCCCCAGAGCCCTCGGCCCACCCTTCCGTTCTTGGGACGGGACCTGCTCCCTGTCAATCCAGTTCAGCCTCAGGGTTCCTGGCGCGTGAATAAAGGCCCTGAGAGAAAGCGGGGACTCTAGATTACGCACCGCCCTCCACAACACACACGCAAGGAACTCCCAGTGCCTTGGGCAGCGGATCCTCAGCCCCACATCCCCGATGCAAGGCGCACCAATGAGGAGTCTGGTTCGCCCTGCGCTCAGCTGCTCGGCTCCCGGGTGGCCAAGTTTGCTGCAGGGAACCGCAACTCCAGCAACTTTCTCCGAGTTTGGAAACTGACTTCCAGGCCGCCTCGCAGCGTTGGGCAATGCGCCGCTGAACCGAGTCCAAACTCCAGAAAGCTCTGAAACATCCAGAAGCCCCTGGGGGCGGGTGTGTGCGCTCCACGCCAGTGTACGCGCACGCACAGAGCTAGCTACCCAAACCTTACGAGTTTCTAGCTGATATTTAACGCCGGAGAGGAGGGGAGCCTCGCCACAGTGAGGGTCTCTAGGCTTAGAGGGCAATTAAGTCTTCCAGAGGCGGGCGAGGAGGCGGAAGGGGAGAGGAGGTGGCGCGCGCCCACTTACCATTCCCGAGCAGAGGCTGATGACGGCCGTGTGCTCGGACTTGGTATTGACATAGCCTTTGTAGAAACAGTGCTTGAGTTCCGCTTCCTCTTCGGAATAAAACTTGGTCTGGTTCACCCCGGGCGTCCCGAGGAGGGTGACAGTGAACAGTGGAGCGATAAATCCGGCATTGGCGGTGAGATTAAATAGAAACTGCTGGCCGAAGGCGGAGAGGCGGTAATGCGCCTGGGAGGAGGTAGAGGAGGAAGAGGAGGAGGCGAAGGCAGGCCAGGGGTCAGTGGCAGAGTTAATGCTCCGTCGCCTTCTTTTGAAGTGGACGTTCGTGGGAAAGGGTTCTCCGAGAGCGTTCACTCGGATGGGAGACACGATTTCGTATTCACTCAGGGTCTCTAATAATTTCACTGCGGAGAGAAGCAGAGGTATATGAACCAATAATTCATTTTTCCTCAAGCTTTAATTTAAAACGAAGGTGGGGACTTTGTTCTGACTTTATTTTCCAGCCCATTCGAGCCAATTCCTTCACCCTTAATCAGCGGACAAATATTTGCTAAGCACCTACTATGTGCCAGTAACAGGACCTGTGCTAGGTGCTGAGGATACACTATTCCGAGCCAGACAATTAACAAGTCAAAATATATATGATTTAAGATATTGATAAATAACCTGAATAAAATAAAACATGACGCTATCTGGTGCCCCCAATTATTAAATTAGTTTGCAGCGTGGGAGTGGGGATGGGGGATATATCCGGCTAACAGCAAGGTGGGGGGGGGTTGCCTAAATTCGTTTCCACAGTGTCCCTCCCTAGCAATTGATTGGGGATGACCCAAAGAAGGGAGAGGCTGCAAAGCGGGAGATAATTCTTTCTAGGAAAAGGAGAGAGGCCTCCGCTGTGGGGTGCCCCTGCCCGGGAGCGAGGACCGGGAGGCGGCGTCGGGGCCGGCGGGGTCCCGGGGGCCGGAGCCTGGTTACCTTGCCTCGGGTGCAGCCTGTCCTTGCGCACGGCCGCCGCGGCGTCTGGGATCCCCATCTCGGCCAGGTCCCGCACCAGGAGCGTTAGCAGTGTGGCCCAGGATACAAACTGCATGGTGCTTCCCACCCCTCCCTCCGCTGCCCCCACCCCCCTCCCTCCTGCCCTCCTTGGCTGCGGCGGCGACGCGAGGCAGCGGCCGTGGAGAGCGCGCGGAGCCCGGCGCCCGCCGCCAACTTTTGACTTTAGGAGTCGCTGAGGTCTCGCTGCGAGGGTCCCGTCTGCGCTCGGCTGAGCAACGCCGCCGCCTGCCGAGAGCTGAGCCGCTCGGGCCGCAGGAGGAGCCGGAGGAGCAGGAGGAGGAGGAGGACTGGGGCTCGGCTGCTTGGCCGCATAATGCCCAGCGAGCGGGCAGGAGAAGGCGAGGAACTTGCGCTCCGAGGCGCGCCGGGCGCCCTGTGCTGGCCGGGATAGCTGAGCGGCTTCTTGAATGGGGGGCTGGGGGGGCGGAGGCGGGGGGGCCGCGGGTCCACAGCCTCTCAAATGCCCCCGGTGCACGCCTCCAAGAGGAGGAGAGGGGAGGAGAAAGCGAGACGAACGGGGACCGCCTCCTTCCAGACCATGTCCCCTCCTCGGCCGGCCCGTGCGGGACTCTCAGCCGGAGGCCCTGCCGGCTGCAAGAGGCGGAGGCCAGAGGCGTCACCAGCGCCGGGGCAGCTGGTCGTGGTCCTCGCCACCTCGCTGAAGTGGGGTTTTCTGAGATTCCCTGCCCCTGGGAGGGAAAGCAGGGAAAGTTCTCTCCCTTTCCTGGCGCGCGTGCAGCCACTTCCCCTCTCGTCTTTTTCCTCTCCTCTCCTCTCTCTCCTCCCTACCGAGTCTCTTTTTTCTCCTCCCCCTTGTCTCCCTGTTGCTGTGCCTCTCAGACTCTGTCCCCTCTCCTCATTTTTCCCTGTGATGTCCGTCTTCTCCCCGCCCCACCGTGTTCCTCTCTGTTTCTCACATTTCTCCTTTTCCTTTCCTTTCTCTCCCGTCCCTATCTCTTGCCACCAGTCCCCTTCTTTTGGTTTCTTACAAGTGAAAGTGGCCCAGCGCAGGAGCGCCTTCCCTTCCTACAGTTTTTCACTCGGGAGGAGATTTGGCACCTGAGCTCCGCTCTCGATTTAATCGCCCCAAGTCAAGAGTTTTAGAAATGGGGTTATTAATCCTGCAGCTCGGAGTGAGTTTCGAATACGTGGTCTCTTGAAAATTTCGCAAAATGTTTAAGCTGTGCTTTCCACCAACCTCTGTCACCATTCGTGGAGGGTCCATAGCATTCTCTAGGTCCCTGGCCCCAAAAAAAAGGTTAAGAAGGCGTTTTGGCAACGAGAAGGGGCGGGGACTCTGGCGCTCCTTACTACCCGGGGGTTTAGAGATGGGAGGGGAAGGGGGGATGGAGTGTAAAGTTGTAGATCCCTGTGGGAAGCACCAGTCCCTGGAGGGATTTCTCAATCACTTCCGCTTGCTTTCAGCCTGAGAGATGCTTGGAAAGACTGAAAGCAGACGCTTCAAGCTACACCTTCGTGTGTGTGTGTGTGTGTGTGTGTGTGTGTGTGTGTGTGTGTGTGAGAATTGTTCAATCCTAGGTGGTTCAGTGGCGTTTTTTCTTTAACCAGCCCTCAGGAAGATAGAAAGTGTTAATTTCAAGATAAAAGACATGACAATATCGGTAAAAATATATAAATATATGACTAATAAATATATATTTGCTCAAGTATCCTATAACCGGGGTTGAGGTTCTGTTGCGTGGTAGGTTAGCACTCAGGACTAGAAATACCAAAGATAGCCAACACTAGGAACCAAATCACAATATGCTAGTAATGTCAACTGTTCTTGAGATAGTAATACAAATATTTCTTTCGGTGAAGGGTAAAAATGACTTGGCAAGACGAATTTGCTAAATAATTGTTAACCCAAATTGATGATGTTACCATCGTCTTATTACTAGAATTTCATAATGGGTATGTAAAATGTAAGAATGGAAAAATAACACCTGTATTGTGCACAATTAGAGATTTTTAGAGAATGGCATTTAAACCTTGAACTTCCAAATTAATTCACTAAAATACATTTCTTCTAATACACAGTATTTCTTTTTATTGTAATAAAATTCCCCACAATCACGATGTCTGGGAGTTGCTGAGAATTTAGTAAGGAACAGAAAAATATCAAGAAATCAATCTTATTGGCTGATTCCTGTGGAAAATATTCCAGTACTTCCATTGTAAAATTACTCAAAAGTATAGCACTTTTCAGTATTTTCCATTAAATATTTTCTTTCTCTTTCAGTTCAAATCCCTCCTGGCAAACAGAAGTTAACTAACAGTATAGAAATGATGATATGTAGGGACAGAAGCCTCCTTTGTGTACTCTCTCTCCTTTGCTTTCTTTTTAGGACTTTGCTTGAAGAATGAACTTTGGCTACAGTTTTAAAAAATTGATCCACAAGAACTGATAGGCCAGGAAGATACAAAATATCTCTTCGTGACCTCCTGAGATGACCAAGAGCCTAGGTTTCTGAATTTCTCATCCTTAGTGAGGCTGCTCATCTCTTCTTCAATGTATTAGCTGGCTTCTGCATTTACATCTGCAAAAAAAGTCTTAAAGAATCTTAGGAAAAGTCTTTTAAATCGTGAGACATGAAAAGGACAGTTGAGCTAACTAAACAATTCAGGCAAAAATCTTTTGTCTGAATAATTACTCTTTGTCTAAATAAGTACTCTTACTCAGTACTTACCATGAGGTAACATACAGCATTTAATTTAATTCTCAAAACAGCTCTTTTAGGAAGGCAGTGTCAGTAATCTCATTTTACCGATAAGGATACTGAGTTCTGAATAAGTGAAATAATTTGACCCCCCTCAATCCAGTAAGTGAGAAACAAGATTAAAACTCCGCTTCAGTCGTTCAATCCAAGTTCATAACTATTATCATATGTCATGAATAACTGATTAATCAGAAGCATTGCTAGATTTTTGGAGGGTTGCTTTGTGGGAAAATGACTAAAATCATTCAGAGAATTGCCTCAAGCTCTTATTCTATGTATAACTTTTCTTTAGCTCTCTCTTTTTCTTCTAATGCTAAGTATTTAATGATAATCGTGTCAGCTATTTCACTGATATTTCACAACTTTTTCTTCAGCAGTTAGAAGAGATCTGGCACATAGTAGGTATTCAAGAAATATTTACTAAGACTAGGCATAGTGGCTCATGCCTATAATCCTAGCACTTTGGAAGGCTGAGGTGGGAGGAGTGCATGAGGTCAGATCAGCGGTTCAAGACCAGCCTTGGCAACATAGCAACCCGTTGTCTCTACAAAAAAAGAGAAAAGAAATAATAAAATAAAATAAAATAAATTGGTCCCTCATAAAAATTTGCTCTGAAAGAAGCAAACCTTTTCAAGGTCACCTGGAGTTAATGGAGGGACAGTTTTTAGCCCATTTTGTTTTGGGACTTTACTGGAATTGAATGGTATTGTAGGTTAAGTGGAAGTCTTCATTGGCTGATTCTTCATGAAAATTAGATCCCAGAGGAGTGATGATTGATATTAGTCACTAGGGAGAGATAATCTGGCCAATGGAAATGAAAGTGATGACATCACCAATGACTCTGTTTGCCTAATGCCACTGGAAACGGCAGGAAGGAGACTTGAAGCAAAGCCATCAATTTCCACAGAAAGGGGAAACCCACACCCAAATGGTAGGGAGGGCCCAGGAGCCAGAATTCAAGTGAATAGTTTCCTGAGTGGTCAGCAGTGTCAGGTGATTTGGGGAACAGATAAGCCCCTAGTACTTGGTAGCACTGCATTCTGGTGAGTGAATCACCAACCTGGGACCTGGTGGTGGCTCAGCTCTGTGACCTTGGGCCTAAAGAATCTTAGGGAGATGTGTTTTACGTCACAAGAAATGAAAAGGACAATTGTGCTAACTAAATAATTTGGGTTCCAATCTTTTGTCTGAATAATAATAATGAGAATCTTTTCTTGACTACTTACTATGTACCAGGCCATGTGTACTATGTCCTCTCTGATCCAATTTCCTATTTGCAGACTGTGGTGGGTAGAAACTGTGTTGTCTTTCCTTGCCCTGTGAGTGAATGACCTTAGTGTATTTTTTAAAAGTCTTCTAACTACTGACTTCAAGCAACAGGTAGTGTAGAGAAAGTAGTTTGTGTCATTATTGATAATAACAGTAGATTCCCTTCATTGAGTTCTTTGTGCTAACTTTTTAATCCTCATAGCTATCCTGCCTTCTGGGTTTTACCCTCCTCATTTATAATGAAAATAAGACCCAGCAAAATTAAGTGACTTTGCCTGGCATTACAGAGTCAGAATGTGCAGTTGGGATTTACACTGGGGTCCAGTTACCTCCAAAGCTTGTGATCGCCATTAATCAGAGCAGTCTAGTAACATAAAGATTTTCACCTAATTGATCTTGATCATTCAGCATTTATATTTGGCCTGATGAATACCATCTGTAAGAATATCATTTTTTCTTCTAATGCTAAATCTAAAGTTCTAACTAGCTTTTCTTGACCCTACTCTGAAAGTCATAGTTCCATTTTGGAGGTGGCTCTGTATAGCTCATGACCAGCTTATAGCAGTTCTACGAAGGTGATCCCATCTTCAGCCTGTTCACTCACCAGGAGCTCTTTGTTTACTTGTCATCCTGGAAGACCATACTCACATTATTGCTCAGGCTTTAAAGCCCCATATGAATCCCACTAATCTTTCCTTTGACTGTATTCTTAGGGCTTCAAATCCTTTTTCTCCTCCCTCTACTATCCTTGAAATGAGGCTTCACACCTGGGGTTCAACATCATAACTACAAATGGAATTCAGAAGTGCTAGACTTCTAGCTTTGATCCAAACTACTTCTAACCTGCAGCCAAATTAGCAACACAATGTATGCAAGCACAATTTTATTATTCTCTAAAAGTGCACATTTGATGTCGACAATTGTTAAATATATGGCATCTTTAACTAGCAGGGAATCTGATAACCCTAGGAGTATTTTGAGTCGTGCCAGAGCACTTTATGCTCCCTGAGTCCAGAATTTTCCCTGTCCTAGTTTGGTTCACACATGTTGTGTTTTGGTGTCCTTTGTTAGTCTTTAAGGTACACAAGGGCAAAGGACAAATCTATTTCCTCCATGGTTACATAGTAGGCACTTCACAAATATGCCTTAAATGAGTGAGCTTACTGTTGCCACTAATTTGGTTCTAGTTTCAGAGCCAGGTTTTTGTTTTTACACATACACACACACCCCCCTCCCCCCGGAATGATTGAAGTAATTTCTGTTTCTTACTGTATTATTATTACTCTTGGGAGGCAAGTCCTGCTTTAATCAGAATCATCATGATTCGTTTTTTCTGGAACGAGACATTTCCAGAGCTAGGCTTTCCCTAGTGGGTACTTCAGGATCATGAGTAACAAGGCACAGGGCCTCCCTTAATTGCTCAGCACAGTAAGTAAGAGTTACGCCTATGCTGTGGGCAGTTTCGGTATCCTTTGCATGTCCTAAAGAGGAGGTAATAATGGTTTCCTGCCTCATAGGGATGTTATGAAAATGACTTGATCAATGAAAGTGTTAGCTTAGTGCCTGACATAGAGGAAGTAAGCATGTCCAAATCAGCAAGCTTACTTGCACCCACCCACTAGTCAAGGAAGAGTGGTTCCTGATTCCTGACCCAGAGAGCCACTAGCAGGCTAGCTTTTCTTTCTCAGTTAACCTCCCCCTCACCCTACTCCATAACCAATTTATGGGCCTTTCGCCCCTAGAAAAGAAACAAAACAAAACAAAACAGCCATTTGTGTGCAAATGAGTATGCATTTTTTCATACTCATCTTTACTCTTAGCCCTTCATCCCTCTATGAAATTTTTAATGTTTTAAACAGATTTACTCCCTACAGTCTGCTTGGATTAGTAGTTTATATAGATTTAATTTAGCACGTTCTCAAGTACTGGGCTTTTCTTTCTGGCAGAATTTTTCAAATAGCCAAAACATAATTTTCCCTCTGAATATTAAAAAAACAACAACAAAAAATGATTTTCATATGACAAATAATTTTTACACACGCAAAAAAGTAATTTTCAAAAGTAAGCACTTCTGCCAGATGATGCTTAATAAGTCTGTCCTAATGGTATTTATCTTAATGCTTAACTTTCAGGAACAGTGGATAATACCATATTCAGTCCCCCTGACAACCCTATGAAACAGGTAATGTCATTAGTCCCACTTTCTGGAGGAAATGAAGGTACAGAGAAGATAAGTAGTAACTTGCCTGAGGTTGCACAGCCAGTATGTAGCTGAGTGGGAGTTCAGTGCTAGGCTGTGGGATTTCAGAACCTGCCCTCTTAAATTGCCACATGGTACTGATTCTCATATGTATTTATGTTTTATCAAGCTTAATATAGGATAAATTGTCATGCTTAGGAATGCAGTGTCAAAGAGTGGAAATTCAGACATTAGTAGAAATTCAGATATCTGGACAGTTGGGGACCAGGAGGCCAAAAGAGGGTATGGTTTAGGGAGTCATTCACAGATGTGGGATTCAGGATATCAGGCCAACTGGAGATGAGGAGAATGTCTTCCCAGCATCCCAAACCACTCATTCGCCTAACGATTAGACTGGCCCTTGGGAGCACTATTCTTCTTCGTTGGTCTCATTGCCACAACCAGTCTCACAAACTCTCATTGCCCTCAGCTCAGCCCAAGTCTTTGTATTGTTCAGACTGTGCTGTGGGCCCTGCTCTAAAAATAGCATATGGTGAAGAGGTCTGTCTTGTAGTTGCAAAAGTGGTGTAGGATTTAAATTCCCCATGATAAGCTAATTTGGGGGTCCACTACAAAGAAGATTTTCAGAAAACCTTTCAAATAATCTCAACTACTGTGACTACCGAACACAATGGCAAGGGGCTGGGAGCAGGAAATAATACCTTCATTATCCAAACTAATTTGCATACGTTTGAAATGTACAAAAGTGTAGATGTGCCGCATGTGACAACTCGACCTGGTAATGAGAGTTTTGGGGCATCAAATCAATGCTAGTTATAAATGGTGTATTTGCCATGTACTGCCTTTGGATTAGTTGGCACCCATAATATAAAATAAGTTGTTTCCTGAAATGTAAACCTAGCAATCAGTGCTTTGTCAGTCCCTATCGATGTTGGCAAAATAATTGGTTTTGCAGTTTTTTCACTCAAAATAGGTCTGACAGTACATATTGGTGGCATTCACAGCAACATAACTGTAATAAACTTCAGCTACTGTTGGGCTCTTTGCAAGCAATACAGTTACTAAAGCAAGAGTTTGGCAGTACGGTTTTCTTTTAGGCACCCTCACCATGTTGATGAGGGTGCCTAAATTCTGGTTATAGTCAGTAATACAAATTAACTCATGTAAATGTTTTTAATCAGTGTTTCTTACAGCTGATTATTCGGCTCATTAACTCTGATCATAAATGTGGACTTTGGAAAACTTAACATTTGTTCTATGTTACCTTTTCGAACAAAATGGTGGCTGAGGTAGAGAAATGATTTGTTCTCTGACTGGTGACTTTGGTCCCTGCATTGAGGAGTGGCAGAGCTCTCAAGAAAAAGAAACCTGACAAAATTCAAGACCCTCTCCTCCACACTGACGAGGTGAAAAGGGAAAGGAACCATCTAGAGACAGTAAATAAATGAAATATTAGGCACTTGTTAAAAAAAAAAAGGAGGGAAGAACCATATGTTTAGCATATAACTATGTCCAAAATGCATTATTCAGCAAGCAAATCTCATAGTGTTGTTAGTCTAATTGGGTTCTACTGTAGTAAAAATGAAATAAAACAGCTACAACAAAATCTCAGCCTGTGCTTAAAATATGATATGCAAAGAAAAAATGTCTAGAAAGGTGGATATACATTCAGCTGTCACCAGTGGTTCTCTCTGGAGTAAGAATTTTGGAGATATTTTATACTTTGTACATGTCAGTGATACCCATTTTTATACCGTTTGATTATTTTCACAACAAAAATATAGTATATTTTTAATGAGAAAAGTGATGTTTTTCTTTGTAAATATACAGGTAATATATAAAAAATATATATGATAGTATCACCACCCTTAGGGAAAACTTTTCTCATAAATTATGTATAGCCCTAGCTTTTTCTGTAATATTCAACATGTGTTTTATTATTTGAAATTAACCTTACATATTTTGCATATATGAGAACAAATACAAAGAAGAGATTTATGATGGTTGAATCAGGCTTTTGAGGGAAACTTGTGACTTAGAAATACAAGTATTGGATATACGGTAACCCTGGATTTAAGACATGAATGGAGAATAATAGCTGAATAACAGGAAAAAAACATAAGCTTTCCCAGCCCTTGACTAGTAAACAAGAAAGATACTTGTTTATTCATTCAATAAATACATTATTCAAACACCTACCGTCTGCTATGCACTTTGCAGATAGCAGAAGCGTTCACAGCTAGTGGGGAAGAGAAGCAGAAAATAAGCTAATACATGAACAAGCATATAATTAAATATTGTTCTAAGTATTGTAAAAGAGATGAAAAGAGAGATAGCGTAGATCAGATGAACGGAGAAAACCTCTTTGAGAAGTGATAAGCAAATTGCATCCTAGAGAATAAGAAGGAGAATAAGAAGGAGCCAGGCCCTAAAAGAACAGCAGGAAAAATATTCCTGGCAGAGAACAGTAAGGCCAGGTCTGAGCTAGGAAAGAAGGTGGAGGTTTTCATAACCCAAGAAGCCATTGCACCTAGGGTTCTATGATTGAGGAGAAGATGATTTAGAATGGGGTTGGGGTATACTTCGAAATAACTAAACGAGTGGAATTGGAATGTTCCTAACACAAAGAAACGATAAATGTTTGAGGTCATAGCTATTCCAATTACCATGATTTAATCATTATAGTGTATGCTTGTCTCAAAACATCACACGTACCCCATAAATATGTACAACTGTTATGTATCCATAAAAATTAAAAATTAAAAAATGCTTTTAAATTTACAAAGTAAATAAATGAACAAAAGAATGGAATTGAGAGAGAGCCAGCGGCCAGCTGATATAGGGCCTTTAAGGTGAGGAATCTAATTTCATTTAAAATAGAAGGAGTGGCCATGGAAATATTTTAGGCAGGGGCATGGCAATATGCCCTTTTTGTTATTTTTAAAAGATCACTCTAGCTGCTATGTGGAGAACAGAGTCGAGAAGGCTATTCTGCTATCCAGATGAGAAATCGAAGTGACTTGAAGTGAGGGTGGTGTTTGTTAGTAGGGGTGGCAAGAATCAGATACATGTAAAGTATATTTTAAAGGTAGGATTAATAGGACATGATGAAGGATATTATGATGGGGATGAGAATAAGGGTATCAATAATGAGTTCCAAAATTATACTGCAGATATTGCTCTCTCCTATATACAAATAACACCCACATAAAGAATATAAAATAATAAAATTTCCATAAACAACAGCAACAAAATCACTGGGAATAGAAATGACAAGAAACCTGCATGGCCTATATGAATTATGTTTTACAACACTAATGAAGACCTCAGAGGAGATGTGACTAAATTGAAAGACACTGTATTCTTAGGATGACTGGATATCACAAAGATGCCTGTTCTTTCTAAGATAGTTTATAAAATGACTAGAAATAAAAATACCAATAATTTATTTCTGTTATTTCGTTTTGTTTGAATGAGACTAATTAATCCAAAATTTTATTTGGGAAGATAAACAAACAAAAACATCTCAAAAAACTTTAAAAATGAAGAGCAATATGGAAAATCTAGTATTAATGCCAGATGTTAATAGAGAATTTAGAGCAACAATAAATAAATAAGGTGATACTGGATTATAAATGGACAGAAAACCCAATGGAAGAAAGTAGAAAATCCAGAAAGAGATGTAACTGTGAGAATTTAGTTTCTGATAGACATGGCTTCTCAAACTGATTGGGAAAGTCTAGGCTACCCAATATACACTGCCAGAAATAATTTGGTAGTCATCTGGTAAAACACACACTCACATAAATAATCATAAAGTTGAATCTATACTTCATACTTTAAGTACATACTTGATCCATATCAAATGGATCAATAAATAAATGTAAAAAATTTAACCAGAAACTGATTTAGAAGGAAATAGGAATAATTACCTTATATCTGTGGCATAAGGAAGGCCTTCTAACTATGACTCAAAATCCACAAGCCATAAAAGAAAAAAATTAAAGAAATATTTAACTACATTATAAAACAAACAAATTCTGCATGATAAGAAACATTATGTCTTGGCCCATTTTGTGTTGCTATAATATAATACCACAGAATGGGTAATGTATTGTGAATGAGAATTTATTGGCTTATAGTTCTGGAGGCTGGTAAGTCCAACATTAAGGTACCAGCATCTTGAGAGGGCCTGCTTGCTGTGTCATCACATGGCAGAAGGGCAAGAGAGGGAAAGAGAGAGAAAGAGAAAGAGAAGGGAGATTAAACTGCTCCCTTTTATAATGAACCCACTCCCTTGGTAGCAGCATTAATTGATTCTCTCTGTCCTCATGACCTAATCCCCTTTCATTAGGCCCCACCTCCCAGTGCTTTTGCATTAGGAATTAGTTTCCAACATATGCTTTTTGATGTACACATTCCAACCATAGCACATCATAATCAAAATTGAAAGTTAAATGACAAGCTGAGAAAAAAATATTTTCAGCTCATAGCACAAAGAGAGATTTTTCCTTGGATATACAATAAGAACCTACAAGAGATACCAATTGATAGCTCACAAGAAAGGAAATACAAACAGTACAAACTTGTGAAAAGGTGCTCATAAAACTATACCAATGTGAGCTTTTCGGTAATCAGATATGCAAACTATTAAGTTTGATACACAC
Source organism: Macaca thibetana thibetana (assembly GCF_024542745.1). Lineage (NCBI taxonomy): Eukaryota > Metazoa > Chordata > Mammalia > Primates > Cercopithecidae > Macaca > Macaca thibetana. The sequence continues at coordinate 119,070,442 of NC_065579.1, forward strand.
AGTCAATTACTGAGGCTTTGGGGGATATATTACAACTCTTACGCATTGTTGAGTAAGTTGATATAACTTCTAAGGAGGCAATTTGAAATTTATCAAAACTGCAAAATCATAGACCCTTTGAACCAGCAGCCTACATTTTATATATCAGGTATATTTGCATGTGTGGAAAATGGCATTCACAAGCTTCTTTACTGCAGTATCATTTATAATGTCAAAAACAATGAAAACCTAAACTATAGCAGACTGATTTAACAAATCAAGATATATGCAGACAATGAAATATAATGCATCTGCAAAAAGAGTGTATATATATATATAAACTGGAGAAAAATAGTATTTCATAATTTTATTTGTGTATATATTCTAAAGAAATGCTGAAAGAATGTGTAAGAAACTAAGGACAGTGGTTACTGTGTGAGGATGATGGGGAATTGGGAAGATGGGGTATGCATTAATTTGCTACAGTCGTACATTATGGATTAGTCAGGTTTCTCCAAAGAAACAGAGCCAACAGAGTATATGTGTGTACACACACATACATATATATGCATATATATATATGTGTGTGTATGTGTGTATATGTACATATGATTTATTGTAAGCAATTGACTCACATGATTATGAAGGATGGAAAGTCCCTAAACCTGCTGGGTGAATTGGCAAGCTAGAGATCAGGAGAGCTGATTGTATAGCACCATTTTGGATCCAAAGGCCTGAGATCCAGGAGAGCTAAAGATGTAGTTCCCATCTGAAGGCTGGCAGGCTGGAGACCCAGGAAGAAATGATGTTTCAGTTGAGTCCCAAAGTAAGAAAAAGCCAATATTTCAGTTTGAAAGCTGTTAGGTGGGAATAATTCTCTTACTTGCAGAAGGCTTAGCCTTTTTGTTCTATTCAGGCCTCATTAGGTGAGGCCCATCCACATTAAGGAGTGCAATCTGATTTATTCAATCTACTTTTTTAAATGTTAATTTCATCCAAAAATAATTTTCCAGAAACACCCATGACAATGTTTGAGCAAATATCTGGGCACCTTATGGCCCAGTCAAGTTGACACATTAAAATTAACCATCACAGGCTACCATAACAAAATAGCACTGACTAAGCGCTTAAGCAACAGAAATTTATTTTCTCACAGTTCTGGAAGCCAAATTTACTATCAAAGTACTGGCAGAGTTGATTTCTTTTGAGGCCTCTCTCTTTGGCTTGCAGACCGCCACCTTTTTGGGTGCCCTCACATGGCCTTTCCTCTCTAGCTCTTCATCTTCTTATAAGGACACTAATATTGGATTTAGGCCCCACTCTTATGATCTAATTTAATCTCATTACCTCTTTAAAGGCCCTATCTCCACATGCAGTCATGTTGGGAGTTAGGGGGTTAGAATTTATTCCAACATATGAATTCTGTGGGAAACACAATTCAGTCCATAGCAGGGGATAAGGGTAGGAGGGAGACTGTCATTGTTCACCTCTTTGTACCTTCTTGATTTTAAGCTTCCTAAATGCATTACCTATTTTAAAATATCTTAAAAATGAACTCCAAGTTTCTGCTTCCAGCAACTTGGAGGATGGTGCCATTCACTTGGTTGGAGAAGACTGAGGAAAAAAAAAACCCTGATAAGGTGGGAATAGGGTGGAGATACTGGGGAGACACTGCTGTAGAATGTCAGTGAGGCAGTTGGTGTCCAGGAGAGGGGTGAGGGTGGAGTTGAGAAAAAAGGAGTTTTCTGCGTGGCTACAAATTCAGGGGGAATGCATCAGATCACTCTAGGCAGTGGTTCTCAAACTTTATTTGGCATGCATCAGAATTATCTGAAGGGCTTCTCATAACATAGGTTGTACAGCCCCATCCTCCAGAATATCTGATTCAGTTAGTCTGGAGTAGGGCCCAAGAGTCTGCAATTCTAACAATTCCCAGGGGATACGGATAATGCTGACTGGGGGCCCCACTAGGAGAACCAGCAGCCTAGGGCAATGATTCTCCATTCTAGCCTTACATTTATATGACATGGAGAGTCTTAAGGAAAAAAAATGTGATTATATGGGACCTACTCCACTGCAGACCAGCTAAGTAAGAACCTCTGGAGAGCGGACCTGGGCACTAGTAATATACAGAAGCTCTCCCATTAATTCTGATATGCAGCTTGAGCTGAGAGCTTCAGACCTAGGAAAAGATGCCAGAGAAATGAGAGAAGGCCAAGAACAAAGGCTTTAGGATGTCTGTCTTCTAAATGACTAGTAGGCAAAAAGGAACCAACCAAGAGATTGAGAAGTGGAGAGATATTGGGACACCCGGGACCTATACTCTGGTGTCATGGAAGGCAGTCATTAACTCCCACCCATCTACACTGGATTCTGGTGACACAGACACAAATAAGACCTACGCAGCCTTCAGGAGCTTCCTTAGTATTAAGGGCCAAGATGTTCTTATAAAGAAGTGATGGCATAATCAGTCTTGATGTGTGTCCTAGAGGGATACTTTCTCATATGCTGAAGGATGTTCATAGGAGCATTGCTTGTAAGAGTGAAAATCTGGAGACTACTTGTCCTCAGTCAAAGAATGGCTACATTTTATAAAATGGTATGTTCATTTAGTGGAACACTATACGGCAGTTCAAAAGAGTGAACCAGGTAGACATCAGCTTCCAAGATCTCAAAAAATAGTGTCAAAGGGAAAAAAACCAAGTTGCGCTATGATGTGTGTATCGTTTATAGGAAAAACAACTTACACATACATGCGTTTGTATATAAAGATATAAAAAAGGTCTAGAAGGATTTACTCCAAATTCTTATCTGGTGAACGGAAGAGGGGACAAGTTTGTGGAGGATAGGTACAAGCACTTTAGATTTTTTGGTAATGCTCTTAAAATTGTTAAGCCTTTAGGATTAATGCACATGTTGAACTACCTCAATGTTGTACTAATTTAAACTTTTAAACATTGCTTACAAATGTCAATAATACCTATCAACTCTAAAGTTAATGTATGTAGACACTAGAATTTTTGACTTTGTGTGGGGTTCTGAAATAATGCTATCTATATCCTCTTCTGATTTCTGGGTCAATTCAAAATCGTCACTGACCAGATGGAATGTATCTCCCAATCCTTTTCCTAAACTGAAATAGGACAAAACCTATAATTTAAAGAAAGAAGAAAAAAATGAAAACATTGCTTAGCCATTACTCTTCTGTGAATTTGTCTGCAAAAAAAAGTGTGTTTAAAATAGCATTTCAATGATACAGACATCATCCTTTCCCCAGAGTCTTGACTGGCAGACATATTACAGTTATTTAGTCAGGGGGCTGCACTGAATACAGCTCTGAAAATGTAACCAAGATTTATATGGTGCAGGCCTCTGCCTTTAAACAGCAGGTAAATGATGCTGGAAGATTCTGTAAGTAAGGATAAAGAAATTCACTGAAGCTTGTTTTAATCTGAACATACTTTTGAGTTTTTAGAAAGATGAATACCTTTGAGCTATCTGTATTGAGAAACCTCAGTTGTCTCCCTGGAAAGCAATGCCTTTTAAATTCTCAAATATCATTTTCAGAGTGGGAAGACAATCTCCCCATGTGTAAGTTGTAGATGAGCAAGGACCTTATCTGTATCATTGGCATTGTGTCTCCAGTGGCTAGCACAGCACCTGGCAAATAGGTAAATATCAGTAAATATTTGTGGAATGAATGCAGTCATACAACAGAAAGAGAAAAATAAAATCATGAATGAATTCTGTATAATGTTGAGCAAAATAAATCAAACAGAAAAATACATCCTACATTTTCCCTTTATGTAATGTTATAAAACAGACAGAATTAATTGATAGTGATAGAAAATGGTTACTTTTGGGGAGTAGTGTTTGGGAGGGAATAATGGAGGCTAATGGGATGTTGGTCATGTTCTGTTACTTAATTGGAGTTTTGGTTGCATGTATGTGTTCACTTTGTGAAAAATCATTAAGCTATACAATTATGATTTGTGCACTTTGCATGTTGTTTTACAGATTTATTTAGCATAAATCAACTTTTCCCAGAAAAAAAACCACTGTCAGATAAAGGCAAGTAACTGAGGTTTTGAAATTTTGATCCTTTATGTTGTGGATGATCCTATCTTTGGAAAATTATTTTCCATCTCTAAACATATTTTCATTTCACATTTCTGAAGATATAGTGTGTAAACTCACCTCCAGGGCTTAAAGGCTTAGCTCTCTCTGTTCTGAGGCCTTTGCTCTTTCTTATCAGAATTCAGCTAATGGTAAAACAGCTCTTGTAGGATTGGAGGCAGCTCTGCTATTTGGTTTTTAGCACCCATCCTTTTTCATGTCCCTAATCTTTTGAAATTTCCAAACACTTAAACAGACAAGAGAGAATAGTGAGAGAAAACCAGAAACTGGGCAATTTAGGAAAAATATGTGACATTTCCTACCATTTAATACTACCAGCCTCACTAAATTTTCTAATGTTTTCTGTCTCCTTTCTCTCCCTCATTCCCTTTTTGATAAAATGGACAAAAACATTTAAAAAATCCTTGAACCTAGTAACTCAGAAATTCAACATAGACACGTGCGCATGTACACAGGCGTGCGCGCGCGCACACACACACACACATTTGTCCATGTACAAAGTGATATATTTACAAGGTAATTCACAGCTACAGTGTATGAATGGCAATAGGTTAAAGGCAACCTAAATGCCTTAACCAGTGAAAAGGGGACTGGTTAAGTATATGACATTTACCAATAGAAAAGTGTGCATCTATAAAAAACAATGAAGAAGCTGTCTGCGTTCAAGATACGTAGATAAGTGGAATATATCTTAGATAAGTGGAAAATATCAGGTTCAGAGCAGTATGTTTAGACTACTGTACTTATGAATGCATAAATTATACAAGGAACTGAGTATTTGTTTGTCCCCAGAGGGGGATGGTATACATGGGCAGGAGAGACTTTCTCCCGTATACCCAGTGGTTCCTTTGATATTTGAACCATATTATGTATTGTCACATCAAAAATAAAATTTTAAGTGTATATAAAATAATACTTTGGCAAGAAACCCCCGATTTTGCCAAGGATGTGGAATGATGGTATAAACTCACAAAGTACTATTGGAAGGGTAAATTCAGACAACACAACAAGAAGATAGTTTGTCAAAGCATGTCAAAAGCTTCCAAAGTTTCCTTTTGAATACATATTTCTGGTCCTAAGAATTTATTTTTAAGATTGTAACCTTGCGGCCAGGCACGGTGGCTCATGCCTGTAATCGCAGCACGTTGGGAGGCCCATGCGGGTGGATCACGAGGTCAGGAGATCGAGACCATCCTGGCTCACAGGGTGAAACCCCATCTCTACTAAAAATACAAAAAATTAGCTGGGTGTGGTGGCGGGTGCCTGTCGTCCCAGCTATTCGGGAGGCTGAGGCAGGAGAATGGCCTGAACCCGGGAGGCGGAGCTTGCAGTGAGCTGAGGTCACACCACTGCACTCCAGCCTGGGCGAAAGAGCGAGACTCCGTCTCAAAAAAAAAAAAAAAAAAAGAATGTAACCTTACAGTGAATGTATGGCTATAATGGAGCACACTGAAGGCCTGGACTGCAGAAATATTGGGAAAAACTACAAATATAAGGCTGAAGCAGGCGGATCACAAGGTCAAGAGATCGAGACCATCCTGGCCGGCATGGTGAAACGCCGTCTCTACTAAAAATACAAAAATTGCTGGTTGTGGTGGCACGTGCCTGTAGTCCCAGCTACTCAGGAGGCTGAGGCAGGAGAATCGCTTGAACCTGGGAGGTGGAGGTTGCAGTGAGCCGATATTGTGCCACTGAACTCCAGCCTGGCGACAGAGTAAGACTCCGTCTCAAAAACAAACAAACAAACAAACAAATACACAAAAAACTAGACATATAAAATAGAAGTTCCACAATGAGAACACATTGACACAGGGAGGGGAACAACACACACTGGAGCCTGTTGGGGGTCGGTGGTGGGAGGGAGAGTGTCAGGAAAAATAGGTAATGTGTGTGAGGCTTAATGCCTAGGTGATGGGTTGATAGGTGCAGCAAACCACCATGGCACATGTTTACCTATCTAACAAACCTGCATATCCTGCACATGTATCCTGGAACTTAAAATGAAAATTAAATTAAATTTAAAAATTAAAAATTAAAAAACTAAAATAGAGGTTCTGCATAAATTATGGTACAGCTATATATTTAAAAAGCAATTTTGGAATCTTTAATGACAGAGGAAATTGTTCATAATATTAAGTGAAAAGTATACAGCATGTACATCCTAATATTTGTTGCCAAAAATGCATCTATATAACTGTTTGTGTAGGTATGCTCACCCGTGTATAAAACCGAAATTTACACTTTTATTCTAGGTAATAGAATAATGGATTTTGTATTTTAATTTTCATTCTTATATGGATTTCCAAAAGGAATTATACTAGGCTTATGTTTTATGCTAGAAATTTTATAATAAAAGAGTTAGGCCAGGAGTGGTGGCTCACATCTGTAATCCCAGCACTTTGGAAGGCCAAGGTAGGTGGATCACCTGAGGTCAGGAGTTTGAGACCAGCCTGGCCAACATGGTGAAACCCTGTTTCTATTAAAAATACAAAAATTAGCCAGGCATGGTGGTGTGTGCCTGTAGTCCCAGATACTCGGGAGGCTGAGGCAGGAGAATTGCTTGAACCCAGGTGGTAGAGGTTGTATTGAGCCAACATTGTGCCATTGCACTCCAGCCTGGGCAACAGAGTGAGACTCTGTCTCAAAAAAAAAAAAAAAAAAAGAATTAATGAGGATATTTTCTAAAAGTACTACAAGTAAATCCCACCATCATAAGTGTGGTGCTGAAAATTCAGCTGCATAAAAAGCAGCACTGCATTAAACTGAGGTTGATGAAACGACAGAATTGAGACTTCTGAGATGGACAAGAGCCAGTTGTCAATCACTTTATATCCAAAGTGGTATTGTCAAGGGATGCGTTATCATGGGCACTGTCTCCATATGGAACGTGTTGACACTTTTTGAGAATTGTTACTTTCAGACTGAACTATTTTTATTCTTTTAAGGAAGCATGTAAATATTTACCTCAAATCAAAAACAATACACATAATACATATATAACACACACATATATAAATGGTGATATAATGCTTTTAAAAACTACTTCTAATCAAATTACTCCCACAAAATACCCCCTAAAATCATATTATTTTTTCTTTTTTATTACTTTTTTATCAAGATGAGATTCCCTTAGCATAAAATTAACCAGTTTTAGGGGAACCATTTTTAAGTGAATCATTAGCATTTAGCAGAGTCACAACGTTATATAACCACCACCTCTACCTAGTTCCAAAACATCTTAATTCTCCCAAAAGGAAACCCTGCACACATTAAGCAGTTGCTTCCCATTTCTCTCTTTCCCCAGCCCCTGGCAAACACCAATCTGCATTCTGCCTTTATGGACTTACCTATTCTGGACATTCCATAGACATGGGATCATACAATATGTGGCCTTTTGTGTCTAGCTTCTTTCACATACCATGCTTTCAAGGTTGATTTATATTGTAGCATGTACCAGTATTTTATTCCTTTTGATGGCTGAATAATATTCCATTGTGTGTTATGTCAGAATTTGTTTATCCATTCATTCCAGATGGACACTTGGGCTATTATTTTTGGCTATTGTGAATAGTGCTGCAATGAACATTTGTGTACACATATCTGTTTTGACTCCCTGATTTCAATTATTTTGTGTATGTGTTGAGGAGTGGAATTACTGGGTAACATGGTAATTGTAAGTTTAACTGTTTAAGGAACTACCAAACTGGTTTCCACATGGCTGATATATATTTTAAATTCCCACCAGAAATGTTCAAGGGTTCCAGTATCTCTACATTCTCTCCAACACTTCTTATTTTCCATTTTCAAAAAAAATAGCAATCCTAGTGGGTATGAAAATGTACCTCACTTTGGTTTTGATATGCATTTTTCTAAAGGACCAATGACATTGAGTCTAATGGCTTATTGGCCATTTGTATATCTTTAGAGAAAGGGATATTCAAGTTTTTTCCTCATTTTTTAAATGGGTTGTCTTTTTGTTGTTGAGTTGTAGGAATTCTTTTTATATTCTGGATATTAGACCCTTATCAGATATATGATTTGCAAATACTTTCTCTCATCTCCAGGGAGAAAAAGTTCTATAGGTTGTCTTCAGTTTCTTGGAAATGTCCTTTGATGTACTTGTTACTCATATTTATATAGAGAAATATTCTTATTTTCTGTTCTAATTTCAGCTAAAATTGTATCTTGGACACATTTTTGTGTTTCTACACATTATTATTATTTTAATGGCTGCATACCATTCTGTCATATTCCTAGTCATTCCTGGATTGTTGGCAAATTATTTAAGACTAATTTGGTAAAAAATCAATTAAATTTAAGGAATAATTTAACTACCAGGCATTAGGAAGAATAGGAACGAAGTGGCTTTAAGGATTGCACGAGTCTGTAGGCTGCTTGAAACACTGCAGTAAACTTGCCCCCTCACTTCTGGTTTCTTCATCTCTCATTCCAAGCTCTTATACAACAGTATCTTACTGGCTCATCATGGATTGGTGTGTACCCCTGTAGGGCCACAGTACTGCACAGCCCAGATCCCCACTTCAAGATTGAGGTGCTCATTCTCCCATGGTCCAGCAAGCTGTTCTTAGAAGTGGAAGCGATGGCTTATGGTCTACTGTAAAATACAGAGACTTTACAATTGTGCTCTCCCAGGTAACACTGCAATGAACAGCTTCTCCTTTTGTGTTATTTCATTTGGATAAATCCCTAAGAGTTACATTATAATAACTCCTAAGCATTTGTATGCTGCTGTCTAGAGGATTTTGCCAATTAACAAAGTTACCAGCAATGAGCAAATGCCACTCAGAATTTTCAATATACCTGTAACTAAAAAGGAGACAGAAAGAGATAATGCCATTGTGCCGGGAAATCTGCCTGGTAATTTAAATAAATCCTATGTTGTCCACTAATATGCACTTTCTTCTTCATCTCTAGTAATAATTATACTTTAAAAATGTATAATATTATTTGAGTCATTGCTGCTGAGAAAGAAAACTGTATTTCTTAACTTCTTCCATAGCTAGATATGGTTACATATTAGACATGTGATTACGTTCTGTCCGGTAAAATGGGAACAATCAATATGGAAAATGCTTCATGCCTTTAAAAGAAAGGAGCATGCTTTTCACTTTGCCTTTCCTGTTTCTGTTGGTTGGAATGAGAGCATGGTGGGAAAACATCTTGTACAATTAAAGATGAGAACAACCGAGGGTGGATGGCAGAAGAGAAGATAGAAGGAGCCTGGGTCCATGACACTATGGAACCACCACACCAGCCCCAGACTACTGTGCCTTATTCATTATATGGGAGAGAAAAAGAAAATCTTTCTTATTTAAACCATCAGTATTATGGATCTCTGTGACAGCAGCTGGACCTGTTTCCTAACTCATACACAGTATTTGTCTTCTTATTCCGTCCTTTAGTGCTAGTTATTTTAGAAATTAAGAAATTGGAGGATTGCATATATTAAGGAATTCACTCCAGAGCTTCACACAACAGGGAAGTCTAGATGAAATCCAGGTGTCTGATTGCAAAGTCAATGTTTTCTCACTGTTCTTTTCCAGAAGAATTTATAGTCCTTTTCTGGAATGTTTTCTAATGCCAACAAGCAATGCTCTGATTCAATAGTTACCAACTGGGTGTGCTACAATTCAGTTTAATTATGACACTGGACTTGGAGTTAGTTAGATCCAGTAAGTTAAAGGGTCAGTCCTATAAGACCATCCCCACTTCAGATGACACTTACAAGTGCCAAACTTCCCTTAGTAAGGACAGACGAGCTATGCATTGGGAGTTCCCTCAACCCCCTCCATGGGTTTGGCAATTTGCTAGAATGACTCACAGAACTCAGGAAAACAGTCTTTTTACCCTTACAGGTTTATTATAACAGCCAAGTGGAAGAGACGCACAGGACAAGGTATCGGGGAAGGGGCACAGACTTTCTCTACCCTCTTCAGATGTACCACCCTCCTAGCACCTGGTTGATGTCATCACCAACCTGGAAGCTTATCAGATTTTCTTGTTCAAGAGTTTTTTTGTTTTTTGTTTTTTGTTTTCTTTTTCTTTTTAACCCTTCATTCTGGTCTGATGGTTCGAGAGTTTTTATAAAGCTTTATCTAAACCCTCCCTTTCCTTCCCAGAGGTCTGTGGGTGGACATGAAAGTTCTAATACTCTAATCACTTGGTCTTTGTGGTGATCAGTCCCATCCTGAGACTATCTTAAATCACCTCATTAGCATAAAATCAGGTGTGATTACCTGGGGCTCCTTAGGAATAATAACAGACACTCCTGTTGCTCAGGAAATTCCAAGCGTTTTAGGAGCTCTGTACCAGGAATCACAGACAAAGTCCAAATATATTTTTTCTTATATCTCACCTTTGTAGGAACCTAATTTTCAAACCTCTACCTTGCTGACTATATGGTAAGATTTTTATACACATTATAAATCACAATATTCACATTGTTGAAGATATACAAATAAGTGTCTAAAATTATATCTTTTCTAACTTTCCTGACTTAATATTTTTCTGACTTCTAAACAATATGAAAGCTATTCTTGGGTGATCAAAGCCACCCTTTTTTTGAGGCCAGGAAAGCTTTAGAAATTCAGTGACCTTTAAGATGAATCCATAATTATGGGTAGGGTTTTACATAATCAAGATTTTTAATTTCTAGTTTTTAGTGACAGAATCGTAACTCAAATTAGTTTAAGCAAAAATAGAAAAATGTGTTGGCTTAGCTAATTGAAAAAGGGGCATCCTGCTTCAGGCACAGTTGGATCCAGGATAGCTAATGACTCCATTAAAGAGAGGTCCCTACCCATCTCTTGGCTTTATTACCCTGGGTTGGTTTTGTTTTTAGACAGCCTTGTTCGTGGTGGAGGAAAGAATGGATACCAGTTCTCCCAGGCTCACCTTGTTAGCAGCTTCATTACTACAGCAAAAAACAAGCAAACAAACAAACAAGCAAACCAACAGTGCCTTTCTCCTGATAAATCCAGCAACATATACAAACAGTACTCCCATTCGGCCAGGTCTGGATCTCACACCCACTTTGTCAAAGACAGGCCCAGCTATATCAAATCCATGGATTGAGCTTGGGGAGGAGTGGTTTTCCAAAAGAACAAAAGGGCGCTATAAAACAGAAAAAGGTGAGAAATGGAACAACAGATGTCCATTACAAGCTTTACAGGTGGCGCTGAAGAATGAGGAAGGAGTTCCAAGTGAAAGCAACAGCCTGAGTGGAGGCCTGGAGATATGCTGGTACAGGAAGTTCAGATGGGCAGGAATACTGGGGAAAAGAGAAAAATCAAGCTGGAAATGTGCTGTAGAAAGTGTTAAGAGTCATGGTAAGGTGTCTGTGCCCAATTTTAAAAACAATAGGGAGTTAAAGGGGTGTCCAGAAATATCATCACACATTGAAAATACAATACATCATCAAGTAGAATTTAAAATAAATTCATTTATTTTATTCAGGGTCTAGTATGTAGTTATTCTTCATTTAGAAGGCATTTATTTTCAATTAAAGTATATAAGCTTGTGTAACCTACTACTGAGAAAAGTTTTATTACATTTGTTGAATGCATCTATCTCCATCAGTTGATTGAATTTCCTCTTGCCTGTAACTTCAGGGTTTGGCTAAACTGAAAAATACATATTAGTATGGGCAATCCCAGGTGGAGGACCAGGGAACTCTCAGAGATAAATAAAAAGAATGCAGCCAACCATGTATCCTTAGACCTGATGGGCAATTTACAACTCACCACTTCAAGGCACTCATTTATTCTTCAGTTAAAGTTGTTCTCTCAACCTTAGCACAGACTTTGGAAAAAAGAAATGTGTTTCGTTATAATAATGATTAAAAAGTCCCTTTGGAGGAAATAACTTGCTGATTAAGATTGATTTTCCCCTCTTTTCCTCTCCTATTTTATGTGTGTCTTCTCTCAAAAGCAAGAAAATGGTTGACCAGAGTCCAGAGTAATGGGCCACGAAATTCCCAATGGAGGTCAACTGAGGTTGACTTTAACTTGGCTTTAGTCCTTCACTGTTGGCTTAAATGAGGAAAAGTTTTGCAGATAGTAAAATGCTACCTGTGAGTTTACCATCATTATCTCAATAGCCATGAAATGCATTGCTATGGTTGCCAGCAATGCAAGAGGCCATGATGACTGGCCCTTGGCTTCTCCAACAAGATGATCCTGAGTTTTTGTTATCTAACATGTCTGAGCCTCCATAACCTCATCTGTAAAATGGGATAATTAAAGTGTCAAATACCTAATAGGGCTTTGGTGAGGATTAGATGAAATAAAAAGGATGAAAAAACATTTAGTTCAGTGTTGCAGCATGACCAACTCATCCTAGTTTTCCTGGAGCTTTCCCAGTTTTAGTGCCCTGAATCTCACATTTTAGGAACTCTCAATCCCAGGCAAACTAGGATGGTTGGTCAGCCACGAGTCATGAACTCAGACAACTCTCTCAGAAAGTATTAGCTATTTTTATTTCAGAGGAGAAAAGTGAATATGAAAATACTTAGCATGATGTGAGGAACACATTTTAAAAACCACCTTTTATGGTGAAAGAATTAAACGTGTTTTTTTGAGATGGGGTCTCGCTATGTTGCCCAGGCTGGTCTCAAACTCCTGGGCTCAAGCCATCCTCCTGCTTTAGCCTTCCAAGTAGCTAGGATTAGCCAGCACACATCACTGTGCTGGCTGCAGAATTAAGCCTTTAAGAGTCACAGGTAAGCCTTAAATATCCAAATCCTGTACTTTTCCCGTGTGCTCTTATTCATTCTTTCATCCAATTCTTTGTTCATTCACTCATCTCTTCCCTCATAGAGCTTACAATTTAGAATAGAACACATTCAATAAATAGTTATCTTACAAATAATTCAGTTTGCCATTATACTAAATAGATTTGATGGTAGTGGCAGGCAATCAGTCATCAGTCAATTTTTTAGGGATTTCCCTAAATCTGTTCATTCTCAAATGTTTCCACTTGTGATCATCTTTTCTTACAAAGTGGACACCTTGGGCTTTATAGTACAGCTGTTGGCCAAAGGAGAGGAGAAAGCCAATTGGCCTGCAATGACCACATTTGGTCTGGTGATTGGGGTTTCTTTTTTAATGTTTTAACACAATGAGCAGAAGACTGAAGGAATACAGGGTTGTCCTATTCCCTTTCTCACAACTGATTCATAGTAGGCTCTTGACCCAAGGGGAGGCCATTCATGATCCATGCAGGTGAACCAGGTCTGCCTTTGCCTGCCCAGAGTAACAAAATGTGGAAAAACCCAAAAGTCTTACATTCTAACCCTTTCTATCACCAACTGCAAGAAAGGAAAAATGGGCTTTCCAAATGTGTTTCCATTACAGGATCGAATCATCTATTATTTTCATTTCAGCAATGCCAGGAAATTCAGAATCAGCCACCTCGTCCAAAATATAATAATCTTTCGGTATTATATTTACGATAACATATCATAGGGAAAGAGGATATTTCACCTGGGAACCAAGGCAGTCTCAGGGAGACTGACTTTCTTCAGTGGCACCATGTTATTATAATAACTTTGAGAGAGCTCTATGCTGGGTTAAACGCAACTTTTCACCCCCACTGGCATCGCAAACTAAACGGAACAGAGAAGGCAACCTCTAGCAAAACAGGATTAGATTTCACAAAAAGATGTGGAAAGGGATACAAAATCTCTCACCGTGTTTCCTGCAAAAATAGAAGAGCCTTCGCTGCACTGTTTCTACTTAAAAGCGACTGCTTTCTTACATTGAAGTTTAGGTGGCTGCTTGTTTAAGAAAATCTTTACAAAGTTAGGTATTTTATTTTACTTTCTGTTTTCTATTTAGGATACATTCATGGAGGATTTTTGGATGTTTAGATTTGGTAGGAAATGCTGTGATTAGGTCCCAAGAAGGAAACAGTGGTTAATTTTGGTCTGGGGCCCCACTGGGTCAGGCAATTAGGAGACTGTCAAGGTGGCGGCAAATACCAGGGGGCTGGTTTAAAAGAACGGCCTCGAGTATGTCAGCAGCCACCATTTTTATTAGAATTTTCTTTCAATTTCTTCTTTTTTCTTTATTTTTTTGAGATTGCAACAAGTCTGTGGCTATTTCTTAAAATAATTTAGTGCAAAAGTTGTGCCCCTTGCTACTCTGAGATCTTGCCCAAGATTTGAAAATGTGCCCAATGCAGATGTGATCTGATACTTCAAATGAAGAAAATAACTTCAAAAAAACATTTTTCTTGGAGGTGTAGGCTGGGGGAGTGTTAGAGAGAAGGCACATCTGTTTTTCTCCTCTCTTTTCCTTCTTTCTTTTTTTTTTTTTTAAAGGATGATTCCTTGTTAAACATCCTAGCAGGAAAGAAAAAAGGAGAGATCTTGTCATTGTAATATTGCAGAAGTAGTATGGCTGAACTGTGTTCCTTCAAAATTTGTCCTAACCCGTAGAACCTCAGAATGTAATTGTATTTGGACATAGGACCTTTGAAGAACTTATTAAAGTAAAATGAGGTCAAATGGGTGGGCCTTCATCCAATATGACCAGTATTCTTAAAAGAAGAGGAAATTTAGACACAGACATGTACATACACAGAGGAAAGACCATATGAGGACACAACAAGAAGGCAGCCACCTGTAAGCCAAAGAGAGAGGACACAGAAGAAACCAAACCTGCCGACACCTTAATCTTCTAGCCTCCAGATCTTCTATCTTCTAGCCTCCAGATCTGTGACAAAATACAGTCCTGTTGTTTAAGCCATCCAGTCTGTAATACTTTATTATGGAAGCTCTTACAATCTAATATACTAAGTCAGATCACTCTTTTCACCAAAGGATATTGCCAATGGGCCATGGTCACTCTTTGAGGAGAGAACAGCAGCTTACCTTCCATAGCTCTTGTACTTTCTTAGCTATCATCTAAAAATGCATAGAGAACTCGGGGAATTCAGGTTTCAGTAGAGTTATTTTTCGGTGGGAAGGGAAGCAAAAATGTTTGTCGGTCATATTTATTAATTTGAATGCATTTTAATATGCTTAATAAAATTCTCAATCATGCAGAGCCTATAGGATAATTTAAAAATTAATATTAATATATTTTTAAAAGGTTTTGACCTCTTTGTTCTATGTCCTAACTTGTTTGTTTGTTTTTAACTTAAAAAGACAGGGTTTTGTTTGTTTGTTTGTTTTTTGTTTTATTTTTCCCTGAACTGTGTAAGTTGCCTAAAATTTCCAGGCTCAACCCCAGTGTGATTAAGACTAATACAGCCATAGATGGAATAAAATTCAGTTTTTTAAAGTAACAATATCATATCAAAAGCATTTTTATGCCTTCTAATCAATGATGCATTTTTAAAGTCTTTTTAGTGTTAATTGAAGAAATAATTTAAAATCATTGTGTGTATATTATTGCAATTATGCATAACTGTATGTAGAGTATATGTAATTGTACAGTTGGGTTTTAAAAAAGCCTAATCATAGAAAAATTAATGTAAGCAAATATACTGAGCAGTGATTACTTTTGGGGAATGGGATTATAACTGTCCTCTCCCCACCAGCTCGTTTTCATCTTTCCTTTCATTTCTTTAATAACCATGTATTACTTTTATAATTAAAGAAAATTATCTACCACCAGTATGAAAATATCTGTGAGTTCTTTATACATTACTAAATAAATGAGCTGACCACCAGGTATAAACACCTGACCTAAAGCTGACTCCAGAGTATGAACTCACTCAAGACGAATTCCTTCTTTATGTGTAGTTCAGATTGGTTTCCAACCATACAGCAGGATATAGGTGTCCCAGGGTTAGCTAATGATTGTACTACCAGAGACACAAAACCGAGAGTCAATACAATTTTAAAATTTGGGTTAGGAGGTAGAAGGAGAGGGTATGTAGGTTTAAAATTAGTAGAATTCAATCTTTTTAGTGAATATATATTTTGTATTCCTCAATGGTAGACTGGCATATTTATTAGAAATTTATCAATTATATATTTTTGTGGAATTGCAAATGCCATGAATGCACCCCTTCCCCCAGAAACATACTCTCCTCTGGAAAGATGGGTAGAAATGTAAATAATATGTTGCAAGTTAGACTAGTATACAACCTTGAAGTTTCAATCAAAAAGGATTCTAGGCTGGGCGCAGTGGCTCATGCCTGTATCCCAGCACTTTGGGAGGCTGAGGCAGGTGGATCACTTGAGGTCAGGAGTTCAAGACCAGCATGGCCAACATGGTGAAACCCAACCCAGTTTCTAAAAAAATACAAAAATTAGCCAGATGTGGTGGCAGGCACCTGTAATCCCAGCTTCTGTGGAGGCTGAGGCAGGAGAATCACTTGAACCCAGGAGGCAGAGGTTGCAGTGAGCCAAGATAATGCCACTGCACTCCAGCCTGAGTGACAGAGTCAGATCCTGTCTTAAAAATAAATAAATAAATGAATAAATAAATAAATAAAAATATAAAGGCATTGTAGAGTCTTGGTGTAAAATATGTTTGGAACCACTGAGATAAGTAAGAGAGTTGTTTCTTGGATCAGGCTGCCCTTGTAAGTTGACACAAAACACTGGAAGAATATCTAGGTGCTATGGACTTGTTCAGCACATGTGGCTAATTTTGGTAGTGAGATTGAAACTAGGGCCAGTTTCAATGTTTTTTATCTTGCAACCCTGTTTCCTGATCCTCCTCCTTCCCTAGTGGGGAAAAATCCTTAAGTCACTTTTAGAACAGCTAAGGAAGTTGTGTAACGATGGGAAGGAAAGGCTGTTAACTCTAAGGAAGGCGTTTTCAATATGATCTAACCAACTGTAAAATTTAGAAATTCTAGATTTTTTTTTCTTTTTCTGAAATACTGGCAGGCCTAGAACCTAGAAAAACATAAAATATATGGCACTATGCAATTTGAAGTCTTATTTGTCATTCCTGCAGATGGATGAGTAGCTTCAGTGATTATGAGGAAGGACTCATGCTTGTCAGGGTTGTTTTCTCTTTTTTTTTTTTTTTTTGTTTTTGTTTTTGTTTGTTTTTAGATAGGGTCTCAGTCACCCAGGCTGTAGTACAAAGGTGTGATCACGGCTCACTGCAGCCTCAACTTTCTGAGCTCAAGCCATCCTCCCAGTTCAGTCCCCTAGTAGCTGGAACAATAGGTACACACCACCACACCCAGCTAATTTTTAAATTTTGTAGACGGGGGTCTCCCTATGTTGGCCAGGCTAGTCTCGAACTCCTGGCCTCAAGCGATCCTCCCACCTTGTCTTCCCAAGTGCTGGGATTACAGGCATGAGCCACCATGCCCAGACTGTCAGTGTTGTTTCTTACCTGACATAATTCTATCAGGTTCTCCGTGGAGTGGAGAAATGAGCAACAAGAAAAATCTCTGATAGTGTTGCTCTGAGACATGGGAGGATCACGAATCTTTGTGTTCCTAAATTCTGAGCTGGATTCTTAACTGAACAAAGTACTTTATTTTCCACTTTAGTGTGAGTTGACCTGAAACTTTCGGCCCTGGCCAAGTTACAAATATACCCTACTAGGACTTGGCCTTGTTCACAAATTCCTAACTGGAGTCCCATTTGACTAAGGTCTAGCTGAACCTTACAACCGCAGGAGGACTCACTATAACAATATGAGCTTTCATAGCCCTGCTATTTAAGATTCTTTCTCTCAGACTAAATAAGCAAAACTGCTCCCAGACATCCATCATGAGTATCACAGACCGACTTGCATATCATATAACTTCGAACTGGGTCGTTCGATTCCTTCAGGCTTCCTGAATTTAGTTAGCGGCATCTGCTAATGCTACAAATGTGTTTTGAAGATATTGTATCATTTGGCCAAGAAAATGGAGGGCCAGATGGCTTTGAAAGAATATTAAATGGCAGAAGCCTCTCTTGGAGTACTTCATTGTTTCTGGAGTTCATGCTTATATTTCTTAGCGTCCTCTTTGGGGCAAAATTTTGCTATTTTTTATCCAAACCAGAAACAATAAAGAACATGCATAATTTCAGGATAGTGTCTAAAATAAAAACGATGAAAGCTTTTTGCACAATGGTAAATTTGATTTTAAATATTTTGATGGCATGGTGGTTATGATGTTTTTTCTTACTGACATATTCTGTTTTATTAGGGAAGGCATAATATTTACTATTAGCTTTCAGCAATGTATTCCTGTGTGGAAGGAAAATTTTTGAAAACTGAAATGATAGTCTTTGCTCCATAACTTGGAAACTTCAGTGTGCAATGAGAGGATTCAAAGAATGAATGCTGATCTTTAATGTCCATAAAGTTAATATTATAATTAACAAAAAATTCTTAGAATGATGCCTGGCTCATTATAACTGTTCAATAAATTTAATTGCTATTGTAAGTGAGCTCTAGAAACAGAAAGTTGGTTTCTTATTTGATGTCTCAACTTGGCTCTCTCAGAGGTATTTCAAACTTTACACATTCAAAGTTGAGTTATTTATTCTCTGTTGCAAATCTGGCTCTTCCCAAAGCCCTCTTCATCTTAGTAAATAATATCCCACATTATTCAAGCTAGAAACCTGGCGTGTCATTCCTAATACCTTTCTCTCTCTCAAGACTATATTCATCTATCACTAAGTCCTCTTCATTTCTTTTTTAAAAAGTACAATAGAGATGAGATCTTGCTATGTTGTCCAGGTTGGTCTCAAACTCCTGGCCTCAAATGATGCTTCCACCTCGGCCTCTCAAAGTGCTGGGATTACAGGCTTGAGCCACTCTGTTGAGCCCTCTTCATTTCATAGTTCAAAAAATACAGAATTTATCTACTGATCTCTATGCCTATTGCCAAACCTCTAGCCCAGGGCTGTCAACCTCTGTACTACTGACATTTTGAAGCCAGACAGTTCTTTGCTGTGAGAGTCTGTCCTGGACATTGTAGGATGGTTACCAGAATTCGTTCTCTCCCCACTGGGTGCCAATAGAATTCCTCCCCACCAAAAATATTTGCCAAATGTCCTATGAGGGCAAAATCTCTCCCAGTTGGAAACCTCTGATCCAATACAAATTACTATCATCTTCTCCTTCAACTCCTACAGAGCTTTCTGACTGGTCTCTCCCCAGTAAGAATAAGACCCGTCCTTATACTCCTTAAAGCCTTTCTCCACAGAGTAAGAGTAGCAGTGAGGTCTCTATAACATGTGAATTTCATCAGTTCATCTCTCAGTCTGAACATTTTACCTGCCTCCCCTTGTAGATAGGAAAAATACTTTCCACTGCGTTCATCTTCATGGAGTCCTGGTCCTTTTTCCAGCCTGGTTTTGTGCACCTGCCTCACTGTGCTCCAGCCATGGTGGAATTCTTCCAACCTATACCAAGCATCTGTGCACTTCAGCACCTTCCTATGTGCTGCTCCCCGCACAGAGTGCTCTGCAGTCTGACTCAGCACTCATTCACCTAGGAACCTCCAATTACTTTTTATCAAAAGACTCTGGTTGTTTCCAACAATGCCCTCATTACAATTTTCAGTTGCACATTTTAAACCTTAGTTTTGTTGTCCCACATGAGACTATAAGTTCCTTAAAGGCAGGAGCAAATCTCTTTTATCCCTTATTCAATACCAGCACCCATCAAGTGTCTTACACATAACAGAGACTCAATGCATATTTGTAGAATGAATGAGTGATGAATGAATGAAACATAAAAGTAGTTTTGGTTGGTAATTGCTTTCCCCATTTCTTGCACTAGGGGGTGCCAAATGAAATAAATAATACTTTTTAAAAAAGATTTTAACATTATTTGGGAGGCTTGGATGTTCCTTTCCCAAGATGCCATTTAAACTTAGTAGCTCAGCAAATAGTTCTTCTCATTCCCTGGTAGCTAACAAGTTCAAAGAGTTGTGCTAATTAAATGAAATATGCCTGCGAAGTGCTTAGTACAACAGTGTCAGGCAGTTAGGAATACTAAATGCTAATTCTTAATCTATTAAATTATGATTGAAAAATTCAGTTTACATCAGTCTTCTCACCCAAATGGTTAGAGGAAGTAGTTTAAAGCTGAGAAGTGCTACTAACTTACATTTCCCTTGAATGACTCCATTTGCATTGCCCAGGGTTTTCATTATTTGCACTGAAACATATAACTTCTGACCCTTACCAAAATGTGATCACGTACAAAATACAATAACTAAGATTGGAAGAATAAAGTATTTAATGAAAATATTAGATTGACTTTAAGTTAATCTTTGATGTTCTAATTCCTAAATAAAAATGTCATATAATGAGATACTTATCTGAAAATTGTCCCGACTCCATTTAAATTTATTAGGGTTTCTTAAAAGCCCTATTACTATGAAGATATTATGGCACATTTCACTAATTTGGAATAGCTACAGGTTCAGTGTGTCCTTTTGCCAAGATAGAAGCCAAGTCTTGAGCAGTGGTGTCAAAAGCTAACATGTTGCTTTGATTCTTTTCAGCATATTTCAAGCTGAAAGCTATTTACAGCCTTCACTTCATCCAGTATGCTGAAATTCTACCATCTAAGGACATTAAAACCTCCTAGATGAAGTAGTATATGAAAAATAAAGGGTGTCTTGAAGATAACCATTTCTTATGTATGGAGTAAGAGATTATTTTTCACACTGCAAAGAAGTTATAGTTACAAAGTGGAATAGTTATTTACCATTTGCTGCTCTCCCTTTGGATATTCAAATTGTCCTGACTTCTTTATTTTTCTGTGACATTTATATTTTTGTGGCCATTAGATCATCATAATGAAATGCAGTGTTTATTCTTAAGTCCCAAGAAGGTATGTTACCACCTTCTCAAGCCTTTGCCCAGGGAGCCATTATAATTGGAAGAAAAATATTCAAAAGGAAAGTTTACTGAAGACAAAAAAAGGACCCAAATAATAAAAATATTTTTGGCAGTCACTTCTACGGTGGAACCAAAGAAAATGACCCAGGAACTAGTTTGGGATGTCATTCATCCTTCATGTCAGACTAGTTAGCTCAGTTGGGTATGAGATGATACTAGGAAAGCACCGTATTATCCAAGTTGTAGCCCTCTTTGGGCCTGTCAGTTTTGTGGAAGCAAATAACCATCTTACAAGCAAAAGCTCTTGTTCAAAGGCCTGCCTGACCTAAGGACTCTAGAGAAACATTTTCAAGTTGTCTGTAGCAGTCAAAACATACTATTCAAGAGTTTTGTCCTGTAATGATAGGGTTCTATTATTTTTCAAGGCAATATATGTCTGTATATCTTTGTCTCTCTATGCATATATATTAAACCAGACTTCAGAATAGCATCACACATTAGGTTGGTGCAAAAGTAATTGCGGTTCTTTCCATTAAGTGTAAAACTACAATTACGTTTGTACCAACCTAATAGTTTGAGGTAGGGGTTGGGTGGGAGAGAAGGAGAATCAGCTTATTAATATGCTCATCAATATGTCATCTTGGTTGTCTTCTCCATCATCATTATCATCACCATCATCATCGATATCATCAACATCATCACTGCTCTAATGTTCTTATTATGAGCCAGGCACTAGATGACATTTAATGTAATCTTCCTAATTATTTATTCGGGTAGGCTTAATTATCCCCATCTTATAGTCAACAAAACCATGGATCTGATCGACTGTCCAACTCATGCAAGAACACCCAGTTAGTAAATTTCAGAGTGAGGATTCAAAGCCAGGTCTCTCTGATGCCCAAGTTCGTGATATGAACACCTACATGCATATGCTAACCTCAGAGTGATGGGCCTGCCAGCTTCTGTTCTATGCTATCTGTGTGTCCAAAGATGGAGTTATCTTTTTTCTAACAAAAACTTTATTGGGGGAAAGTTTTAAACTTTAAAGTTTAAAACTCTTTCGAGGGGAAACTTACAGTGACCCAATTTCTCATGACCTAGATTCTCCAAGTTAGCTTATAACTGATACTTACCCTTAAAAAATACATTATGAAACATGTTTCTCAATTCCCCTAAAGAGTACACAGTACTCAGTCTATGTCCAGGTACAAATGAAGTGAAAGTCATCTCTTAGACATCTGACACTCAGCAATGCCATAGAGATAAATTCTGCCTTTCTACAAGAAAAACCAAAAATCCTAAGTCGTTAGGGATTTTTTTTCTTTTCTCTTTTCTGTTCTTTTTTCTTTCTTTTCTTTTTTTTTAGTTTGAGACACGGTCTCACTCTGTTGCCCGGGCTGGAATGCAGTGGCATAATCTCCATTCACTGCAACCTCTGCATTCCATGCTCAAGCAATCCTTCCACCTCAGCCTCACGAGTAGCTGGGACTACAGCCATGCACCATCATGCCTGGCTACTTTTTGTATTTTTAGTAGAGATGGGGTTTCCCCATGTTGCCCAGGCTGGTCTTGAACTTCTGAACTCAAGTGATCTACCTACCTTGGC
Source organism: Macaca thibetana thibetana (assembly GCF_024542745.1). Taxonomy (NCBI): domain Eukaryota; kingdom Metazoa; phylum Chordata; class Mammalia; order Primates; family Cercopithecidae; genus Macaca; species Macaca thibetana. Next base: position 119,092,953 of record NC_065579.1, read on the forward strand.
CTCCCAAAGTGCTGGGATTACAGGTGTGAGCTACCACGCCCAGCCGGAATTATTTTTCTAAGACTATGTCCCTTATTTTTGCATGTAAGGAGGGAGGTGAAGATTCAGTGACTCTATTTCAGGGACACTGTGAAGGTGTGCTTCATAATAACAGTAGCTAACATTACTGAGCATTTATCCATGCTCTTAGGAGAATATCAGTCAATGATTTAAATGTTTTATGAACACATGTATAGGATATAATTTTTAGTTTATCATTTTTTATTTTATATGTGGGGAGTCTAAGGGCAGCAATGATATTTGATCTGCATAGCTCCTGTAGTCCTTTGTATATAATAACTACTTATCAGATGATATTGACTTATTACTATAGCAGCAGACTTACTATAGTTTCTAGTTTATGATCTCCACAGGTAATGTCTTCTTTGATTCTTGCTATATACATAGTACCCAGCACAGTGCCAAGAATATAGTAGGGACTCATTATTAATAGTTGATTAACATTGAGTTTGGACTAAACTTGCTTTGTAACCATTCACTCTATCCTGCAGTGCATTAGACGCCCACCATATACTCAAATACATTTCATATATTCCAATGGAAATAAAATAAATTTCCACTGGAAATTTCTAGAATGGCCTTTGACTGAAAGAGTAAAGATTTGACCTGATTTGACTATTTGCTGTTTTGCTCCCTGGTAATGGATTTGCACTGATCCATCCACCCAATTCCACTCTGTTGCTTGAAATGGGGCTGCCCATGGAGTGGGGCCAATCATAGCAATACCATCTTAGAGCTTGAGCAAAGGGAACTGCCCCCTACATGGATCAAAACCATCACCTTCACTTCTTTGGTTATTGCTATAAGTAATAGAAAAAAACAGTCTTGCAATAATAGAAGGATAAGTTCAGGAGCAAGTGAATACCATCTGGTCAGAAACTTTATATGAAAATGCTGGATGCATCCCAAACCCGCCTCCTTGGACCCTATTAAATTAAATTGTATTTACTAAAATGAGGTCTGAGCTTCCAGGTGGTATGTAGGGCCACTTTGTGGGGAGAGGTGTTTATTTCTCAGAAGCTAACCTCAAAATATTCATGGCTTGGGTTAAAACAATAACAAAAACAAAACAATTACCCTTTTAAATGAGCCTTAAGGACGAAATTTCAGTATAGAATGACTTTGAATAGCAAAGCAGCCAGTAAAAGTAGGTGGAAAAATTAGCCAGTTACATTCAGGAATGTTGTTGTGCAGGCTTGTATAGTGGAGAGTCTAAGAACTTGCTATCGGAAGACCTCAGTGTAAGTGACAGTTTGGATCCTCCCTGTGTTGACCTTGAACAAGTGATAACCTTCCTGAGGCTTGGTTTCCCCATCCGTAAATCAGGGATAGATCTCTTGACCCAGCACAGTGGTATCAGAAGGGTCATTGAACAAGTCTCATGTTTGTAAAGAGTCTCAAATATAGATGTTTGACATAATCAGCAAATGAAGTTTCATTTAATGTTCCTTAGAAAAATTAACAAGATGGAAAGAAGTTAATTATATTGCTTTAGATTTTTGTTCCATTGCTGGACCACACTATTAATTTATGGTATATTACAAATATATATATGTATGTTTTATAAATTCTGTAATTGTCTTGCTTTAGCACAAGTATGGTGCATTGCACTTTCCTTCTTCTGTTAAAAGCATTAATCTGCTTAATGTAATATTTAAGTATGTAGCTTAATTTTTTGGACTGAGGCAGCTCTAGAATCTCTTTAACTGATTGAGAAGCAGTGCAATGGGAAGCCTGGGCTGGGGTCTCCCCTTCAGGCAGCATTTATGCAGAAGCTTGCTGTTTTTACTTGTATCATAATTTACTTGGAGGGGCTTTGGGCACACTGGTAGAGGCCAAATGAATTAAAGCTATTGACTTCCACCCTGGCTGCAGGTATGTGTCTCATCCATATTGGGCATTTCTTCATTAAAAAGTACTAGAGACCTCAAAAAAAAAGAAAATGACCCGGGCCCTTTTTGACTTCTGAGATGCTCTATGGAATTCCTGTGGTGATTGAATGTGACCAGAATGACGTGCTTTTTGGAAATTCTGTAACTCAAAAAGCACATTATAAGTGAAAGAGATAATGATTAGGAACCCAAGTGTCCATCGACAGATGAATAAACAATGTGTGGAAGAGACATAAAATGGAATATTATTTGGGCTTGAAAAGGAAGAAAATTCTGACATGTGCTGCAACATGGATGAGCCTGGAAGAGATTATGCTAAGTGAAATAAGCCAGTCACAAATAAACAAAAATTATATGATTCCACTTATATGAGATATCTAGAGTAGTCAAATTTATAGAGACAGAAAGTAGGATGGTGGTTGCCAGGGGCTGAGAAGCGGGGAATGGGGGAGTTATCCTTTAATGGGCTTTAAAGTTTCAGTTTTGCAAGATGAAAAAGTTCTGGAGAAAGATGATGCTGATGGTTGCACAACAATGTGAGCATACTTAATGTTACTAAACTGTACTCTTTAAAACTGTTAAGATGGTAAATTCTATGGTATGTATATGTTACCACAAACAAAAATTTAAAAAATTTTAAAAGGAGGTAATTATTATTACTTATTTTAATCAATTAATTGCCCCATATAGACCAGTCAATGGAAATAATTTAGAACTATGGTCCCAGTTTGGAAATTTAGATGAAAAATAAAAGGGAGCAATGATACTTCCTTCCCTTCCTCCCTCCCTTCTTCCCTTCTACAATTATTTATTGAGCTTCCACTTGTTTACTGGCACTCTTTGAAGATCTGGGGAATTGGGACGAGAACAAAGTTCTGGCACTCACAGATTTTACGTTCTAGTGGGAGTGGACAATAAACAGGAAAATAAATAAGGTCGGGTAGAGATAAATGCTGTGAAGAAAAACAGACATGGAAGGTCAGATAGACAGTTAAGGGGTAGCAGATGCTTCTTAGGGACCAAGGGAAGGCTTTTTGCAGAAAGGCCATTTGAGCAGAAACTTGACGGAAGTGAGGGAGTAAGCCTACAAATACTTGAGGGAACAGCTATTTCTAAGCAGTGAAGACAGCAAGTGCAAAGGCCCTGAGTTTGGAGTGTGTTTGGCATGTCCGGGAGACATTTAGATCTCCCTCGTGACAGAGGATGAGTGAGTAAGGGAAAGGATAGTAAGAGCAAGGGTTGGAGATACAGCAAGGGGCCAGATTAGTTAGGGCCTTGAGGGCCATGTTACAATGTAGGAACTCAGGCCTAGAGAAAATAAGTGACCACGCCTAATCTAAACACACTGCTCTTCCACTCTGGAAGCTGCTTAAGAGCACTAAGAGCCTTTCTGGTTTACTTCAATCTGGAATTTCTGTTGACTATATAGATTCATGTTACAAACCTGGCCCAATCTTTTTCTGGTTCATCTTGCTGAAACCAAAAGTTCAACATGTTAATTATACTGTATGTTAAAGATATTTCATTCTCTCTTTTCTAAGTCGTGACTATATAGATAGATATGCTTTGGGGGAAGTGCAGAAAGAGGTGGTGAGCTAAAGCTGAAGGACATTCTTCTGTTGTGATGATTAATTTTAATGTGTCAACTTGACTGGGCTAAGGGATGCCCAGAGTGTTGGTAAAATACTATTTCTGGATGTGTCTGTGAGGGTGTTTCTGGTAAGAGGTTATCATTTGAATCAGTAGACTGAGTACAGAAGAGCACTCTCACCAATATAGGTGGGTATCATCAAATCTACTGAGGGCCCAAATAGAACAAAAAGGTTCAGGAAGGGAAAATTTGATCTCTGTCTGAGCTGGGACATCCATCTTCTCCTGTCTTTGGATGTTGGCATTCTTGGTTTTCGCATCTCTGGACTGGGACTTATACCATCAGCTCCCCTGGGGCTCAGATTTTCAAACAAACTGAATTATACCACTGGCTTTCACTTGTAATTCATTTTGGAATGGTTTTTAAGCTAAGTCTAAGCAGAATTTGATTAAGAGGTATAACGTGCACAATTAGACAAGCTTAAGGTCTATATTTGAACATATTTTAAAAAGCTATGCATATTAGATGCACAAAATTATAATACTTTCCATCAAATGTTTTTAAATTTGCAAAACAGATCCCTAGCTAGCAGCTTTTTGATTTTCAGGTATGATGTGTGTGTCTTTGAGATAGTTACTTGTTCTTTCTTTTTTGAAACCAATGTTTTTAAGGTTATTATTTAGTACTGATTTCTACTTATGGACACTGAGGGTTCATTTTTTTCCCCAGAGTTTTAAACATGCTTTATTTTTCTAGCCACACAAATCAAATTCCAGTCTTAAATGGGGCAGAGCTAGCATGCAATTACTCTAACTGGAAATTGTTCTGTGGTTCTGTAGCTACTTACAGATGCTTCCCCATCTGTGAATGGCGGACAATTCCACCTCCCCAAATTGTTGTTTGGTGAACTGAAAGAGAGAGTTTTAGAAGTAAAAGGGCCTATGCAAATGCCAGGCTTAGTTATTCCTGATCTGCATTCAATGGAAGAAGTCCCCAGCTCTAAAAAGCTCTTTGTGGCTGCCAAAAGTGCTGGGACCATGGTCTTCAAACGCAGCGGTAAGACAGCCTTCTCTCTCTTTGACTGCTACGCCACTGCCAGAGCAATCTTTTGAAAGCAAATCTTGATCCTGCCACTTCTGTTTTGAAATCTCTTCGCTGACTCTTTAGAGCTTACAGGACAATACCTAAGCTCGCCTTAGTATGGCCAAAAGGGCTCTTTGCTGTCTCTTACCTCCCCTCCATGCACATCCAACCCTGGCTAGTGACTAAATGTAGCAGGCTTTACACAGCTCAGTTCCTTTGCTGTATGGCTTTTGCCCTCTTGGTCAGTATCTTGAAAAGGATTGGAAGGATTGGCCTAACACACAAGATCTCCTTCCTGGCTCCCTGATTCTGCCTCCACTTCTCCTCCTCCTCCTATTGATCCTACAAATTCCAAAACCATCTGTGCTAGTAGGCAGAGTAATTGGTGTTGAACAAATGTCTGTTTGGGTAACAATGTTATTTTTTAAAGTGGGTATTTTAAAAACATTGCTGCTAGATAGATGATTTTGGAATGTATTATACCTCATAATTCCTCAGGCCCAGCAGGTTTCTCAACTTGAGTTTCCTAGGTTACTAGTGATGTTTTTTGGATGTCCTTCGTACACACCAAGAGAGTGGCAGCAATGTGCAAGAAACCCAGTGACTTCTTTGAAATGAAGTGTTTCTTCTGGCTAACTTTCCACAATCTGTTACAGGCATACAATTAATGGGCAATCAAGGTCCTTTAAAATCATTTCTTCTTAAAAAATAGAATACAGTAAGTGTAACTGTGCTATTCGGTAAATCAACATGTGTTTATCACATTTGCAAAGCCCTGGGTTGAATAATCATTCATATGTAACTTCTGCATATTAGAGTTTCTAAGCTGCTTTCTTCCTTGCCAGTTCTTCTCGTGTCTCCAGTGGTTTTATGTTCATTTTTGAAGGGATCAGTAAGAGGACACAGATAAAGCTCTTTGCAAAGTGCAAATCCCTATGCAAATGTGAGAGTTTTAAATTGCTATTTCATTCTAGATATACAGTATCCTTCTGCCCATTAAACTGCTTCTTGGTTGTGATGGATCAAGAAATTGACTTTCTAATCTACTGACTTCTCAGCACTTCCCAGCTTCTTTAGAAGTTTTCTGGGAAAGGAAGGAAACCATGAATGAGGTCCACTCTTTACAAATCTGTCTCTTCACTCCATGCCCTGCCAGTCGGGGCATACCCAAAATATGGGCTTTGGCACAGATAAAACTTGAGACTCCTATTTCTTGCAGGGCTGAGTTCAGATCCCCAGATGTCACATACCAGTGTGTGACCATGAGCATGTTATTCACCTCATTGAGCTTTAGTCCTCTTATCTATAAAATAATGACAATAAGAATATTCTCCCTCCTTGTATCAGGTGAGATAATGCAGGGAAAGCTGATGAGTATCAGATTAAAAAAAAAACTAGGTACTTAAATGCAGTAATAATGCATATGGCATAAGTAGTCAGTGAAGATTATCTGCAATCATATCATCATTGCGTATCATTATCATTAGCACAAGGTCTTGGGAAATTTCAGGCATGGCTAGCTGCAATCCACTCCATTGTCTCCTACTCAAAAAACAATGATTCACAATGCAAAGAAGTGAAAGTGTGGTTGGTCTGAATAACTTGTTTCTGGCCCAACTTATTCTTTCCAATAGAAACCTTTATATACATTGATGCCTTAAGTAAAATTTGTAACACATTTCTTTTGCTGATCTTTACACAGCTGATTGGGAGCCGCCAGGGTTGTATTGACACCATGTTCACACAGGTGTACTGGTCTGGGACAGTCACCCGATTGCTACCGACTGCCCGGTGTCCTTCTGTATGGCTGCCAAGTACCTGCTTTGTGATTGACAGCTCAAGTTCCTAGGCATGAAAAAAGACTGGTCTTCAATAATAATAATTTTAAAATAATCATTATGATACTAATGGGAGCAGCTATCCTCTACTGGTGGCTACTGTATCTAGACTTTGTGTGGCACTTATGTGATTTTCTATAGCAGTCTTTAAGTTGAGTCCTTGTACTGCCTCATAGTTGAGAAAAGTGAGGTCAGAAAAGATGAAGTAAACTGCCCTTGAAAATATGAATAGGATATAGCAAATCTAGTATTTGAACCCAAGTAGTCTAACTTCAGAGTCTGTGCTCAGCCAATAGTCTTTGTTTGCTTTGCCATTTCCCCACCCGCTCCATATTCTTTTTCCTACAAGTTGAAGAACCACAAGAGATGCTCTAATGATAGGAACTCACATTCCTTGGGCACATAGTATGTGCTGGGAATTATTTTCCTTCTCTTTCTCCCTTTACACTTCTTTTTTTTTTTTTTTTTTTTAATGTTCCCATAAAACTTTATTTACGGACACAAAAATTCCTCTTTTACATTTCTAAAAGTCCTAGGCGGGGAGGAAAGGCATTCATCGTGTTAACAGATGAGGGAACGGAGGCTCTGAGAGGCTCTAAGAGGCTGGATTACCTAAAGTTTCCAAGGAGCTCTCTGGCTGCATAACCCAAAGACATTCTATTTTCCACCACAGATATTCCCCAAGCAACTAACAGTTATAAGGCCTTGAAATAGTTGTGTGGCTATAGCAAGATACATGGTAAAGACTTTACGTTCTGTGATTGGAGAGCCCATGGCCCTTGGAGATTATGGAGATTGGAGATTATGACAAACTGTCATAATCGTGTTGACTTGATGAACAACAGAATGAAAATATTTTCTCCTGAAAGGAAGAAATAATAACATTTTCAGCTGGAGCCAAGGCTTATACACCATGGCACCCTTTTAAGCTTCTCCAGTGCTATACAGAGCCCTTGATGGTTTTCTGGTAGGAAATGTCCCCGACACTGACATCCTATTGCATGACAAGAAGACAACAGTGGCAAGAAGGGGCTTTCCCGAATGTGACTCCAACATGTCATTGAAATGTTGTCAGGTTCTAAAACAGTCACTTCCATCCAAAGTCTTACAGGGTAATTATAGCTTTTCCATTATTCTTGGCCTGGCTGTGATCCACGACTCTGCTCTCATTACCTGCTGCTTCTTTGTCTTGGGTCTGATAGAGCCCTTTCATCCAGATGTGGGGACCAGCTGAACATTCTGAGTAGGTTCTACAGACCAGCTCTCCCCTAGACATCTCTGAATGTCTTGGGGCAAGTCATGAACAAAGAGAGTTAAGGAGTCAACCTTTAAACAAGAACAGAAGGAACCAGAGCAAATGGAACATGCCATGTTAAGCAGAAGTGTGTTAATTTTTTCTCCAGGTTTGGGTGTGTATTTATAGGCTGTTAGAAGGAGTACAGGGTTTTAGGTAGATAAACTTCTCTATTGAAAGGGAAAGAAAAAAACATTTCCCCTGCCTTCCCTCCATTTCTTTTTAAGACCACAGTTGAAGTCATATTCACCTTCCACTGTGAGGCACGGTGATGTTTTTCTAATTGTCTGGAGTCAGGTCTGCCACACTTCCTTGACTGTATTCCTTCTTCCTGTAAGAGACAGGTTCCTGTGGTCAGGCACGCAGCAGGCTCCAGCCCAGCGTGCCAACTCAGAAGTCAGGAGCCACGGTGTCCCTCAGACATTGATCTGTTGCGCGGGACTCAGACTTCTAAACTGGGACGTGACTGGGGAGACAGAAACCGTGGCTGAATTCACGGAGTCCTCTGCCTCTCTGTCGCCCTACAATGGTACAGTCACATGGCTCTTAATGACAGGGACACATTCTGAGAAATGTGTCATTAGGTGATTTTGAGTTTGTGCCAACATCAAGAGTACTTAACAAACCTGGATGGGATAGCCTACTATCCTAATAGTATAGCCTAATGTTGCTAGGCTACAAACCTGTACAACATGGTACTCTCCTGGATACAGTAGGCAATTGTAACACTATGATAGTTATCTCTGTATCTAAATGTATCTAATCATAGAAGAGGTACAGTAAAAATTTGGTGGTATAATCTTGCAAGACCACCGTCATATATGTAGTCCATTGTGGCTGAAACATCATTATGTGATGCATGACTGTACTTGATTATCTTTAAATAGTATTCTGGATCTTTAGAGGGGGCTTGGCCATGAGTCCATGCAGAGAGAGGAGGCTGAGCTTTATCTCCCAGAACCTTAGTTTCCTTATCTGCAAAATGGCAATAATGGGAATAATTATATCATGGGAAATGGTTGTGAGGAATTATTTGAGATAATGATATTAAAGCAGCCAGCACTGCTCATGGTAGCGATGATGTACAGGTTGAGTGTTCCTTATTCAAAATACTTGAGACCAGAACTGTTGCTAATTTCAGATTTTGGAATATGTGAATATACATAATGGGATCTCTTGGGGATGGTAGCCAAGTCTAAACATGATTTTTTATGTTTTACATGCACCTTACACTCATTGCCTGAAGGTAATTTTATACAATATTTTTCATTGTTTTGTGCATAAAATAAAATTTTGACTATATTTTGACTGAGATCTGTCACATGAGGTCAGGTGTGGAATTTTCCACTTGTGGCATCATATTGGTGCTCAAAAATGTTCAGATTTTAGAGCATTTTGGATCTTGAATTTCAGATTAGGGGTTTTCATTCTGTACATCATCACTACCGTAAGCAGTGCTTGAGATAATGCTTTACTGGCATTATCTCAAATAAATCCTCACTGCCACTTCCCATAATATAATTGTTCCCATTATTCCCATTTTATAGATAAGGAAGCTAAGGTTCATAGAGATAAAGAAACTTGTCTCAGGTTACACAGTATGTTGGTTTATATTCTGCCTTGAAGCAGAACTCATGACAAGGATCAAGTGAAAAGAGCTTATTTGAGATGTTCAGAAGTAGCAGTAAGGCCATGGGAAAATTAGACATGGAAGAGAAGTTTGCTAATATAGTGAGAAACCAGAGTGTCAACCCACAGGGAAACTCTGGAAAACAGTGTAAGAACAGATACCCCAGGGTCACCCCTTCCAAAGGATGAGGAATCTGGAGTATATTTTTACACCAGCCTCTGCCAGTCATTGGTTAAGGGTGGGTGATGTGGAAATGGTGTGTTCATTCTTCAGTTTGGACAAAGCTCCTACCAGGGATTCCTGGGCAGCCCCCACACCGAAGTAGTGAGCATCAAAGAATTTGTTAAGAACCAACACTTTCTGCTACATACACATAATGGAAAAGCCAAGGCCACAACACTCTTGGTGACCTCTTATCACGGAATAACCCAACCCAAAACTTAGTGGCTTAAAACAAACATTATATTTATTCACGAGTCTATGGGTGTGAAATTTGGGCTGAGTTCAGCTGGACTGTTCTTCTGCTGGTCTCACTTGGGGTCACTCATGGGACTGTACTCATCTGGTAGCTTAACTGGGAGCTACTTATTCTTGGGAGACCTCAGCTAGGACAGCTTCTCTGTTCATGGGGTCTCATCCTCCAGCAGCTAGACCAGGGGTCAGCAAACTTTTTCCTGTAAAGTGTCAGATAGTATTTTCAGCCTTGCAGGGCATTCAATCTCTGATGTGACTACTCAACCCTGCTGTTGTAGCATACAATAAATCATAGAAAATGCAGAAACAAATGAGCATGGCTGGGTTCCAACAAAACTTTATTTACAGACAAGAGGCATGCCAGATTTGGCCCATGCGCCATATTCTGCTGATCCCTGAGCTAGACCAAACTTTATCACACAAGGCTGCACATTCAGAGAGAGTCAAGGCAGAGGCTACAAGACCTCTTAAAGCCTAGACTCAGAAATCAGACAGCATTCTGTTGGTCAAAGCAAGTCACCCCACCAGCCCAGATCCAAAGGTGGGGCAGTAGACTTTGCCACCTGATAGAAAGCTCTGCAACATCACTGCAAAGGGATGTGCATTCAAGAATATGAGAAATATTTGTATCCATCTTTACCAATAATCTACCTTGCAACCCAGGTTTGTTTTGGATTCCAGAGATTCTATATTTAACTACCACATTCTCCTCCCTCTTTATTTTGCCTCATGTAACTGGTTGAGGGATGAGTTCAGGAAGCCCAGCAGATCCTGACTGGTTTCGATCATATTCAGTCCAGAATTTAAACAACGTTCTTTCTTGCTGCTCCTGGTAATGAACCTTGCATCTGTGATGTGTTAAATCTCAACCTTAGAAATGGAGCTTCTAACTGGCATGATATATATATACACACACACACACACACACACACACACCCCCATTACTGGGTATATACCCAAAGGATTATAAATCATTCTACTATAAAGACACATGCACACGTATGTTTATTGCAGCACTATTCACAGTAGCAAAGACTTGGAACCAACCCAAATGTCCATCAATGATAGACTGGATAAAGAAAATGTGGCATATATATACCAGGGAATACTATGCAGCCATAAAAAAGGATGAGTTCATGTCCTCTGCAGGGACATGGATGAAGCTGGAAACCATCATTCTCAGCAAACTATCACAAGAACAGAAAACCAGACACTGCTCTTCTCACTCATAAGTAGGAGTTGAACAATGAGAACACATGGACACTGGGACGGGAACATCACATACCAGGGCCTGTGGGGGGGTAGGAGGCTAGGGGAGGGATAGCATTAGGAGAAATACCTAATGTAGGTGACAGGTTGATGGGTGCAGCAAACCACCATGGCACGTGTATACTTATGTAACAAAACTGCACATTCTGCACACGTACCCCAGAACTTAAAGTATAATTTAAAAAAAGAAAAGAAAAGAAATGGAGCTTCAAGGACCTAGAGAATTTTCTAGTCTAGTCAGTTACCTCTTGTAGGAAGGAGATCGCTCTACCAATTGCCCAGAAAATGACCATCAAGAATCTGCTTGATGAATGCATTGGACAGAATCTCACTACTCCAGTCTTTTTCCCTTCAGTCACCCATATGTCTCAACCATCCCTCCATTCATTGAGTCATTCAGCAAGTATTTATTGAGCACCTCCTGTGTACGAGGCCCTGATTTAAGAGAGGTACAAATTAACCTAGTAGCTTCCCTCCTGGAGATTATAGTCAGTTCATTTCCAGCATGACATCTGTTTTCAATTTTCTTCCTTAATCATATGACTCTTATTTTGTCCTTTATGGTCTTTGTTTACTAGGTCTAGAAGAGTTGTTCTTAACTCACTGAGAATATTTAGAAACACTCTCCCCACCCCGCCTTCACTGTCCTGAGATGAATTTCACAGATACATAGAAATCTACACAATTGCAAGAAAAAAAAAAAAAAACGCTCATAATGTACTAGCTGTAACAAAAAGGATAACTTAAAGGAGAAGTAACTTGTAGTAGAATCATGCATATTTTAATAGGTAAATTTTCTAAGATTCAACTAGATTAGGTACAGGAGTAATTGGATGTTAGTACGTAGAATCATTGTTTATACCAGAGGTAGGCAGACATTTCTGCAAAGGATCAGATAGTAAATATTTTAGGCTTTGTGGGCCATACTCAGTTCTGCTGTTGTAGTGTGAAATCAGCCATAGGTTATATGTAAACAAGTGATCATGGTTGCGTTCCAATAAAACTTTATTTACAAAAACAGATGGTAGGCTATATTTGGCCAGCTCACCGTAGTTTGCTGACTCCTACTGTATACAATAGTTAGAGATGAAGACTGATAAGGATATATTATGTGGACAATTCAAATATCATTAAGGCTATTACTGTCAGTGATATGATTTTTCAAAATGGTGGTACCTTTTGGCAAAGTTCTGAAGAAAGCAAAGTGAAATCCTCTCAATCTACAGAGTAGTTACTTTTCTGGAAAATTTGATGTATATCACCTAGCCTATTTTTAATTAGCTTTAGACAATTATAAACAGGTTTTCCATCTGTATGAGTGTCCTATGTGATATTTTCAAGGCATTTGGGATACAGAATTATTTTTCGTTGCAAGGACTAAACTGGGCACTGACAGAGGTTTTGCCTCCTTGATCCCTGCACATTAAATGGCTCTTCTGCTCCCAGTCTCTGTGCCACCAAAAAATACCTCCACCCCCAATTTATTAATGCTTCTCTCATTGCGCAGTAACATCTGTTGAGAAGCAGAGTCCTAGACATGATGCCCGGATTAGCCTGCTAGGGCTGCCATACCGAATACCACAGACTGGGTGGCTTAAACAACAGAAATTTATATTCTCACAGCTCTGGAGGCTGGAAGTCCAAGATCAAGGTGTTGGAGTTTTGGTTTCTTCTTCTTTTTTTTTTTTTTTTAGATGGAACCTTGCTCTGCCGCCCAGGCTGGAATGCAGTGGCACGATCTTGGCTCACTGCAAGCTCTGCCTCCCAGGTTCATGCCATTCTCCTGCCTCAGCCTCCTGAGTAGCTGGGACTACAGGCGCCCGCCACCACGCCCGGCTAATTTTTTGTATTTTTAGTAGAGACGGGTTTTCACCATGTTATCCAGGATGGTCTCGATTTCCTGAGCTCATGATCCACCCGCCTCGGCCTTCCAAAGTGCTGGGATTACAGGTGTGAGCCACTGCGCCTGGCCTGACATTCGGTTTCTTTTGTGACCTCTCCCCTTTGCTTGCAGATGGCCACCTTCTTGCTCCATCCCCACATGGTCTTTTCTCTGTGTGCACGTGCTCCTGGCGTCTTTTTCTCTTCTTACAAGGACACCAGTCCTGTTGAATGAGGAGCCCACCCTTAGGACCTTGTTTAATCCTAATTACTTCCTTAAATGCCCTATCTCCAAACACCGTAACATTGGGGGTTAGGAGTTCAACATATGCATTTTGAGAAGTCACAGTTTAGTTCATAACATCCCCCAAAACTATTGCCTAGACATGTTCTCATTCTCCTTTTTCTTCATGGTCCAAGGGAAGTTCACTCCTCAATGCAGCCTTCTTGGTCAATGGTAATGTCATATACCAAAATACCAATAATGGTCAATAATAAAATATACTGCTTTCCAGGTCACCTTACATTTGGCAAAGTACATTTTCATAAATAGCCAACTGGCTTTTGAAATAGTCTGTTTCTTTTTTCATTTAATTTTTTAAAATTGTAAGGCATTTTAAATAGTAAAATGCAGACAATTACTTAGCAAATATTCACATAGCCACCACCCAAATTTAACAAATGTTAAGATTTTTGACATATTTGACTCAGATTACTCTTATGAAATAAAATACTACAGGTTCAATTGAAGTGACTTCTATGTCACTTCCCAATTTCATCCCCTTCCTCATTCCCTAAAGTTGGTATGTTTCCTCCATATCATTGTTTTTATACTTTCAGCCTATGTGCACATATCCATGTTGTTCTATGTGTTTTAAAAATATTCTTAGGTGGAAGACAGTGTGGCGATTCCTCAAGGATCTAGAACTAGAAATACCATTTGACCCAGGCATCCCATTACTGGGTATATACCCAAAGGATTATAAATCATGCTGCTATAAAGACACATGCACACATATGTTTATTGTGCCACTATTCACAATAGCAAAGACTTGGAATCAACCTAAATGTCAATCAATGATAGACTGGATTAAGAAAATGTGGCACAGATACACCATGGAATATTATGCAGCCATAAAAAAGGATGAGTTCATGTCCTTTGTAGGGACATCGATGAAGCTGGAAACCGTAATTCTGAGCAAACTATCTCAAGGACAGAAAACCAAACACTGCATGTTCTCACTCATAGGTGGGAATTGAACAATGAGAACACTTGGACACAGGAAGGGGAACATCATACACCAGGGTCTGTCATGGGGTTGGGGGAAGGGGAGGGATAGCATTAGGATATATACCTAATGTAAATGGCGAGTTAACGAGTGCAGCACACCAACATGGCAGATGTATACATATGGAACCAACCTGCACATTGTGCAAATGTACCCTAGAACTTAAAGTATAATAATTTAAAAAATATATATTTTTAGGTGGTATTGTACCAAACACATGTCATTCCACAATTTCCCTTTTCCACTTTACATTATTGTTTCAAGAATTATCTATGTAGATCGAATTCACTCTTTTTAAATTTTTTATTTCTTTTTTGAGACAGGCTCTCACTCTGTCACCCAGGTTTCAGTGCAGTGGTGCAATTTTGGCTCACTGCAACCTCCATCTCCCAGGTTCAAGCAATTCTCCTGCCTCGGCCACAAGAATAGCTGGGATTACCCGCATGCACCACCATGCCCAACTAATTTTTGTATTTTTAGTAGAGATGGGGTTTCACTATGTTGTCCAGGCTGGTCTCAAACTCCTGACTTCCGGTGATTTGCCCTCCCTGGCCTCCCAAAGTGTTGGGATTACAGGGATGAGCTACCGTGCCCTGCCAAGTCAAATTCTGTTTAGTTGTTATGTGGTGTTTCATTGTATGAATATGCCACAATTTATGTATCCATTTCCCTATTGATGAATTAAGTTTAAGCTTGTCTCCAAGTTTTCATATCATAAACATTTGTGTATGTCACCTTGTGCCCATGCATGAAAAGAAGTCTGACTATGAGTGGATTAATGGCACATACGCTTCCTAACATAGCAATAGGTATCTCAGGACTATCACAGCACTTGAGTGATGCCAGAGGGATCCAGGTCTATTCCTTCTCTCTGGTCTGCCATCTTTATCAGGTGCATGTTAATCATCAGGTTTGGTTTTTCTCATGGTCACAAAATAATTCCAGCACCTCCAGGCATCATGTCCATGTTCTAGTCAGGAATAAGGGAAAGGAGCAAACGGCCAATAGAGCAATTAGTCATATTGTCCTCCCAAGCAAGTTTTCTTAGAAATCCCACTCAGTGAGGCAGAATGATATTCACTTACACCCCATTGGCCAGCACAGTGTCACATGGTTCACCCCTCAGCCAATTCTGGGAAACTTTCTAGAAGGCAGAATGGTGTACAAGAAAGCTGGGTCAGTTGACCAGTTGTATCTGCCATACTACCCAGGGAATAATGGCTGAACTGCATGATATTCATGTCCCCAGGACTCCTAGATATTGCCAACATGATTGCCAATGTGGCTGACCCATTTTATAGCGTTACCAATGAAGTTTGAAAGTTCCGTGGTGGCTCACACCTGTAATTCTAGCACTTTGGGAGACTGAGGTGGGAGAATCACTTGAGGTCAGGAGTTTGAGACCAGCCTGGGCAATATGGTGAGAACTTCCCTCTATTTAAAAAAAAAAAAAGAAAGAAAGAGAAAGTTCTGCTTTCTCATGTCAGAATCAAACAATTATAATGAATCTCCTGTTAGCATGATGCCAGATTAGGTCACTTACAAAAAAACAGACAAAGAAAACCCCCAAATGAATGCTTCTGGAGCCTTAAGCAGAGTGCCTAGAGCTTAGAGTCCACACTAAGACAGACTTGTTGGATCCCTGTCCTGCTATTTACTGATGGGTGATTCTGTGTAAGTTTTTCTGAGCCTTGATTTTCTCATCTGTAAATGGG
Organism: Macaca thibetana thibetana; assembly: GCF_024542745.1. Taxonomy (NCBI): domain Eukaryota; kingdom Metazoa; phylum Chordata; class Mammalia; order Primates; family Cercopithecidae; genus Macaca; species Macaca thibetana. Next base: position 119,108,969 of record NC_065579.1, read on the forward strand.
GGACATAAGTAGCATCTATCTCTGTCTCCTAAAAATGTTGATTCTTAAAATAATGCCTATGGAATGGCTAACATAGCATCAGCCATAGACAGAGGCTGCAGTCACTGTTTCCTATTGAGATTAATGTCATTACCTAGAGACTGTATGCTATGTGTAGGCTGAGAATATTTTTTTGAGCCTCACATTAGGAAATAGATATGATGCTTTTGAGTCCACTCATGGAAAAACAGAATATTTGAAATACAGCCATTCTGAAGAATATAGAATGATTTCTAATATCTAATATTGATTTTCTAATATCTCAATAGAATGTCATCTTTGCCTTCTAGAACTTTGTAGAAAGTACAGCATGTTTCAAAATATGAGCCTCAAATAGGAAAACAAAATTGGGTAGACTGAGAGAAATGACCATTAACTGAACCCTTATCTTACTCCTCACCTTGTAAATAAACAGATGTGGACTTTTACTTTTTGTTTTTATTTTTTGTCTTTAAGACTCCAAAAAACAAATTTTAGAATATGAACTTCAAACTTGTTTTTTTTAAATAACGTTTAACAGTAAGTGTTAAGAGATGAATAATATGGAGAAGTGGGGAAGCGATGGAAATTATCAATAATTTTTTATAAGGGAAAGCTTAAGAAACTGGTGTTATTAAATCCAGAGGAGAGAAAGTTAACGACAAGTGTCACAATTAAGTCCCTGAACGTTATCTTCACAGGGAACCAAATGAAGTAGAATAATTTTAACTAATGGAAGAATGAATTTTGGGGGTCTTTTTGGAGAAAAATGTTCCAGAAACAAATGCTGTTAAACTCTCATTATATTAGTCAGTGACCTAAAAAAACAGACTGGCTGCTGCTACTTTTCTGCAACTGTCTATATCTCTTTCAGATCATGAAAAAACTTGATCTTTAATAATTTTATTATACAGTTCTGAACCTTAAAAAAGAGACATGCTTTGTAGTTGGCAAAGGTGCCATTCAATGTATATTACCTGAAGTGTCTAATTATGTGTCAGGCACAGAGTTAGACTCTGGGGATATAGAAGAGTGCCTGCTGGATGTAGAACCTGCAGTCATGGAGCTTATAGACCATTAAAAGACCCAGAAAGGGCAATAGGAACTGACAAAACTATGATGGATGCTGCAGGAGCACAGGAGAAGCCACTTAATCTTGACAGAGTGGAGTGTGCATGGGTGGTCCAGGAAGGCTTTCTGGAGGAAGCGAAGTCTAAGCTGAAATCTGGTGAGTGAGTAGGAATCAGCTGTGTGAAACTTGAGGCTTGGGGAAAGTTGGTGGTTGGAGGTGAGGAGGAGGTAGGGACAGAGGTATAGCAGGTCTCTCATGGGGAGAGTGAGCCTGGGAGATGAGCTAAACTGGAGAAATGCAGGGCCTATGCCACTGTTCCTTGTTTGTAGGATTTTCACTTTCATCATGCTTCTCTATGGTTTTTCATTGTTGTCTTGGCAACCATGATATCATCATACTATCCTAAAAACTGTTGAAGAGGCTCCACTTTTGAGAATAAGCTCTGGAACAAACCTCCCCTCCATTTTCTCTTTACCTATATGTTGGCTAAAAAATCAAATAGTCAGGTAGGGGAGGGGAGGAAGAGCAAGAACGGAGACATATGGGCCTATCTTAAGGCATCTTGCCTCTTCTATTTTAGTAATTTATCCATTGGATTTATGGCTATGTAACTACTTTCTACGTAGCATTATGGTTAAGAGAGCACATCCTGAAGCTAAAGTGCCTGTTTCCAAAGGAGGCACTGAGAAAGACTGGCAATGTAGCCTTGGGCAAGTAAGTTAACTTCTCTGGAGTTTAGTATATCCGTCTGTAAAAGGGGAATACTAGCACTTCCTCACAGAGCTATTTTGAGCAATACATGTTAAGGTAGTAAGGTACTTAGAACAACACCTGGCACATAGTTAACTTTCAATAGATGGCCAGCCACGATCACCATTTATTATTTATGTTACATGGAACTGAATGCAGGGATCAATAATAATAATAGTTCTCATTGATTGAGCATGTACTATGTGATAGTCATGGTACTTCTTACCTTGCCTTCATTATCTCATTTAATATTCTCAACTACCTTATAAGTTAGCCATCTCTTTTTACCGATAAAGGAATTGAGGCTCAAAGAAGGTAACTAACTCACTCCAGGACAGTGGTGGGTTGGGGACCTGAATCGAAGCCTTCCCCTCAAATCCAGCCTTGCATTACCTTCACGAGGAAGATTAGATCCTGGTTCTTTTCACTTTCTACTCAGAGTGTCTTGTTTTCTTTAGAGCTGTGTTGGTAGACTTGTTTTAGAACTGTGTGGTCAGTCTGGAAGTATGATCGGCTCTTTAAAAAACCTCCTAAAAGTTATGTTAATAAACATGGCTCAGATAAAGTTTGAGAGTTGGCCACCATAACCAAAGACCAGCCAAAGGAAAATTACCAACGTAATGTGTGTTCTTAGGAATCAACAAATGCGTCTGGATGCATGATGAATGTGCATGCGCCCCTACTAGGGGCACAGATGGGAAGAAAGTATTCCTAGTCCTCCACTGCTCACCCTGGAGCCCCAGAGGCCTACCTCGGAGAAGCAGAACTGACTCAGACTCAATATGGCATTTGTGAGAAAACACGGCCCCGGAGTCAAGAGCATCGGCTCGACGCTTCAACTCAGGTGGGAGGCCTGCTTCCCTCCCTTCTAGCTGGGTGAAAAGAGTCAGTATTTTCCATTTCTCTGAACCCTCTTTTCCCTTACCCGTGAGATGGGGATATGAATACTTACATTCCAGACTCCTTGCAGAAATATTGTGAATATTAATTGAGATAAAGGGCATGAGGGATATAACATGCTAAGCCGCACATGGTTAGCCGTTATTCTTTAGGTGTAGACATCAGCATGTCCCCAATGCTTTGTTTTTGGAAAGGGTACATTACTTCCCAACCGGTTTTTGGAAAATGTGCCCTGATGAAAAGAGACAGTGTGAAAACAGGAGACATAAATTCTGAGAGGGCAGAGACCTTATGCAGAGGACTAATAGGAGAGGCAGTGGGTTGAGAGTGGAATGCAGCACATTCTCCGTATACTGTGATATCTTGATTCCTTCTCAAGCTTCAGGGAGCCTGAAAATTTGGGGGAAGAATGCTAGTATTGGAAAGTGAGAGAAGATGGTTTCTTGGATGGGGAGTTGGGTGGTCCTGTCGCTCCTTCCAGACATAGATTAACAATGACTTAATTCCAGAAATATTGTCAGCCAGTAAAATAAATAGACTAATGACTGTGGGCAAATTGTATGTTAATGTATCTAGGCATTGTTTCCAGTCTGACCCTTAAATATATGTTTAATCAATCTAGATGGATGAGCCATCCTGCTCCTAATTAATCTTTCTGGACATTTATAGAGAAACGGCAAAGTCTTTACAAAGACCTTATAAATGTGTTTAAGCTTAGTATGGATTTTTATTTATGTGCATAGCATGAGCAGTCGTTACTTCTAAATGATGGCTTGTTTTGAATGTTCTCAGAACTTCAAAATGTTTTATTTCCACCCTTGGGGAGGGAATGGGGGGTGAGTCTAAAGAAAACATGTGATGACCATTTTCCACGGCACGAGCTGGCTAACCTTTCTGGACTGTGCATGTTTGTTTGGATTTTAGAGCATTACAAGTAAGGAGGCAGGAAGAAAGAGTTGGGTGCACTCTCTTCAGGAGGGCTTTGTTGGGAAATGGTGCTACATTCAGAGATTCATCTCAGTTGGGATGACCCTGTGCTCAATCTCCTCTGCCACAGAAATTGTCAGTATCACAAAAGCATTTCCCTGGGGCTCAAAGGCCAGCACTTACAACAAACAGTATGGCAGTGTTAAGCTGCATTTGTTGTCATGGACTTTTGTTGTGTCACACATTGCTGGGGATGAATCATCTACTGTGAGTTTGGGAGTTTGGTTCTGATGCTCTTTGCTGTAGGGATTGACTTAAATTGGAGTCAATTCTTCTAGGACACTGTGGGGTGTGTGTGTGTGTGTGTGTGTGTGTGTGTGTGTGTGTTGCAGATAAGGGTATTATCATTCAGTCTTCAAGCTCCTTTTTCCACTAAATTTTTGTGCCCTAGGATCAATTACTTTCACTATTTTTGTGATCCAAACTTTAGCTTCTGACATTCATTTGTATTGAATGTCCTATTCTAGCTGGCACTGGCCTACATATTGAGAATACAATGCTACACACTATAGGCTAAATTCCAGGAGTTTATATTCTACAGGTTTAGAGTAAGTTGGAATCCCAGATATTGGTAAGTGCCCTTAAAAAAAATGAAACAAGGCCCTGAGATAAGGATGGCATGTTTAGAGCAAGAAGAAAATCCAGTATGGCTGAAGGAGTGTGGACAAGGCAGGGAGTGGGTAGAAATGTGGTCAGTGATTTGGGCTAGTGCTAGGTCCAGGTCTTGGTGGGTCTCCTGGGGTACAGAAAAGAGTGTGGGTTTTACTCTAATTGCAGTGGAAGCCAATAGAGGCTTTTAAGCAGCGCATGACATGATCTGATTTAGTTTTCAAAGAAATCTTACTGGCAGTTGTGTAGCCTTTCTACTCAAAGCCTGGTGTGTAGATGGACTGGCAGCATGAGCATCATCTCTGAGCTTTTCAGAAAGGCAGACTTTTGGGACGCACTCAGGTTGCCTGAAGCAGCATCTGCATTTTTAATAGAATCCCCAGTTTGAGAACTGCTCTTGTAGAGAATGGATGGGGTCAGATGAGGAAAAACAGCTTTACAAGCCCCCACCCTTAACTCTTTTCTCAGGTGTAGAAAGTGGATAGTTCTAGACAGATTTCTAGACAGATCTCAATGGGCTGACCCAAGCTTGGCTTGCTGTACCCTTGAACTCCTGGGCTCAAGTGATTGCCCTATCTCAGCCTCCTGAGTATCTCGGACCACAGGCATGCACCACCATGCCCAGCTAAATTTTAAATTTTTTGTAGAGACAGGGTCCTGCTATGTTGTCCAAGCTGGTCTACAACTCCTGGGCTGAAGCAGTCCTCCCATCTTGACCTTCCAAAGAAAGTGCTGGGATTACAGGTGTGAGCCACTGCACCCAGCCCCAAATTCCACTTTTGGTTGGACTAACATAGTTTTTTATGTGTTTGTTTTTTTCCCTAATTCCTAGGTGACTCTCCTTCTTGCCTTTTACTCAGCAGCTGAACTACTGATTTTTCTTTTGGTGTTCATTTATTTATCTTTCTATTGATTCTATAACTTCCTAGCCCCTCAATAAATGACCACTATTTCCATCATAATTCCAAGTAGCAATTATATAAAATATCTGTATCTTAAAAGAAAGATAACACGACTTCATTATAAGGGTGGTAAAAGTTTGACACTTACATTTGTAGGCAGGCCATTATTACTAACTTGGTATTACTACCGCTTTACCACGAAGGGCTTTCTGAATGCTGTTGGCATGTGTGTCAGTTAGGATTAGGTTTGGCTTAAGCTTTTAAACTGCTAATAATAGTTTACAAAAAATAGGCTGGACGTGGTGGCTCAAGCCTGTAATCCCAGCACTTTGGGAGGCCGAGACGGGCGGATCACGAGGTCAGGAGATCGAGACCATCCTGGCTAACGCTGTGAAACCCCGTCTCTACTAAAATATACAAAAAAACTAGCCGGGCAAGGTGGCGGGCGCCTGTAGTCCCAGCTACTCAGGAGACTGAGGCAGAATGGTGTGAACCTGGGAGGCGGAGCTTGCAGTGAGCTGAGATCCGACCACTGTACTCCAGCCTGGGCAACACAGGGAGACTCTGTCTCAAAAAAAAAAAAAAAAAAAAGAGGTTTATTTCTCTCTCATGTCAAAATCTGGGGGATAGACTGGAATTGTTATAAAAATTCTGTTTCATAAAGACCTCAGGTACCCAGACTTTTTCTGTTTCTTTTCACTGTGTCTAGCCTCCATTCTCAAGCTGACCTCATGGTCCAGGATGGCTGCTTTACTTCCTGCTGTCTCATTAAAATTCCAGTCATCAGAAGAGATGAAGAGTTGGTGCAAAACAAGCACTGCCGCAGACCTTTCAGAAAGGCTGTTAGAACTGCTGCATGATGCTTTCACTTACAGATTGTTGGCTAGACTTCAGATACCTGGCCCCAACCATGTGGCCCCCAACCCTGAGAAGTATAGTTTTTGTTTTGGGTGGTCAGGAATCCAGCTAAAAATCAGATGTCTCTGACTACAGAGGAAGTATTAGGGAACAACTAGCAGTTCCTAGCAGCATATTTCAGGGAATGTGATTTGGCATATAATCTAAATACATATTGGTATCTCCCCATTAAATTTAATCTAGGCTGCATATTTTGTACCATCATCTCATTATGGTGCCTTGTAATTCTTTCCACTTTTCTTTCCAAAGGAAAAGGGGTGTCTGATTTGGCAAGAATGCATTTCTGCATTCAAAGTTGAAATGTGAAGATAAACCTCACCCACTTGGAATAGGATAAAAGAAAATCCCCTGGATAGAGGGAAATATGCAAACAGTTCTATTACCATGTGTATCTTTTCCTGAGCTGTGTCTTTATACAACAAAGGAAATGGAGGTAATCTATGCCTCACCGTGGAGTGTTCCTGACTCAGCAACCAGATCCTATCATCACTGTACTACCAGAAGAATGGAAAAAGGTGCAAAGACTGGACTTTCAGAGGAATCTGTGTGTTTTTTTTTTCTTTCAAAGCTTATGTCTGAAATGGGTGCATTTTTAATATTTCAGCACAGTGACTAAGAGGATAGGCTGCAAAGTCAGCTAGGCCCAAGTTGAGAAATGGCATTTCTATTTACAGCTGGTTATTTTTGGACAAATAATCACTGATCTCCATATATATGCTAGTAAGTGAAAAAAAATGATACTGTCAGTTGAGGATTCATTTGCAAATTAAATAAGACGTTGCATACACAGCACTTAGCACAGTGCTTGTTTTATTGGAACTACTCAAAAAGGCTGAGTATTACAGATTCAGCCCATATTTCAGAGAAAAAAGAAATCTATATTTTTTCAAGAGATTTTCAAGGATATTCTTGAATCACATTTATGATTTTATTTATCGCTTATTGGTTTACCCGTTTACTCAAAAAATATTTGACACCTACTATGTGTCAGGTCATAGTCAGTACTATTTGTTGGAGGGGACAGGAAATACACCAAAATGAATAACACTGTTTCTGTCCTTAAAGCAGCTCACTGCTCAGTGGAAAAGAAAAGAATTAAAGAGGCAGATCAGTGAGAAAAATGTGCAGTATAACACGTTATTAAAATGAGAAGAGAGAGTTAAACAATCAACATCATTAACTCTGTGGCATTTCCTTAAGATATAAATTATAAGACATTCTTTACTTAACATCAGGTAAAGGAAAATCTTTAGTTAAATGTATATAATGATTCTAAGTCCCACGTTAGTTTCAAAGACATGAATATGTAAAGAAAAACAAAAATGGAGTAAAAGAGTTATTGGAGGGAGTAAATTACTTTGGTATTGTCAGATGACACAACCTTGGTTTGGTTAGCTAGCTGCAGGTCTGTGGACTAGAGCCCCAGCAGGAAAATTTCAGCTGGGAATGTCTTTTTCATTAGATGGGGAGCAACTCATTGCTATGGCAGGGTCTGGTGCCAAGGAGGACTAGTATCAAATTTTGGGGTGGTTTGTCTGTTTGGGGCTTCCTGTATCTGAAAACTAACTTGTCTCTATTTTCCTCAAATGTGTAGTCAACCTGAAGAATCATCATAGCCATTGCAGAAACCCTTTGGACTCTTGCTAAGAGTGTTAAAGTCTTCACACCATTTCCAACAGTCTGTGATTGAGTGATGAGAACTAGGCATCTGACTTGTCTCCCTCCAAAACTGATCATAATACTACACCTACCCTTCAATTTGTAGCTTCTTGTTGCTCTTAGGATAAAGACCAAAACATGACCTAGGCCTGTGTGATCTAGCCCTTGACCATCTCTTGAACAATTATCACTTCAATAGGGGAGATCAATTCCATAATCATTTTTCATATCTATGTGCCAAGTGTCCTGTACTATGCTTCTCACTCGCTCTGTTCTAGACCCTCTGGCTTTTTTGTAATGTTCCCGTCATTAACTTAGCATGTTTTCATTTGCTTCAGGATCTCTGCCTGCTAGGAGGGTCTTTCCTTGCATTCTGCCTTATTATTCAGATTTCACCTCAAGAGCTTCACCTCCTCCTGAGAGTTTGCCTAACCACTCCCATCCCTCCCATGGGTAAGGTGGGACAGTTACGTTTGAATTAATATCTCAAGATTTTTTATAGTTAGAATTTGTACTACCAACCAGGTTAATAGACATTTTTCCAATCATTTTTCTTCTTGATTCTTTTTCTAGAAATTCTTGAGTATTTCTTTCTCTCGTCTCTGTGGCAAGTTATTACTATTTTATTCTCTTAGGTTGCCCTGCTCATAAGCTCTTATAGATATCTTATTCTCTACAAGAATTGGGTAGGTGAGGAGAGGAAGGATATTGATAATAGTTAGCAAACTAACATTTAGGATGCCATGCCAACTTTGTCAGCAGGTAGCCATCCTGCCTGGGGGCTGGACAGCTCCCCACCTCCACACACTGTTAACATGGAGGTTCTGTATCCTAATTCTAGCAATAGTCCCCTACTGCCACCCCCACCTTGGACTACTCTGATCTAGTGGCTACAGGAATACCTGTCTTAATTGGCCAGGCTGGGTTTCCTGGCCAATCACTATGGTAAAGGAGAGAGGATTACCCTACATTTAGTTCATTGGGGCCCATCCTTGGAGCTAGGCATGGTGCAAATCTGACTCTACAGCTGGTACCCATCGGGAGATTAACACTTTGCCCCTCTTCATCTTTTACTCTTGGTGACAGTGTTTTCATGGATTTAAAGCCTACTCTCTACTAATTCCTAGTGCTAATCTCTAATAAACAAAGCATAACATAGAATGAATAAACATACTATTAAGTTGGTTGAACTGCATTTAGCACCCATATGTAGAAAGCCTTTCACAAGAGGTCTGATTATTTAGATTTAATTGCTCCACAGAAAAACCAATCACTTCTGGCACACAGACATATAAAACTCTGCTTGCTTACACCTATTCTAAAAACTTTCTTTCAAGGATGGCTCGACCTCCTTCTACCAGCTATCAGATTAGAAAAGTGAGGATTTTTTCTTAAGTTAGGAATTTAGTGAAAGAGGAAAAGAAAAGGTACGTGTTTCTCTAAGGTTCATTGCATTTACCTGGAGGGTTTTGTTAACACACAGATTTTGGGGTTCCACATGCATAACTTCTGATTTCTTAGGTCAGGGGTCAGGCTTAGGAATTTGTATTTCTGACAGGCCTCTTGGTGCTGCTTCTGCAAGGGCTGAACTTTGAGAACCACTGAGCCATAATGATCCTGTTTGACAATTTGGGGATGAGAATAGAATTTGTCCATAGTTTATCATGCTTGTTTTTGAAAATCTGACTACAAATTTGTAAACATTGAGAAAAGAAAAATAACTCAGACTCCTCTGAGTTATGTGAGCTATGCAAAATTTATCAGTCTCAGAGAGACATGAATATGGGACTTCATTTATGACCCCCTCCCACACATATGCTCAGGAGCAATTTTTTTTTTTTTTTGAGACAGAGTCTTGCTCTGCCGCCCAGGCTGGAGTACAGTGGCCAGATCTCAGCTCACTGCAAGCTCCGTCTCCCGGGTTTACGCCATTCTCCTGCCTCAGCCTCCCAAGTAGCTGGGACTACAGGTACCCGCCACCTCACCTGGCTAGTTTTTCGTATTTTTTAGTAGAGACGGGGTTTCAACGTGTTAGCCAGGATGGTCTCGATCTCCTGACCTCGTGATCCACCCACCTCGGCCTCCCAAAGTGCTGGGATTACAGGCTTGAGCCACCGGGCCCAGCCCCGGGAGCAATTGTTTATAGGCATTTTGTTCCTATTTAATAGTTGCCTTACCCATTATCTTCTTGTTTCTGGAGTTTGTGATGCAGAGAACAATGCATATAGCCAATCAATAGCTTATGCTATTTTAATGTAAATTCTTGGTAAACATCTTAGGAACTGCCTCTTCACTTTTTCCTTAAAAAGCCACTTATAACTGTTGCTAATCAGAGTATATTCAAGGCAACTTGAGTCTATGCTCTGGGATAGTCATCTTCCATTGGGGTTGAAATAAACTCTATACTAATTATATTTTCTGAATCTCATTATATACGGGCAACAACATCATTTTCAGTTCAATCCAGGAAAGTAACTCCATTATCACTTTTAGTGCCTATGCACCTATATTAATCTGTTCTCATGCTGCTAATAAAGACATACCCAAGGCTGGGTAATTTGTAAGGAAAGAGGTTTAATTGACTCACAGTTCCACATGGCTGGGGAGGCCTCACAATCATGGTGGAAGGCAAATGAGGAGCAAAGTCATATCTTACATGGCAGCAGGTAAGAGAGCATGTGCAGGGGAACCCCCATTTATAAAACCATCAGATCTCATGAGGCTTATTCACTACCATGGGAACAGTATGGGGAAAACCACCCCCATGATTCAATTATCTCCAACTGGCCCCGCCCTTGACACGTGGGGATTATTACAATTCAAGGTGAGATCTGGGTGGGGACACAGCCAAACCGTATCAGTATCCAAGTTTTCTCTTAATTGTTCACTGTATTAAAACCTAAAATTTCCCCCCTCCTTCCTTCAGCAATTGGCAGCTCTTCTTTGCCCTCCTTTCAGCATCTCGTTAACCACAGCTGGACTGAAGAGCTCACTTTAGGAACTGACCAGGCTCCCAGGGATTCTGAAGGGCACAGAGATGTATAGGCAGCAGGCACTTTACTAATAGCTTTCTGGCATTATGGCATTTAGACCTCTCACCATTTTTGTGAGGTAGGGACTAATTGCCTACCTCCCAGAGAGGAAAAACTGAGGCTGAAAAGAGGTTATATGGCTCTTTGCTGAGCAAGAACTCCACACAGGTCAGTCTGATCTCAAATCCATATTCTCCATAGCCCAGTTGTACTCTCTATCAGGTGAAATTGCAAGAGGAAAGTAAACTACAGTGACTCCTTCCATCATGATCCAAAAAACTCCCCTTTCCTCCTCAGACTCCAACCCTATGCACCCAGCTTTCCTCCTAATCTAAAGAAAACAGTGAAAGGGCTATGATTCCTGAATACCTATTAATCAGAGAAAAGCAAAAAATCTCTACCACAGCACGTTACTATTCATACCGGCGTTGCTAGTGAGAAGTTATACCATCCATTATTTTGATGGGTGCTGGAGGGAGGATAAGGATGAGATCAGCCACAAACAGATCCAGAAATTATTGGCAAGTACAGTTGTGGGTGTGTTTTGTACCTTTTTCAACCTTTCACTGAGGATAAATAGCATATGACAGTAAGCAGTTATCTGTTTGAAAATGCAACCAAAAATAAAAAGTCTTACAAGGGGAAAAATGAAGAACATCAGGAATGGAGAAAGAAGATGATAAGGAGTGAGTGTTGTATTTTTCTTCTTATCAGAGAAATCCATTATTTCACCATATTTCTAGTCCACAAAATGACTGCTCCTCAATTTATTTCCAAACTTCTGACCCCAGGTGTGTTACTGGGTGAAACAAAAAAGTGAAAAAACAACCCTAGGTTTGTCTGAATGCATTGATAAAGGTAATCTTTTGTTTTTAATTCCAGATAACTGTAGAAATCCTGCATGAAAGTTAGCTAAAACTGAAGTTTGGCTAAAAGAGTGTTTATAAATAGTCGGGATGGAAAGACAAGAGCATGGTGGTTTTTCTCTACGTTTGCTCCTGGAGAAGGTTGTGTGTTTAGATTTGCTCTGCAACCTGCCAGGCGGTTTTGTGTGGTTTGGACTTGACTCCGTGTCCTTTGTATTTATTGTTTTAGAATCACTGGCTCCAATAAGTCTTCCTGTTCAACATGGATTTTCAGTAAATGGCAAAGGCCCCTTAAATCTGTCCTGAACAGACTGACCCAAAACCTTCACAATAACCATGGGTGGGCATTCATTGAAGGTCTCACTGTCATGTTTATTTACTCATTTCAGAGGTAGGAGGTTGCCCCACAGCTCCTCTGGGGATGAATGTAGATGCCATGAGGATTAGCAGTTGAAAGCTAGTGCAAGCTAACTGGTTGGGCTTGCAGGAAGCTGGCTGGAACCACAACCCAGCCAAGGTCAGAGTGGAATGCTATTATTGCTGCATTAGCATTATCATCATCACTGTTGCTTCCCAAATTATTCTTTAATGGGTCCAATTTACCTTCAAGTCTGTAACTAAGACACAGATCAGTTATCTTCTGTGCAGCAGTCATTAGAAATGTCTAGGGCAGATTTCAGCTCTTCCAGCTCTAAATCCAATCTTGATGTTTTCCAACGGTTACCCTGCTCCTATTTGTCTGTTTAAGATTGGCCATTAAACTTTGACTCATAGACTGTAAAGCTGCAATTCGTGTTTATATGCATTTAGGTTGGATGTAACTTTTATGCTCATGGATGGTGCTTTAAAAATATTTTTTTTTCAGTGGTTCTACTATGCTTAGATATAAGGTAAAAATAAAATTAACAGAAATTTCCCAAAATACTACTGCTGTAGGAATTGATTTTTTTCCCTTGACTTCAGCTCTTGGATTTTGCTTTTCTTAGACAAATTCTACCTGGAATGATTATGAGTATTAGAAAAGGATGGATGTAAACTATCTGATATATAATCAGTCATCAATACATTTTAGTTCCCTTCCCACTGTGACCCTGTAACTGCAGGACCAGCCCAAACTGGCCCTACTCTATTGATAACAGAATGATAAGGTACCTTGCAGGTATAAGAACCAAGCCTGTAAGTCATGTAGCCAGGGCATATGCAATAGAAAAAGCTTTGGCCTCTAACAATATCCAGAACTGAGGACTCTCCTCCTGGAACCAAGAAGACCTTCTCTGATTCTCCTCATGGAACCAAGAACACCTCATAGAATCAGCATAACTGGCACCTGAACTCTGGAACTCTTTCAAAAGTGAGGGGTCCATTGGCCCAGAAGACCCAGGGCTAAAACCTACCTCAACATACCTTACTGCAGATGATCAAATTTGAAGCCCTCCAAATTTGAAGACCCTGCCACGCCAACATTTCTAAGCCCTTTCTCTTGTCCTCCAACTCCTTAAAACATTGTGGAGGATAGATTTGAGCTGTGCTTCCTGTCTCCTTGGCAATTGGCTTTGCAATACACCCTTTCTTTTCTCTAAAGATGGTGCCAGTGTTGGCTTCTGTGCACATTGGGCAGTGAACACAATTTGCTCAGTAACACCATTTTCACAGTGTTCATTCTTCTGATCGTAGAAGGTTTAGAATCCTTCAAATTTGTGCAAAATGACTTTAGAGTGAAAAGGAGAGTTATTATATAGCCAGTTCTCACAATTAATGTGCTGACTTTCTTTCATTTGTCAATTTAAAAATCTGATACCTAGAGTCCACCCTATTTTGTTTTTGTTTTCGTTGTTGTTGTTTTGAGACAAGGGCTCTCTCTCTAGGCTAATTTTTAAATTTTTTGTAGAGACAGGGACTCATGATATCACCCAGGCTGGTCTTGAACTCCTGGACTCAAGTGATCCTCCTGCCCTGGCCTCCCAAAGTGCTGGGATTATAGGCATGACCTACTGTACTCAGCCCAGATTGAGAGCTTGTTTAGGTCAAGTGCTGTTCTAGGCCCATTTCTGTGTCATCACCTAGCATGGTGCTTGGCTTATAGAAGGTATGGATTAAGTGATTGCTGAATTAAATGGTCTCATTTCACTCTGTGATTCTGCATAACACTAAGTACCTTAATAAGCACAGCATGATAGAATATGATAAAATACAATAACAAAGTTGAGTGTTAGAAAGGATAACATTTTAATGATGAGGAAATAGGTACAGAGAGGTGATGTGACTTGCCCAAGGTCACAGAGTCAGCAGGACTGAGATGGGCTTCAGGTCACGCCCGCTTAACATGAGGTTCTGCTTACCACAAACTTCCTTTATCGCCGCAAGTATTTTTAATATATTTTAAATATATTACCCTTAAAATTCACATTACCTCATACAACCCCTAGTATCTCAGAATATGACCTTATTTGGAGATAGGTCTTTACAAAGGTAATTGTGTTCAAATAAGGTCATTGGGGTAGACCCTAATCCAGTATGTATGACTGGTGTCCTTGTAAAAACAGGAAATTTGGACAAAGAGACTAGCAGAGAGGGAAGATAGTGTGAAGAGTCACAGGGAGAAGATGGCCATCTATGAGCCAAGAGAAAGACCTAGAATAGATCCTTTCCTCACAGTCCTTAGAAGGAACCAGCCCTGCTGGCACCTTGATCCCAGACTTCCGGCATCCAGAACGAAGAAAGAAGCTTCTAATGTTTAAGTCACCTGTGGTACTTCATTATGGCAGCCCTAGCAAACTGAAACAGATTTTCATGTTAATTTCCTAGGGATACCATAAAAGAAAACCTTCACAGACTGGGTGGCTTAAACAACAGCATTCATTGTCTCATAGTTTTGTAGACTCAAAGTCTGAGATCAACATATTAGCGGGGTTGGTTCCTTCTGAGGGCTGTAAGAGAAGGTTCTGTTCCAGGCCTCTTTCCTTGACTTATAGAGGGTCTTCAAGCTCTTGTGGTGTTCTTCCTGCTGTCTTCACATCATCTTCCCTCTGTTATGAAATAAGGAAAATTACTTTTCTGTCTCTAGGCAAACCCAAGGTTTGCCTCTCTGCACTTTCACAATCCCTCATTTATTTTAGTTTTATTTTTTGGGAATGGGTAATTCATTTTTATTTTTATAACTGTAACTTGACTATTTGAGGACTAACTTTTTCGAAGTAACTTTTTTTTAAATCTTCATTTTAAGTTCAGGGGTGCAAGTGCAAGTTTATTACATAGGTAAACTTGTGCCATAGGGGTTTGTTGTACAGATTATTTCATCACCCACGTGTTAAGCCTAGTACCCATTAGTTATTTTTCCTAATCCTCTCCCTCCTCCCACCCTCCACCCTCCAAAAGACCTCAGTGTCTGTTGTTCCCCTCTGTGTCCATGTGTTCTCATCATTTAGCTCCCACTTAAAAGTGCGAACATGCAATGTTTGGTTTTCTCTTCCTGTGTTAGTTTGATAAGGATAATGGCCTCTAGCTCCACCCATGTTCCTGCGAAGGACATGATCTCATTCTCTTTTATGGCTGCGTAGTATTCCATGGTGTATATGTATCACCTTTTATTTATCCAGTCTATCATTGATGGGCATTTAAGTTGACTCTTTGTCTTTGCTATTGTTAATAGTGCTGCATTGAACATAACAAATGCATATATCTTCATCATAGAATTATATATATTCTTTTGGTTATATACCCAGTAACAGGATTGCTGGGTCGAATGGTATTTCTGTCTTTAGGTCTTTGAGGAATCACTACACTGTCTTCCACAATGACTGAACAAATTTACACTCCCACCAAGAGTGTATAAGCATTCCTTTTTCTCCACAATCTCACCAGCATCTGTTATTTTTTGACTTTTTAATAATAGCCATCCTGACTGGCGTGAGATAGCATCTCATTGTGGTTTTGATTTACATTTCTCTAATGATCACTAATGTTGAGTTTTTTTCATGTGATTGTTGGCCACATATATATCTTATTTTGAGAAGTGTCTTTTCATGTCCTTTGCCCACTTTTTTATGAGGTTTTTTTTTTTTCTTGTAAATTTATGTTCCTTATAGATGCAAGATATTAGACTTTTGTCAGATACATAGTTTGCAGAAGTTTTCTCCCATTCTCTAGGTTGTCTGTTTACTCTGCTGATGGTTTCTTTTGCTGTGCAGAAGCTCTTTAGTTTAATTAGATCCCATTTGTCAGTTTTCAATTTTGTTACAATTGCTTTTGGCATCTTCATCATGAAATCTTTGCCTGTGCCTGTGTCCTGAATGGTATTACCTAGGTTGTCTTCCAGGGTTTTTATAGTTTTGGGTTTTACATGTAAGTCTTTAATCTATCTGGAGTTTTTGTTTTGTTTTGTTTTGTTTTGACTCGCTCTGTTGCCCAGGCTGGAGTGCAGTTGCACGATCTCATCTCACTGCAAGCTCCGCCTCCCGGGTTCACGCCATTCTCCTGCGTCAGCCTCCCAAGTAGCTGGGACTACAGGCGCCCCCCACCACACTCGGCTAATTTTTTTGTATTTTTAGTAGAGACGGGGTTTCACAGTGTTAGCCAGGATGGTCTCGATCTCCTGACCTTGTGATCCACCTGCCTCGGCCTCCCAATGTGCTGGGATTACAGGAGTGAGCCACCGCGCCCAGCCTGGAGTTAGTTTCTTTATATGGTGGAAGGAAGGGTTCCAGTTTCAATCTTCTGCATGTGGCTAGCCAGTTAGCACTATTTATTAAACAGGGAATCATTTCTCCATTGCTTGTTTTTGTCAGGTTTGTCAAAGATTAGATAGTTATAGGTGTATGGTCTTATTTCTGGATTCTCTATTCTCTTCCATTGGTCTATGTGTCTGTTTTTGTACCAGTACCATGCTGTTTTGGTTACTGTACACCTGTAGTACAGTTTGAAGTCGAGTAGAGTGATGCTTCCAGCTTTGTTCTTTTTGGTTAGGATTGCCTTGGCTATTTGGGCTCTTTTTTGGTTCCATATAAATTTTAAAATAGTTTTTTCTAGTTCTGTGAAGAATATCAATGGTAGTTTAATAGGATTTCTTTGAGCAGTGGTTTGTAGAGCTTCTTTGTAGAGATATTTTTCCTTCCTATTAGCTATATTCCTAGGTATTTTATTCTTTTTGTGGCAATTGTGAATGGGAATTTGTTCCTAATTTGGCTCTTGGCCAGACTCTTGGTGTATAGGAATGCTAGTGATTTTTGCACATTGTACAATCTTACACTTACTATGAAAGGTGATATTTTTACAGCATCATTAATTTATTTTTATGTATTTATTATTTTTAACTTTTTAAAAGACATGGTCTCACTCTGTTACCTGGACTGGAGTGCAGTGGTATGATCATAGAGCTCACTGCAGCCTCGAATTCCTGGGCCCAAGGGATCCTCCAGCTTGAGCTTCCTGAGTTGTTGGGACTACAGGCACATACTACTACACCTGGTTAATTTTTTTTTCTTTTAATAAAGACAGGGGTCTCACTGTGTTGCCCAGGCTGGTCTGAAACCCCTGACCTCAAGTGATCCTCCTGTCTCAGCCTCCCAAATTGCTGGGATTACAGGCATGAGCCACCGCACCCAGCCCAGCTCCATTTTCATTTATTTTGCCTTGTCTCAATCTCTGGCATAATTCTCCTCTTCACTGTCTTCTGAGCTGCTCCAGTCTTCTTTCACTCTAAATTCTTTCTCTCTATATCCCACCTCCACCTCCTGTGTATTAGCGTGCTATTGTTTTGAAATAAAATGTTACAAATTTAGCATCTTAAAATAACACTCATTTGTTAGCGCACAGTCTTGTAAGTCAGAAGTCTTGGTGGCTACCTGGAGAAGTTCTCTACTCAGGGTCTCACAGGGCTGGAATCAAGGCACCATCCTGACTGGAGTTTTACCTGGAGGCTGTGTGAAGAATCCACTTCCAAGCTCATTCTAATTTTACAGAATCCAGTTCCTTGCAGCTGTGGGATGGAGGTCACCTTTTTCTTGCTGGTTGCCTGCTGGTGATTTCCTCTCAGATCCTGGGGGCTGCTCCAGATCCTCCCCACAAGACCTCCTGCAACTTCAGAGCAGGCAATGGGATATCTCTCTTGCATCAAATTCTTCTCACACTGTGAATCTCTCTAACTTCTGCAACCAGCTGGAGAAAACTCTCTGCTTTGAAAGAATTTATGTGATTGAATTAGGTCCACCCAGACAATCTCCCTATTTCAAAGTCAACTGATTAGGAACCTCAATGACATCTGCAAAATTCCTTTTACCATGTAACCACAGGAGTAACACCAAGGGGTGAGCATCGTGAGGTCATCTTAGAATTTTGCCCATCACATCCTGTTATGCAACCTAAGGTGAAACAGCAAGTAAAAGATAAACTGTTGGTAGGTTGTTCCTTTGTAGCTGATGGAAGAATTCAAAAGGGAGTTGGAATTTTAAATGCAGGGACAAGGTTCAAAAAAAGATGTTCATTTGAGGAAAACCATGCTCTTTGATCCAAGTTATTTACCAATCATAATTCTAAGAGCAGCTATCATTTATTAAGGGCCTACTATGGGTCAGTCACTTTTGAAGGTGGCAGTGCCCTGCTGGCATTCTTTTGAATTTTAATAAAAGTACTCCAAAGTAAGTTGCACGAAAGAAGAAACCGAGACATCTATAAGTTAAATAACTTGCACAGATGGTAGTGACAGCCAAAATTCAAACCCATGTCTGGAGAGTGCAAGGCCTGTGTTCTTCCCAGAGCCACCAGCTTCTTCTCTGGCAGGAGAGCCCACAGATCATGCATGGGATTATCTGTTGATAGAACACCATTGTAAATGCAACCTGTTCAATGAGATGATTCAGACAGCATTTTCTGATACAATTCAGTGTTCCATAGATGGTACTATGAAGTAGGCCCTCTAGGTTCTGGAATTTGGGGAAATTATATTATCTTCTGAAAGTGCACTGAAATAAGGAAGACTGGTGATTAAGCATAAAATTAAATAGGAGAATGATTTTCTTTTAAGGAGGCTCAGAGTGGAATTCTGTGTTGATATTTCCCTTGGGGAAAGAATAATCCAATTTTTAGATGGAAAATATTTTGGACTATAGAAGTATAATTAAAAAGGCTGTACTAGGGTCTGAGAGCAACACTGTCTCTAATGTCCAATTACCATTGCTTAAACTCTGACTTATCATTTGATATCTATCCTTTAATAAGATGATACTTTGTCTAGAATAATAAATTGAATTCTGACATGAGATCCTTTCTCTCTTTTTTATTTCTTCCTTATTAGATCGGTAAATCAGTCAATAAACATTCAGTGAAAGCTGATTATGTTCTATGCATTGTGTTAGGCATGGTAGATGGGACATCATCTCTGCCCTCCAAGAACTTCCAGTTAGTCAAGTGATTGCTGTTCATATTCTTTCTCCAGGTGATGTGCAAGGCAAGAAAATAAGATGGGGGCAACTAGTGGTGGTATTCAGAAAATACGGGTGGAATCTGTGGAAATTGAGCAGGCCAAACAAGAGTTTTCGAGAATTATTTCCAAAGTCTGATCCAATGCTGTCCAGTAGGACTTGCTATGAAGAGAAGAATGTTCTAGATCTGCACTGTTCAATAGCCAGTAGCCACATATAGCTGTTGAGCACTTGTAATGTGAGTTGTGTGACGCAGGAACTGAATTTTTAATTTAATTTTAATTACTTGATAAACAGCCACGTGTAACTAGTGGCTCCTATAATGGGCAGCACAGAAAATGTCTACCATATCTGAAGCTTTTCATTCTATCAGTTATTTTGAAAATCCTCTACTGCTCTCCCACTCTGACTTATCAGTGTATTTAATCTAATATCTGAGTTATTTCCTCATGTAACTTAATCTTCTCAGATTAGTTTCTGGTATCGGTGTAAACATACTGCAAACCAAACAATTTTTAGAGGTGGAATCACAAAGCAAACAATATATTTTTAAACAGGCTGAAAACGATTATCGGCCTAAGAAGCATACCAAGGAGTGGAAAATAATTAGTTGGATCACGTTATTTTAATCCCATGTCTGGCTGTTCTGAGCAAACTCCTCTCGCCATTTGAAGAAAGTTGCCAACATTTGCCCTCCTGTCTTTTGAGGGAACATGCCAAATATGCTTTCATTTCATCCTGTTTAGACAGTTGTTTTAATGCCCTTTTCTGATGTTATCCCTGAACACACAATTAACAGATTTCTGCTAAGATCCCAGCTGCAATGAGAATTGTCTGTCTGTCACTTGTGTGTTGCCTCAACCCTGGCTCATTTACATTGCTTGGCAATCAGATTCGATAACTTTAAGCTGTTCTGCCTGAACAAATGAAGGTCTACGGCATTTCAGTCCAACCATTTTTTTCATTTTCAGGCAAGTTTATCTCTTCTTTTCTTAGCCTCCGCCAGGCCTGCCATGCTACTTTTAATAGGCTGTGAAAGTGTTACGCGTTTTTGACCATTTTGCCTCTCTCAGGGCAATTTGATGCCAAAGATATCAGCAATGCCTTCCCATTTACCCCAGCCAAGAGCTTGTCTTTCCTGGCTGCTTTATTAAATGGGTGTACATCCTGCTAAGGAGCCCTGAGATTTTCTGGCATGATAAGATGGACTATATATTGAGGCTGTTGTTTCAGCTTCCAGCCACCATCCTCTCACATTTGGCAACCCAATAAGAATGTGTCCTTTGGGCATGGTTCTACAAGTCCAGCACATGGGCCCTTCTCTCGCAGGGTTAAAGGAACAATCATTTAGCTAAGTGAGGATTTTTGAAAGAACTGTGTTATTTTCTTCAATGTCATTTTAAAGTAACTTTCTTTTTTAAAAAGAGTGTCATATAACATGTAACTGTAGCACATATGAAATATAGGAATGTGAAACAAAGCTAATAATCCATATATCTTATGACCTAGCAATTACAATTTTTAGGTATCCATCATTGAGAAATATTTATACATGTGCCAAAAGAGGCATATTAAAGAGAGATAATGACAATGTTTGAGATTTGCAAAAGAGTTAAAACTGTCTTTTATGAATGAAAAAAGATTGGTTAAATGAATTACAAGACATCCCTACAATGAACTAATTTGCAGTCATTTGAAGATGACCCAGATTTATTTATAAGTGCTGATATTTAATGATAGTTAAGATGCATTAAGAAAAAGAATCAAGTTGTAGAATAGTGTATTTAGTTTGCTTCTATTTGTGAATGGCAGGAGGCTTACTTATATCAAGAAAGCCCCAGATGCCCACATACCTGCTTGTATATGCATAGAAAAAAATTGGAATACCTGAGAAACTGTAAACAAAATGGTTATTTGAAAGAGCTAGAGTTGTTTTATTTTGTACTCATTTGTATTATGATTTTTTTGAAACCAGGAGCATGATCTAATTTTTCTAGTAAAAAATCACTTTACTTAATACAAAAGACAATAAAAATCATCTGTAAGCCCACTAGTCAGAACATTTTTTAATATTTTGGAGTATATCCTTCTAGACTTTGCTTTAACCTATATGTGACATATATTAGGTAATATAGTGCATCCATTTTGTGATTTGTGCTTTCCCCAAATAAAAATCTCTCATGTAAAAAAGTACTCCCATCATTTCATCTTTTTTTGTTCATTTTGGATAAACTTTGTTGACCAAATGGTCACTTTTTGAAAAATGTGTCATACAACATGTAACTGTAGCATGTATGAAATATAGGAATGTGAAATGAAGCTAATAATGTGTATATCCTATGACCTAGCAATTTAATTTTTGGGCATCCTGTCATTGAGAAATATTTACATATGTGTCAAAAGAGTCATATTAAGGAAAGATAATGACAACATTTGAGATGTGCACAAGAGTTAAAACTGTTAATTCATAGAAAGAGTGGTTAAATGAATTAAATGAATAATTTATTAAATAAATGAACAAATAATAAAATCAATAAATACTCCTATAGTTTCACTTTTTTTTGTTTTGATAAGCTTTACTGAGCATAAAATGCACAGATGGCAAAATGCACCCATTTTAAGTGAATAATGTTTACACAAATACAGACAAATGTCTACAATATCATTTCTAATGGCTGCATAGAACTGCTTCTTACCAAGCAGTAATTTCTGTTTTCCTGATCATAAAGACTGGTTTAGGGATGGGACCATAAGCCAAGTCAGCCCAAACTGAGCCATTCCTGGAATTTCTGGTGAAAATACCATATTTGATTGCCAGTTCCAAAGAGATGGATGTTTAAGATGTTTCAAATGTTGTACTGTTATAAATAATGCTGAGATAATGAATATTTTTATAGCCAAGTAATTGCACACATTTTTGAAAGAACCGTGGACTCTCTGGGGCCATTTTAAAGTAATTACTTTTACAAAAAATCATGTAACATGTAATTATGTTATTTTCTTAGGCCAACTGCCTAGAAGGAGAAATTCTGGGTGGAAGAATAGAAATGATCTATTGCTAAATTTCCCCTCAAGAAAGAATATGCCAATTTATACTCTCCCGTACTCCAAACCTCTACCTATTATTTTATTCTCCTCTACTTATTATTATTATTGCCACTTTGGTAAGTACAACCAGACATATATTTGAGCAAAGCTTACTGCTATTTGACCAAGTAGATACGAGAGTTTGGAATTCATTAAGAAACTATGACTTCACAGAAGGAAGGTATTTTTTTTTTTTTTTTTTGAGACGGAGTCACCCAGGCTGGAGTGCAGTGGCCGGATCCCAGCTCACTGCAAGCTCCACCTCCCGGGTTTACGCCATTCTCCTGCCTCAGCCTCCCGAGTAGCTGGGACTACAGGCGCCCGCCATGTTACCCGGCTAGTTTTTTGTATTTTTTTTTTAGTAGAGACGGGGTTTCAACGTGTTAGCCAGGATGGTCTCGATCTCCTGACCTCGTGATCCGCCCATCTCGGCCTCCCAAAGTGCTGGGATTACAGGCTTGAGCCACTGCGCCCGGCCAAGGAAGGTATGTTTTACAAAGCAGCTTCTTCCATTTGCAGGATTGGTTCTCTCTCCTTCCTTAGGTAGGTGATGCTCCACTGTCATCTTCTCAGTGAGGCTTCCCTGCCCAGCCTAGTTATGTCTGTAACCTTTGTACCTCTTCTTTGCTTTATTTTTCTTCATAACACATCCTGACTTAACGTTTTTCTGTTTTGTCTATTCTGTCTCCCTGTGCTAAAATATAAGCTTCATATGAACATGACTTCATGCGTTGTTGAACCTTATATGTGTATCAAGCACAAGAGTAGACCTCCAATCATTTTTTGGCTGAATGTGAAAATCATACTTTCAAGTTTATAAAGCACTTTTATCTATAACTTACCACTTGTTCATCACAACATCCCTGTGAGATGCAAAGAGCTAATTCCATCCCTTATCTTCCCAATAAGGAACTGGGTCTTCAAAGGATCAAGTGACTTGTCAAAGGTCATGCATAACTTTTCTGACTCCAAATGCAGCTTCCTTTTCACCTCCTGTGGCACCTCTTTGTCAAGGGATGAGTCTCGATACCTAAATTCTAATGCTGGCTTGGCCACTAAAGTATATATGCAGCTTCAGTAAACATTCTCTCCAGGGTTGTAAGTTTCCTTCTCTGTCAAATGAGGAGGCCAGACCAGATAGTCTGAGGTCTCTTTCAGCTTTACTATCCAATGACCCTAAAGGGAAATACCCATGATTGATCAGTAGAGGCCATTTCTGCCACATTTATTTTTTATTTTTTGTTTTGAGATGTGGTCTTACTATGTTCCCCAGGCTGGTCTCAAACTCCTGGGCTCAAGTGATCCTCCTACCTCATCCTCCTAAGTAGCTAGGATCACAACTGCACATCACTGCATCTGGCTCCTAATACATTTAATTTCATGGACCCAAATTATCTCCAATCTATCTCTGGCTCTAACAAAGGTCCCATGCAAGAAAGTGGGTCACCACTTACATCTTTGCTTATCACAGGAGGAGGTGTCAAAATGAAGTACTAGCCAACCTGATGGCAGAAAATTCTATTCTTAGAATGGGGAATCCCAAGCTTTTGTACTTTAGAACATTCTGTCTTAAGTACTTTGAGTATATAAACACTCCTTCTAGTAGTAAAGACTCTTTTAGCCACAAGTGCCGGAAACCTGACTCTAACTAACTGAAGCAAAGATGGTAGTTTATTGGCTCACAATCCTGAAAAGTTCAGGGGGGATGTCAAGGTTCAGGTAAGGCTGGATCAGGGGCTCAGATTCCATTAGAACTCTGACTCTCTTTGTCTCTCAATGCTGCATCCACCTATTTTGACTAACTGGCTGCTGGTTACTCTTAACTTATATAGTATCCCCTTCATTCACCTAAGTTTTCCCAGTAGTTCCACCAAAAGTACCAAAAATGGTTCTGATGAGCCTGACGTGGGCCACAGGCCAATCCCTCTGAAATAGCCTCTCTAGCCAGGGAGATAGAACACATAGACTGGTGAGGCCTGAATCATGCACCCACCCCTGGATCATAGTGCTATGTCTTATCTTCTACAGACCATATGAACTGAGAGAGAGAAAGGAGTAAAGGAATGATTTCCTGTATGAAAACAAAGGTACTTACACCAGATAAAAGGGGACATGAATTGGGCAGGGAAAAAGAGCAAAAATTCACCGTCCTTTTGCCGTTCCTTCTTCTCTTTCCCTCTACCTCTCCAAAGAGCTTTAGGAGGGTGGTTTCTGTTATGATAGTGGTAGTGGTGGTTGCTATAGAATGAGAGCATTTTAAAATTCATTTGGTTGTGAGCTATTGGAGTACAGATGGGAATCCTCTACTCCCTGTAAGGTCCCTGGAGATACCATAGCTAGTTCTCACTGCTGTAAAGAAACAGCCAGAAATGCTTGCCCAGAAGCTACCCAGGTTTTCTGGAAATTCAACAGGATCAATGGACAAAAATGTGCCTCCACAAGATATTGGAGGGGTCAGATCATTGACAGCCCTGATGTGTAGACCCAAGGAATGATGCTGACCAGATGCTGCCAGCAATCTGGGAGCTGGAAGGCCTACCAAGTATAATCTGGAATCTTTTGAAGAGCCAGTTATTCAGGGCCTGGATATTTGAAAGGAAGAAATTTCCTGTGTCCTTGTTTCCCCTTCAGAGAACACAAAAGGACAAGCTTCTTGCTAACTACTCCACCTCCCTCTTCTCTACCCCAAATCCAAAGACAATTTTAGTCTTTTAGAAAATACTAAGAGAGAGGACTGATTGTGAAAGAGGGAAGTAGTCATAGAAGATCGATTGACTGATTGACCGAAGCTTCCCAGTTTCTTCATCCACACATGTGTGCACCCAATTGCCATCGGACATCATGTGTGCCTTGGGTCATCTGGGAGTGCAGAGATGACTTACTTAGTCCTTGTCCCGAAGATGCTCCTGCTCTCTGATTAAGGTCTTAATAGATTAAATCTTAAGAAACTATGAACATATAAAGTAGGGATTGGCGTACTACAGCCCATGGACCAAATTCAACTTACCATCTGTTTTTGTCAATAAAGTTCTAATAAAACATGAATATACTCATTTGCACAGCCTCTTGTACTTTAATGGCAGAAGTGAGTAGTTGCAAGGCAAAACCTAAAATATTTACTATCTGGATCTTTAGAGAAAGTTTTCCAATTCCTGATATGGACCATAGTGCATATCCCAGAATAGGAAGATGGTGGTGGAATCTGAGGAGGTATCCCAGAGGAGGCAATACCAAAGCTGAGACACGAAGGATGCACGGGAATTAACCAAACAAAGCTGAGAAGTCAGGGGAGGCCAAGACAGAGTGGACTGCCTGTGCCAAAACAGGGAGATAAAAGAGAGCGCAGTGAGTCCTCGGAACTGCAGGAATGGCCAGACCAGAGATGTGGGCTGTGGCCATGTTATGATTCTTCAAAAGTCAAGAGGATCCTTGAAAGTTTTAAGCAGAGGCAGGGCTGATCAAGTTTGCTTTCTTCAAAGTTCACTCTGCAGTGGAGTACAGTGAGCAAAGGATGGGTTGAAAGTGGACTGCTTCCTTTCCCTCCCATTTCCCCCTCCTCCACCTCCCAAAATATTTAGCCTCTTGGAATCAGGCCAGTGTAAGTGTCCAAAACTATCTGACCTTGCCCTGGTGGCCTGGGGATACCCACATGACCTTGTGGCCTGCCACTCTGCCACGGTCTGGTCCTTCCCCACTGAGGGCTGCCTAGTCCTATGCATAATGTAGGAGCAGGGTAAGTGGGGGCTTAGGATCCAATTTCTCCACTTGACACTTGCAGCCCCTTCAGCCTCCAGACAGAAATTTGAGTGGCAGTAATGGGATAAACAGTTTAATTTAATAGTAACAGAAGAACTGGGCCCAGTGCAAGGAATCTCATTGCCCTTTTCTCAAAGTGACTTTCCTTTCAACGCATAATATAGCAGGGCCAATGAGGATGCAGAGAAATACAATGGATTGATTTTGCCTGGCAAGGGATCAGATTTTAAGAAGAGAGTTTAATAGTCATACTATGAAAGGAACATGGAAAAGGATAGAGACAGATCACACCTGCAGTAGGCGAAGTTAAGGAAGAGGCAAAAGGGAAACAATATATTTTGTATTTCTGGATGTGAACTATTGTATACCTTTACGAAATAATTAATAGCTATCCTCTATGTTCAATGTATTTGGGGCTTTAGTTTTGCTTCTTTATTTAAAGGAACAAAACTTTCTTGCTAGAGGCATATTTTTGGTTCCTTCGCTTAAAGTTACTAAATGTAAAACTTGCTAAAATGTTTCCAACTTAAATTCATGAAAGTTACTTCTTTGAGACTTTTAACATTCTTATCTCCTCAGACAGGAACCTCAAAAGTTGGAGCTTTTAATAACAGGCAGGCTGTTGCAGCAAAGCCTGGTGCAGGCAGGTATGTAGCACTTTCCCATGCCTCCTTTGTCCTTCTCGGTCATAAGCCAGGCCTTCTATTCAGCTGAATAATAGACAGGGTTCTGATAATCCCTGTCAAGCGTTCAATGATAACTAAGGTATTAGCTGATTGGATTTGAACCTTGTCTGGAGGATAGAAGATGGTCCAACTTGCAAGAAATGGGTGTTCAGAGTGGATGGAGGAAGCAAAGATTTCTCTACAATAAAGTTTCATAGACAGCTGTATACCTGGCTGACACTTGAAGCCAAACCTTGTTTTTCACAGTGCTGTTGGGAGTACCACTGCCCTATCAGAAGCTGAGAGAAGGAAGGTATATTAGGCCATTCTTGCACTGTTATAAAGAAATACCTGAGGCTGGAGAGTTTATAAAGAAAAGAGATTTAATTGGCTCACGGTTCTATAGGTGGTACAGGAAACTTGGCACAAGCATCTGCTCTGCTTCTGGGGAAGCCTGAGGGAAATTTTACTCATGGCAGAAGGCAAAGCAGGAGCTTGCACTTCACATGGCAAAAGCAGGAGCAAGAGGGAGAAAGAGACAGTGTAGGGGAAGTGGGAGGGAGCCACACTTTATAACCAAATCTTGTGAGAACTCACTATCTCTAGGACAACATCAAACCATGAGGGAGCCACCCCCCACACTCAAACCCCTCCCACCAGGCCCCACCTCCAGCAACGGAGATTACAGTTCAGCATGAGATTTGGGCAGGGACAGATATCCAAACTGTTTTACAGACAGCTCTCAGTTATGCACTCAGAAATCACAACAGTGGCAGGAAAAATCACACGCAGTACATCCACAAATGGAGATGTGCTGCATGTGGTTGTTGCATGGAGATGACTCTGTAATACATCCCCCAGCACCTTTTGCCTTCCCACTTAGATTTCGCTTGATAAACTTTAATTTTCTGCACTATTTTATTCACTAAGCAGCTGGAAGTGTATGGAAGCAACTCATGTGGGAACAAAACTAGAGAAAATGTATGCATATGTGAGCCAGCTCGGGCACTTGACTGAGGCTGATACTCTGTCCCCCCTCTCTCCTTCTACCTTTGCTATGGTCTGAATGTCTGTGTTTCCCTAAAATTCATAAGTTGAAACCTAACCCCCAAATGATGATATTAAGAGTTGGGTGTAATCCCAGCACTTTGAGAGGCTGAGACGAGTGGATCATGAGGTCAGGAGATCGAGACCGTCCTGGCTAACACGGTGAAACCCCATCTCTACTAAAAAATACAAAAAACTAGCTGGGCGAGGTGACGGGAGCCTGTAGTCCCAGCTACTCAGGAGGCTAAGGCAGGAGAATGGCATAAACCCGGGAGGCAGAGCTAGCAGTGAGCCGAGATCCGGCCACTGCACTCCAGTCTGGGCGACAGAGTGAGACTCCGTCTCAAAAAAAAAAAAAAAAAAAAAAGAGCTGGGGCCTTTGGGAGCTGATTAGATGGTGAGGGTTGCTCCCTCACGAAAGGGATTAGTGCCCTTATAAAGGCACTTGAGGGAGCCCTTTACCCTTCCACCATGTGAAGACACACATAGAAGGTGCTGCCTGTGAGGAACAGGCCCTCACCTGACACCAAATCTGTTGGCATTTTGATCTTGAACTTCGCACAGCCTTTAGAACTGTGAGCAATAAGTTTCTATTGCCTGTAAATAACCAAGTTTATATATAGCATTTTTGTTATAGCAGCCCAAATGGACTAAGACAATCTTCCTTCTTCTGCTTCTGCTCTTCTTCTTATACACTACATAGGGATCAGGGGTTCTTTAAGGAGAGGTCTAGTTAGTACTTTGTTTGCTATGGAATAAAACAGAATCTTGAAATAATGGCTTTATTGTTGAACAGACAAGAACTCTGGACCTGAAGTGAGATGTGGAGAAGGAGTTGTACCTTTGTGACTCCCTTGTGTATGATCTTAGAGAACTTGAGCAAGCAATTTCCCCTCTTACAGACTTATTTTTGTCACCTACAATGCCAAGAGGATGTCTCTGACTTCATAGTGTTGTTGAGATTACTTAATCAGATTCCAACAGCAAAGGTTCAGCCTATGCCTGGGTATTAGAATTCTGTTCCAAGATCCAAACATCTCACACACTACTTGATATAACAAGGTGGTCATGTTTACAGAGCTGTGGGCACTGTTTCCTAATATCACTGTCACCAAGTTGCTCCATCCATGTTTTTATCGAATGTTTGTGGATCACATCTTATATCCAAACCATGAGTAAGTGACAGCAGTTAGAGTGCTGATGGAAAGTAAGCGAAGAGAAGTAGACTGTGGACAATTTTAACTCAATAAATGTTTACTAAACTCATATCATACTCCAGGGCATAATGATCTTGTGTACAGAGTTATAGAGGATACAAATATGATCCCTGCCCACAAGGACAGAACTCCTGTAACTAGAGTCTGGGAAAAATATGAAAGTGTAGAAAGGATATTAGGGTATCAAAAGAAAAGCCAGAACAAAACTAGGAAGGGCACAGATAGAGAAGCAGGCGTATAAATTACACACAGACATCCAAACCTTTTCTTTAAAAATCATGTTGTAGGTACACGTATGTCCTCTCTCTCATCTGTGTCTGGTGAAATACCACACAATATCTACCCTCAATGCTACATCCCCTGAGGAGTCTTTCCACATGATCAAAGGGTCACAGGAGGAATCTCAATCTTTCGCTCTTTCTCTGTCTCTCTCTTTCTCTTCCCTAAGTGTTAATATGTTATCTGTATAGGTTATATGTATATCTGTATATATGTATTTCTGTTCAATTACTTAGATTGGCTGTCTATATTGATTAGCTTTTCCTTGCACTCTGTCTGCGTGGACTCAGTGCTTCCTGAGTGATGGCAGCTGTATAACTGAACCAAAGCATCTCAAATGGCATTCACCTACCAAACCAAACAACCACATGTTTACAAACACAGCTGTAAAAAAATTAGGAAATCAAGAACTATTTACCTTTTCTTCCCAACACATTACTGCTACATGATTTTGATAGAGACCAAACAAGGGAACTTCAACTAGACACCGGGAGGTGCAGCTGTGTTTCTAAAAGCCACATGGGGTTTTAATAATTCAGAGTTTACATTAAATACCTCTCAGTATTAACAAGATGCAGAATAAACTGTTTGCTGATGATGCGTTAGCCTTCAGATAGGGTGAACTCTTCGCAGTAGCTTATGTTTTACATTGGCAAAGCAGGCTGTTACAGTCAACACCCTTGGGGGCCTGGAGTCAGTTTATCTTTCTAAGAAACCAGGTAAAACCAGGCATCTGAAGCTGTTTAAATACAGTCTAGAAACAAACCAAGTGCTCGGTTTCCACCAGAGAAACTAGAATCTCGGCTCTCAATATGCAAACACTAAGGATGTTTGTTTTCACCTCTTTACCAGGAAGATAAATGTAGTTTACTCTTAGAAGAGGATCATTTGGGGCCATTTATTTCCTTTAACTTCAAATAGAAGCAACAGAGAGGGAGCCTCTCTGTTAAAAGCTGGGTCCTTTTGTTAGTAAGCAGGCCTAATGCCATGTGCTAATGTTGTGAGGCATTAATGGGAATTCCCAAGTTCTAGTCCAGGAGCCAAGCTGGGTCACCAGAAACGCCACATTTACTTAAGAAAGATCATCGCTGTGGATTTACTTCTGGGTCCAGAAAAGGGCATTTTGTTGTGATCTTCCCTGAAATTTTCCCTGCAGACTTGGGTGGACTGTTAACTAATTTAGAGACAGCTAAAAATCCTTTTAGGTAGTGTAACTTTCACTTCTCCTAGGTCTTTGTTTTTATTTTTCCCTTTTGATAGAGCAAGATAAAAACAAAAGGGTCTAGGATTCATGTCTCATCTCTTAAGCTACTCTGGTGATATTTACATATAACTGAAAATTGCTGTAAATCCTTCTCAGTCTTTTTGTTGGTGAATTTTTAGAAAATGCTGGAATACTTTATTTTGGCCTGGCCTCAGCTCCATTTAAAATGCCATACACAGCAGGGCTGAGTTTGTGCATGTTCCTTTGAGGATAGGGAAGTAGAGGAAGTTGTGTAAGGCGTTTGGAAATGGATGGGGTGAGGGAGTAGGGTATGGAGAAGGCCATACAACAAATCTCCAACAAAAGATTGTTTATTTGTGCTACCAAATCTGCCTTTCAGGAAGAGGCCGTTTCTGACCTATAGCAAATCACAACTGAGTGGAGATTGAAAAATAGAGAATTGCTTTGAATTTCAAATTCAGTGAACTTGGAGCATCTCATCTCATTGTTAAATTCAGCAAGGAAAAAGAAACTCACGTATCCAAAGTTAAGATAAGTGAAGGGGAAAAAATAGGATGAAGATGATCTGAAAATTGTATTCAAAAGGGAGTATTCAAAATAAATAGAGAATGTTTAAGTGAAATTCATGTGTATGTGTGTATACATGTGTGTGTACATATACATGTGTATGTGTAGGTATGTGTATGTGCATATATATGTGAACTTTTAAGACCTAGATTCAGATCTTTAATCTACTACGTACTAGCTGTGTGATCTTAAGTTATAGAATCTCTCTTAATTTTAGTTTCCAAATCTATAATAGTGCCAACCTCATTGAGATGTTGTGAGACTGCAATCAAACACTACATGTACCATGTCTGGCATATACTATATGCCCATCAAAAATCAGCAGCTTTAAAAATCGTGTTCAGCATTTTAATATCATGAATGGCAAATAGGTTTCATTTCTAGTGTCAACTCTGAGTAATTCATTATGACTGCCTGACGGGGCTCTACAGAAACGTATCAGGTGATCAATTATTGATGTCTGCTAAGGCACAGAATGGGAAGGTGTATTTGCCATCCTGAATCTAGTAGAAAGGTCACAGCATGTCAGGAGAACTGGTCTCTTTGCCTCCAATTAGCTGGACAACATGGGAACATCTTTTATTCCCTCTGGGTCTCATTTTCCCCAATATAAAATAAAAGAGCAATAAATTTTTTTTTTATCTCTAAGGTCTCTTTGAACCTGAAAATTCTGATTTTAATCTGAAAAACAACAGTTTCACAGGTTTGGAATGTTGATACACTTTTTTTTTAAAAAAACATTTTTCATTAAGTCCATTTGTTTATGTGAAGTTATTCTATGGTTGTGTTTTGAGTAGCATTCATCATAACATAAAACGAAAGGGTGCATAGGCTGGTAAATGAAGTTATGTTGAAAGCTTCTTGCTCACTGGCTGTGTGCCCCTATTTCAGTCAAAACCTCTCTGGGCCTCAGCTTCATCACCTGCAAAATGGAAGAAAAATGATTTCTGTCCCCTCCTAACTCTCTGAGATGTGGAGCAAATTAATGAAGTCATGTTTCTACAGTCCTTTGAACTTGTGAGAAGACAGATCTTATGTGATGCTAAAGTATGAGTATTCAGATAAAAATGTGGCCCAGAAATTGCTTCATATCATTGTGATACGAATCACATTAATATCCATTTGATGTACTACAGCTTTATTGTAACACAGTAATGCTTCCAGAAGGAAAAAGAAATGGGTAAAAAAAATCCAGACTCCATCATTTTCCTTTTAAGTTGAGCTTTGTCTTTCCTTAGTGTAAATCACATGGTCTCCACCAAGATTAAAAACATAGAGCAGAAAGAAGCTTGGTGTTGGAGTAGTCCACTTGGCAAAAATGGCCTCCACAGGGGTAGATATATGTTTGTTACTTAAATATGCTTAAAACCAACCTGCTGTTGAAAATACACAAAAATGAGTCCACATAGAACAGAAATATCTTGGTCCTGTAAAGAGTGATGACAACTGATCCTAGTGCCAGAGCCTGTTCTGGGAAATGATGTCACAACTTGGAAGATGTCACATTATTCCCCAAAGTCAACATTCCCAAGGATGACTGTATCAAAAACAGGGGGACAAAGTGCCCTCAAATCTCACACTGGACAGACTTCCGTGATAGAAGAGAAGATACACCAGGATAGGTAAATAGAATAATTTTGCTTCTTCCTGGTCACTTTGATTCATCAACATCTTCAGCGACATCTACCTAAAGCAAGGAAATGGAAGAAAATGGAGAGTGCCATCACTTGCCCCACTTGATCTTTCTTGACCTCTTACCCGTAGATTCTAGATAGCAGTGATGAGAGTGGTAGCCATGGCTATTGCTACGTGATTTTGGAATGGAATGCTGCCTGAATTTCAGCTGAGGTGTGTCAGTATGACAAATTCAAAATTACTAGGCGAGTAAGACAAATCCAGATAGAGTTTTAAATAAAATTTACAATAAACTGATCCAGTACTCTTGACAGACCACCCTTCACCTCCACTCCCTACCCTCCTAAGGTCTCTTTGAATCTAAAAATACTGATTCTAATCTGAAAAATAGCACCACCTTTGAAAAACAGCACTCAAGACCCACCTTTGAAGATATCAAAAGAAACCAAATTATGGAGAGTGGGATTGTGTAAACAGATTGACAAAGCAATTTTTTGTGTGCAAGCAAGTAAGTGCTGTGTTATCCTTCATTTTGCTTTTTGGGAGAGGGGTACAAATACTATCTTGTGACCCAGGCTCAGGAAACTACAGTAGGCAGGTCAACTCCAGCCCATGGCCTCGTTTTGTATTCTGAGCTTAGAATGATTTTTACATTTTCAAATGGTTGGAGTCGGGTGTGGGGAATCAAAAAATATTTTATGATGTGAAAATTAACTTTAATTCAAATTTCAGCATCTGTAAATACAATGTGATTCCATATAGCTACACTCATTTATGAATATATCATCTATCTTTAAGGGTCCCCTGGAGAGCTTTGAATTGTACCTTCTGTGCTTGGAAGACTTACACGTCTGGTGTCTGACTCAGGCCTGAAAAGTCTGGCTAAAAGAACTGTGGCCCAGGGACCTCTTCCTTTCAGGAAATTAAAGGCTAAAGAAGGGTTGACCAGCTCCTCTGATGCTATCATGGGGAGAATGTTGGCACAGGCTGCATTTCCAGTATATGCTGGGAAAGGGATGCATGAGCGTTTCCCAAGGATCAGATATAACAGGTGAGAGAAGGTTGGTATGGGCTTTTCTTGGTTCCCCGGAAGGGTCCTCATCAAGAAAAGGTTCCCACTAAAGACCTAGAGGTTGAGAAAGGAGTCACAGGGATTACCTGGAATAACTGATGCTTTGCTTTCCTGCTAGCCCAGTAGTTGCCCAGCCATGTACAAACCTTTCTATCCAGATAGCAGTTAACACAGAGAAGGTAATAGGGAAGGTAAGAGATATTGAGAGGCAGCCGTGCTCTGTCCATTCTCTCCAGCTTTCCCAAGACTACTTTCACTGATTCAAGTTGAAAGAGATGAGGAAACCAGAAATAGATCATATTTATTAATATCAGGAGCCATGCTCATCCAACGTATGACTTATGCCATTTATCCAGCAGTTCTAATTACACCAGCGCTCTATATCCATATTGTCATGTGAGTGTTCTGAAACTTTATGAGACTGATATTAATTCCTCCATTTAATAGGTGAAGAAATGAAGGTTTAAATAGTTTAAATGACATGTCCAAAGTCTCATGCCAGTAAGTGGCAGAGCCAAGATTTAGTCTTTGTGAATCCCAAATACATGCTCTTTTCCTGATACATTGGGCAGCTCCTATCTTTGGAGTGATACTTTTGGTGCCATATTTGTGTCTAGAGCCCATCCACATCATAATGGTAGTGTTTATCAGGTACTTTTGTTGTTAAGGAACAAACATTTCACAGATGACCTCATGAGATGGGGGTTTATAGCAAGGACACACATTTCCCTAAGTCACCTAGGGACTAAGTGGAATTCAAACTCTGGTGTGGTTGTTCCAAAACTGCAAGTTCTTACCCTGTGCAGATGGCGTTACAGTAATACTAAGTGTGTGGCAGTGGGACAGTTTAGAGTCATCCAAATGATTTTGCACATATTACTTCATTAGATCCTTACAGCAGCCTGTGAAAGCAGGCAAGGAAACTACTGTCCTTATTTTTCAGGTGAGTAAACACAGGCTCAAATGCTGAAAAAGTAGCACCCAAGGAATATTTGTTGAATAAATGAAATAATGAATATACCCCACCCCTGGTGTGTGTGTAGGTAGATATCCTGTCACTGGTCTATGATAATTTATTCTTTAATTAGGTGATAAGCCATAGAGCCCCCATCTCTGTGTCCTGTATTTCCCATCATAGTTTCCCATCCATTACCTTGTATATAATGGATGCTCTAGATGTTAGTATAGAGTCTTGCTACCCTATAACAGAAGAGACTTGTTCTAGGCACATGTTTTATATTAAGTAGCATCTCAGTGGGGAGTCAGTGTAGTTGAGATGTTTATTTACTTCAGGGCCAAACTTTGGTTAAAAATACGTAGATATATATCCTGTTGCTTTTACCTACTTTTGCTTTATTTTATTTACGTTTGAGACAGGGTAAGGATCACACTCTGTCACCTAGGCTGGAGTGCAGTGGCATGATCATAACTCATTGCACCCTCAAACTCCTGGGCTTGCAGTGATCCTCCCACCTCAGCTTCCCAATTAGCTGAGAATACAGCCATGAGCCAGGTAATTTTACCTGGCTAATGTTCAAATTTTTTGTAAAGATGAGGTCTCACCATGTTGCCCAGGCTGGTCTCAAACTCCAGGCTCAAGCGATCTTCTTGTCTTGGCCTCCCAAAGTGCTGAGATTATAGGTGTGAGCCACTGCACCTGCCCTGCTTTCATCTAGTTGACCATGATTCCATGAAGTTGGCAGACATGGTTTTTAATTCAACTCTGCCATTTATTGGCCATCTGACTTTGTACAAGACACAACATAAAATTGTGTCTTAAACTCTAAAATGTGCTTTACTCTGAGCACTCTAAATGTAAAAATTATATTTATTTATTTTTTATTTTTGAAACAAAGTCTCACTCTGTCACCTAGGTTAGAGTACAGTGACGTGATCTTAGCTCACTGCAACCTTTGCCTCCCAGATTCAAGCAATTGTCATACCTCAGTCACCCGAGTAGCTGGGATTACAGGCATGCATCAACAAGCCTGGTTAATTTGTGCATTTTTAGTAGAGACAAAGTTTCACTGTGTTGGCCAGGCTGGTCTCAAACTCCTGACCTCAAGTGATCCGCCCACTTTGGCCTCCCAAAGTGCTGGGATTACAAGCGTGAGCCGCGGCACCTGGCCTAAATTATTTAAATAGAGTATCTAAACACCACACCTGGCTTATAGTAGGTACTTGATAAATGGTAATCATTCTTATTGAAAGTACTCAGCTGATGGTTTGATTTCCTG
Organism: Macaca thibetana thibetana; assembly: GCF_024542745.1. Taxonomy (NCBI): domain Eukaryota; kingdom Metazoa; phylum Chordata; class Mammalia; order Primates; family Cercopithecidae; genus Macaca; species Macaca thibetana. The sequence continues at coordinate 119,144,884 of NC_065579.1, forward strand.
AGTTTTGCTATGATCTCTTCAGATCACAAAGTATAACATTTTGTTCATAGGGAAGGAACTGGGTTCTGATATGTCCAGACAACAGGAGGCAAGGTCTGAGATTATGCAGATATACTAATTTGGGGGCCATAACTGAGGGCAACAAGTTTTCCACAAAACAGGCCAAATCAATGAAATTCCTGGGATAGACACGACAGAACTATGTTTTGAGTTGCTTGTCTAACCTTGGAATTGGTAGATGTATTTTAAAATGTCCAATCCTGTCTTTTCCACTGGATCATTTCTTTAAAATGTCAGGCATATTAAACTGAGAGGATAACCTTTCATTTACCCAGGTCTGAACTCAGCCATTTTTGCCATTCTTATTTGAAAGCGGTGATTACTTTTGAAGGATCAAAGGATTGGATGATTGGAAAATAAGATTGCAGAAAAAGATTTTTTAAAACACTCTATCTGGACACATTTCCTCCCAAATAAATTGAGCTCACTAAAGAAATTAGATACCACTAAAGCATGATTTTCTTATTCATCAACTAATTAATCATGGATGCAATGGCTAAGGCAAAGTGATTTTACCATGTAGATATAAAAATGCAGTTTTGTAAGTAAAAACACAATTCTTTCAAAACAACTGATGAACATCTTTCATGGAAATGCCTCAAATATCTCTTCCCTGAACAAATAGGGTTCTGCTTTGGTCCACAATTTCTTTGTGCATCAGTTTCTTTCTAACTTTAATACAACAATAAATTGGGAATCCATGTTTTATTTTTATTTTTTTGCTGCCCATCACTCTGGAAGAACTATGTTAGCATTGCTATTAAAGTCCATACTTGCCATTTTGCAAGCATTTCTTTTTCTGTTGATTGTCTGAATGGATAGCATGCTCCTTGAAGGAGGATCTACTTCTTCTTATTTTTGTCCTCTTTCCACCTAGCACATAATAGGTAAGCGATAAATGTTCTTTGAAATGGAATTGAATGGCTTAGGTATTTCCTGCTGAGAAAGGCCAACCTTGGCAATATTTGAGTAACAGCAAATTAGGTGAGCAGGAAGGAGAAGTGAGCAGCAGTATCATTTCATGTGTAGTTAATCTGGGAAATTCACTTCCCACTAGTTGGAAGTATTTGATCGTCTCCAAGTAGGAAGCCCATTTAGAATCTTCCACACTAATATTATTTGGTCACACACTCCCTTTACTTCCCTAAATGTCACATTCTGCTTGGAGTGTCTCATGCCATAAAACACATGGCTAGGAAGCCTGCGGCAAATTGAACGTTCTCCAGACTCTCCTTCCTCGACTTGTCCCATCTTTTCAAATTATTTTCATGTCACACGTCTCCAGCGTGAACGAAAGCATCCCCCAGTTACGAAACACTCACAGCCCACAGGCTGAAGGGCAGGCACTTGCTTCTAGCCCAGGCAGATGGAGCTGCTCTCCTCTGGGCAGCGGTCTTTGCAATAATAGCAGCATGTTGCTCTCAGTATCATCCCAATCTAAACAACCAAGATTTAAAATGACTTAAACCTTTTTTTTGGGAGACTGAAAGTGTGGGAGCCTCACATGGCCCCTTTTGAATGCTTCAGTTCTATACCCACTATCATTTTGGGTCACAAATGCTGTTCCTTTTCAAGCACTGGCTTGGGAGATCATTTGGATTTGATCCTGCTGGCCTGATACTGCATACTTGGCTGGCTGGAACTTCCTGGCTCTAATGATGATACTATACAGCAGGAACAGAGAATGAGTCTTAATAAATCAGTCACCCTGTTCTTTGGCAATTTATAAGGTTCACTGTACAAAATATATGATATATATTAATTATATACAATTATATAATTATATATTAATTATATATGATGTATTTTTAATATGCAGTTCCCCATTATTCAGTGAACATGTTCCCAGACCACTAGTGGATACCTGAAACCACAGATACTTCAAAAGACTATATATACGATGATTTTCCTATACATACAATACCTATGACAAAGTTTAATTTATAAATTAGTTACAGTAAGAGATTAACATCAATAATAGAAAAATTATAACAAGATACTTATGTCAATGTGCTCTTTCTCTCTCAGAATATCTTATTGTATTGTACTCTCCTATTTTCAGACTGTGGTTGATAGCAGGTAACTGAAACCACACCTCAGTCTCTGCAGATAAGCAGGGACCATCGTATTATGTAATCCATATACAATTGGCTTTTGAACAACACGGATTTGTACTGCCCTGGTTCACTTATACATGGATTTTTTTTTCCATAAATACAGTCAGCTCTCTGTATCCTTGGGTTTCATATCTGTAGTCCAATGCAGCTCAAAAATACAGTAATTGCAGAATGTGAAACCTGCAGATACAGAGGGCTGACTTCATATATGTGGATTCTGCAGGGTTGAATTCAGGACTGGAGTATGTGAAGATTCTGGTATATCTGCAAGGATCCTGGAACCAATCCCCTGCCAACACCAAGGGATGACTGTACATAGATATTTTTATTTATCTGTCTATCCATCTAACTGTCATTTCCTACCTATCCCAATTCCAGGGGCCAGCCTTCACATTGTAGTTAAATTCGCAACCCCTGGAGCTGTGTAGTACAGCTCATACAACTGTACACAGCAGTCCTGATCACTATTATCTGATGTTCATTGAACACGTACTATATTGCAGACCCCGTGCCAAGCACTTTCCACAGATCATCTCAGGAATTTTCGTAACAACCTCTTCAAGTTTTGCTGTGTATCTTTTACATGGAAGGAACTGAGGTTCAGAAATTACCTTGAGGAAGTTTACAAAAAGGTAATGTATCAGGGGAAAAGTAGAGTCTACAATCAGCAAGTATTATTAACAAGCAGGTTCGACCTGTGACCCTCAGTGAAGGGATCCTTTCTCCTAGAGGGGCATATCAGACCCTCCTCTCCATGGGTGGGATATGGAGTGAACAGGGAGGTTGTAAGAGCATCATCAATATTGTAGTTTAATAGTTGGAAATTTTAAAACAACTTACAGTTTTTATAATATAATTGAGGGAAAGTAAAGGTTATCAAATCTTACAATGTAGTGGTATATAGAAGAGGAGTTTCTATTCGGAGTTACAGTGACTTAATGGAGGAAGAGGGAAGAGGTGAGCCCCTCCCTGCAAGGGGTATATTTCAGAAATGCTGAAGGTTGGTATGAGATATTTAGGCTTATCCCAAAAAAAGCATGTGTTGCAAAAGGCTAAGAAAGTTCCATCTACACTGATCAAATGAACTAAATTATAACCCAGTTTCTGTTACTTGAAAGTTATGTTGACCCAGCAAAAGCTAAAAGTTGTATTTTTATTCCAGTTTCCATTATATGGATTCAATTCACTCAGCAATGACTTAGTTTTTCATTTCCCTCTGTGAAGTTCTGGCTAGATTAAGCTGGGCATTGCATGGAATATATACATTCCCTGCTATGGCTGTGAAAATCAGGCCTTAAAACTAGAAGATTCATGGTCCTACAAGCAAAATCAGCACTGCAAGGCCAAAGAAAGATTAGAAAAGGGGTATTTGGGCTGAAAACAGCAGTAAAATGCTGCTCTTTTCCCATGCATGGCTATTTGGAGTTTTTCTCCAAAATTTAAGATTAGACCTAGAAAGCCTTTAGGAACTATTTATGACGATTGCTGCATTTATAGGTAGAAAACCAAGCCTTAGACTGGGCTTACCTGAGGATGCAGAGAGAGAGAGAGAGAGAGAGAGAGAGAGAGAGAGAGAGAGAGAGAGAGAGAGACAGGCTGAGCCAGCGCAGCCTGACCTCCAGTCTGTTCTGTCATGTTGTCTGCCAATAGACTGGAGCCCTCCTCATCACACTAGCATTGACCAACAATTGTATTATGTTTTTAATGAACAGTGTTGCTTGGTAGATGTCTTTTAAACCATTGCCTGACACAAATATGGGATGTGGGAATGTTTTTGTTTTAGATGTCTCAAACAGTCTTCGCTTTCTTTTAAGAGAGTATAGCATGATAGTGCTCTGACCTTTGGCCTGGAGGTTGGTATGTGACCCCCACAAGTCCAATCAGAGACCTCTCCTAAGATTTGTTGGAACTTGAAGTCTTTTTTATTCTGATCAAGGGACCTTGATATAAGAATTAGGGCTGCTGGTTACTACAAACTCCACTTTGTGAAGAAGCACTGTGACAAAAAATAGAATGAAGCCAACATTCAGGGTTTGAGTGTCCTAAGTTCAAATGTTTGTACTGCCTCTTCCTGTGTGACCCTAGGGTACTTACATCACTTCTATGAATTTTAGTTTCTTCATCTAGAAATAGGAATACCAAGATGAAAGGTAAGTTATATTGTGTATTAAAAGTACCAGTTTGAGATTCCTGGGCAAGATGGCCGAATAGTAACAGCTCCGGACTGTGGCTCCCAGCGAGACCAATGCAGAAGGTGGGTGATTTCTGCATTTCCAACTGAGATACCCAGTGCATCTCTCTCGAACTGGTTAGACAGCAGGTACGGTCCACGGAGGGTGAGCAGAAGCAGGGTGGGGCGTTGCCTCACCCGGGAAGTGCAAGGGGTCAGGGAACTCCCTGCCCTAGACAAGGGAAGCTGTGAGGGACCATGCCATGAGGAATAGTGCATTCTGGCCCAGACACTACGCTTTTCCCACGGTCTTCACAACCCACAGACCAGGAGATTCCCTTGTGTGCCTACACTACCAGGGCTCTGGGTTTCAAGCACAAAACTGGGCAGCCATTTGGACAGACACTGAGCTAGCCACAGGAATTTTTTTTTCATACCCCGGTGATGCCTAGAACACTAGCAAGACAGAACCCTTCACTGCCCTGGAAAGGGGGCTGCAGCCAGGGAGCCAAGTGGTCTTGCGCAGCAGATCCCTCCCCCATGGAGCCTAGCAAGCGAAGATCCACTAGCTTGAAATTCTCACTGCTAGTGCAGCAGTCTGAAGTCAACCTGGAATGCTTGAGCTTGGTTGGGGGAGGGGCGTTGACCATTACTGAGGCTTGAGTAGACGGTTTTCCCCTCAAAGCGTAAACAAAGCTGCTGGGAAATTCAGACTGGGTGGAGCCCACTGCAGCCTCACAAAGCCGCTGTAGTCAGACTGCCACTCTAGATTCCTCCTCTCTGGGCAGGGCATCTCTGAAAGACAGGCAGCAGCCCCAGTCAGGGGTTTATAGATGAAACTCCCATCTCCCTGGGACAGAGCACCTGGGGGAAGGGGCAGCTCTGAGCTCAGCTTTGGCAGACTTAAACGTTCCTGCCTGCCAGCTCTGAAGAGAGCAGCAGATCTCCCAGCACAGTGCTCAAGCACTGCTAAGGGACAGACTGCCTCCTCAAGTGGGTCCCTGACCACCGTGCCTCCTGATGGGGAGACACCTCCCAGCAAGGGCCGACAGACACCTCATACAGGAGAACTCTGGCTGTCATCTGGTAGGTGCTCCTCTGGGAGGAAGCTTCCAGAGGTAGGAGCAGGCAGCAATCTTTGCTGTTCTGCAGTCTCTGCTGGTGATACCTAGGCAAATAGGGTTTGGAGTGGACCCCCAGCAAACTCCAGCAGACCTGTAGAAAAGGGCCCTGACTGTTAGAAGAAAACTAACAAATAGAAAGCAATAGCATCAACATCAACAAAAAAGGCAACCACACAAAAACTCCATCTGAAGGTCAGCAACAGCAACAACCAAAGGTAGATAAATCCACGAAGATGAGAAAAGACCAGCACGAAAAGGATGAAAATTCCAAAAACTGGAATGTCTCTTCTCCTCCAAAGGATCACAACTCCTCACCACCAAGGGAACAAAACTGGGTGGAGAATGAGTTTGACGAATTGACAGAGGTAGGCTTCAGAAAGTGGGTAATAACAAACTCCTCCAAGCTAAAGGAGCATGTTCCATCCCAGTGCAAGGAAGCTAAGAACCTTGATAAAAAGTTACAGGAACTGCTAACTAGAATAACCAGTTTAGAGAAGAACATAAATGACCTGATGGAGCTGAAAAACAGCACAAGGACTTGATGGAGCATACACAAGTATCAATAGCTGGATCGATCAATTGGAAAAAAGAATATCAGAGGTTGAAGATCAACTTAATGAAATAAAGCATGAAGACAAGATTAGAGAAAAAAGAATGAAAAGGAATGAACAAAGCCTCCAAGAAATATGGGACTATGTTAAAAGACCAAACCTATATTTGATTGGTATACCTGAAAGTGACAGGGAGAATGGAACCAAGTTGGAAAATACACTTCAGGATATTATCCAGGAGAACTTCCCCAACCTAGCAAGACAAGCCAACATTCAAATTCAGGAAATACAGAGAACACCACAAAGATACTCCTCAAGAAGAGCAACCCTAAGACATAAAATCATCAGATTCACCAAGGTTGAAATGAAGGAAAAAATGTTAAGGGCAGCCAGAGAGAAGGTCAGGTTACCCACAAAGGGAAGCCCATCAGACTAACAGCAGATCTCTCAAAAGAAACCCTACAAGCCAGAAGAGGGGCGGGGGGACAATATTCAACATTCTTAAAGAAAAGAATTTTCAACCCAGAATTTCATATCTAGCCAAATTAAGTTTCATAAGTGAAGGAGAAGTAAAATCCTTTACAGACAAGCAAATGCTGAGAGATTTTGTCACCACCAGGCCTGCCTTACAAGAGCTCCTGAAGGGAACACTAAATATAGAAAGGAAAAACTGGTACTGCAAAAATAAACCAAAACATAAAGACCATTGACACTATGAAGAAATTGCATCAACTAATGGGCAAAATAACCAGCTGGCATCATAATGACAGGATCAAGTTCACACATAACAATATTAACCTTAAACATAAATGGGTTAAATGCCCCAATTAAAAGGCACAGACTGGCAAATTGGATAAAGAGTCAAGACCTAGTGGTGTGCTGTATTCAGGAGACCCATCTCACATGCAAAGACAAACACAGACTCAAAATAAAGGGATGGAGGAGGATTTACCAAGCAAATGGAAAGTGGAAAACAAACAAAAAACAAACAAAATAAACAAACAAAAAAACAACAAAAAGCAGGTGTCACAATCCTAGTCTCTGATAAAACACACTTTAAACCAACAGAGATCAAAATAGACAAAGAAGGGCAAAGAAGGGCAAAGAAGGGCATTACATAATGGTAAAGAGATCAGTGCAACAAGAAAAGCTAACTATCCTAAATATATATATATATCCAATACAGGAGCACCCAGATTCATAAAGCAAGTTCTTAGAGACCTACAAAGAGACTTAGACTCCCACACAATGATAGTGGGAGACTTTAATACCCCACTGTCATTATTGGACAGATCAATGAGACAGAAAATTAACAAGGATATTCAGGACTTGAACTCAGCTCTGGACCAAGCAGACCTAATAGACATCTACAGAACTCTCCACCCCAAATCAACAGAATATACATTCTTCTCAACACCACTTCAC